>NC_139892.1:13869459-14282873 GCF_905171665.1 Trachurus trachurus | reverse complement strand
GATTAGCGAGAAAAAATATATTAATATTAATATTGCTTGAATACTTATTGAAAAAGACTGTGGTTAAATATTTCAGAAAAATACTGAGAAATTCAAGTTTGTTGCAAAGAAGTTGCCTAGCCTTCAAATGTGTCCTTCCTGTATCTCACTCAGTGTGGAATTTCACTTTCTTATAGCTAATTTGTTCCCATTTCAATTGCAATGTAGCCTAAATTATGAGGCAATAACCCCTGCCCTTTTTTTTCTTTTTCTTTCTTTTTTTTTTTTTTTTTTACCATATTGATTTAGTGAAAGCATAGGCTTTTTGATTTGAGGTTGGTAGAAACTGATTTTTCTGTCAAGGTGGTGTAGTTAGGCCTACTTATGGAGTTGTATGTAGCCAGATCTCCACACAAAATGCACAATTTTTCATCTTACTGTCACAATATTTTCTTTAGATTCTTTGTTATTATAAAATGACACTGTGATACACCTAGATAATTTGTGTGGTTGTTTTTATTGTACAAGAGCACCCAGATTAGAGGAACATGTTGCAGAGTAGCCATATGCCACGCCTACACTGAGGAAGGACTGCCCTGTCCTAAATGCATGAGTGAAGATCTGGGCCCATTTTCTGTGAACTGAGAAATCATCATCTCTGAACTAAATTACTCTCAAATTATTGCTTAGTCAGCCTGTCATGGTGGTAGGCAATGAAAGGGTTAGATTCCCCATAAATGTGCTTCAAGCAAAGGGCATGAAAAATCATTTTTGTGGTTTTTATTTAAAAAATCCCTTGTGTCATGCAACTATGTTGGAGGTATCTGCTCAAGTTTTGAGCCAATCTATCCATTTTTCTGTCTCTCCTTTATAATGCGGCTGACACAAATTTTCTTTGTGGTTTTGTAAAATTATACTTGCAAATTCGAACAGTGACATTTCTTTCCAGTGCCCTGACCTAAATAAAACACATGTGTCAATGTTGACTGTTTTCATCTTTCTATTGTCCAAATAACTCATGTTGACATCATGTTCTGTTATGGATTATCTGGAGTATGAGAACACATTGTTTTTGAAAGTAGTTTATTTTTTTGATAAAAATAACTCCAGTTTATTCACTCTAGTCAAGTGGCTTCAAAATTGCCACAGACAGACAGGCTATGTCACAACCTGGGAAAGTGAATCCAAAACTGTCTGCACAACTGAGTGTCACTACCGATAAGGGATAATACTATCTTGTTTTGGTGGTGGGGGGTGGGGGGACTCTTTAAAGCTCCACCATTCTCATTGACTGTATCTTCTGCACTCTATTGCCTCTCTTGCCAGCTTGTTGTTTGCCTAAACCTGTATTCTTCTGTCTGCACAACAAACCATAAAATCCTTCATTTATCCATGTTCATGAAACAGTAGTGATTCAGCTCTCTTTCTATATTGGGTCTCTTCTCATGTGGCTGAACAAAAACCCTGTGGCCCTAATTCCAAAATTGCTGCATCCAGGCCAGGGTAAAGACAGGTTTATTTCACAACATCACAGTTGAGTTATGATCAAGAGCGACTAATGACCTAAACTGTTTTCTTTTTTCTTTTTTACAGTGTAACCAAAGTACAGTGTTTTCAAATAAGAAAATCCTGCAAGCTGATCCCTATCATTACAAGAAGGGACAATGGAACTGCACGAGATCTTAACTCCATCTTAACATTTATTTGTAATACTGGGGTGTGCTAACAATTGTTTTACACCCAAAATTGTGCAAACATGTCTGAGCAAATATAATGACCATCGGTAGGCTATATGTCCCTTTACAAGTGCCATACATTGCAGAAAATTAACCAGAAGCATTTTGAAATAGGTCAGAGATTATTTACAGAATTGATCAAATGGTAAACATTCACAGACCTTTGCCTTCCCAACATCATAAAAAAAATGATAAACATGCAAACTGCAATTACATTAAGGGCATAGTCTCATTAACAGTCAAGCCAGCCGTAGTTGAGCAGTACACGCATCACCGTCTTGTATGGCAGGTTGTACTCAGTCTGTCTGGGACCATCTGAGAAGTTTCATTAGCTGAACTGACAGAGAGAATTAAAAACAGTAGAACAGTAACAGTAAAATGAGCTAAAAACATGCCATATTACAAGGTAATTGTGTGTGAAGAGGTATGGATTAATATGACCAATTGACAATTTAACTTAAAGGGATACTTCACCCAAAACCAATAATTCACCAATTGTCTACTCACTGTCAGGTACCTTGTACCCCTGGCCCTGAACCCAGGACCACTGGAGCCGGGATCCTACATGAACTGTCCATAGCCAGGACCATGGGGCCGGGACAGTGCCAGAACAGGGACCAGGCCCACCAGAACCAGGACCACCAGAACTGAAATCAGTACAAGGACCATACTGGAAACCGGATTCCACAACCGGGATCAGTCTCCCGACTCCTGCCTCTCAAACACTCAGAGTGTGAGGGGAGGGTGGGCCAGTCACATGACGCTTTGATGCGCTTTCATAATAAAAGCAAGTGAGTTGAAGATTTCAAAATCAAATATTTTTCTCCTCCACGGTATAATTTTTGGGTAGGACAAACGTGCCTATCTTCAATATAGATAGATAGGTCTGTTATGACATCTATATTGTCATCACAATGACATTGTGGCAAGGTGAAGAGGGCCCGGGCAGGGATTGAACCCACACCTCCCGGGTAAGAGTCATGCACGCTTGCCACTTGGCCAAAGGTACATCCCCTTGGCCAAGTAGCCAGGGCGCATGATCAATTGGGGGCATAGTGACAGGAACCTCAACTGTCACAACATCATCAGGCCAAGATGTCAAAATGGAACACTCAACTTCACAGTCAAAATGGAACACTCAACTTCACAGTCAAAATGGAACACTCAGCTTCAAAGTCAAAATGTCTTGTGACATCATCAGTGACATCATAAGGCAATACTTATAGGGCAGAACACAATAGCTCATTAGACACATTGCTGAAGCAGACGCCTGTTCAGAGTGCACAGTGTAATTTTTAGTCGTTTCATTTTCAAACTTTCTTAAAACAAACGCAATGGCGAATACTAGTTCTGAACCAAAAGGCAAGGTAACAGTTCGACAACTGAGGGACATGTTTGAGTCGAAGAATCCTGATGAACACGTGGAGTCTTGTGCTGCCAGGGAATCAGAAAATCAGTCCGTGGAGAAAATCCTAAGGGCTGAGATTGAAGCCCTCCAACACAGGATGGCCACCGAAAAGCTAGAGCGGCAGCAGCTGAAAACCCAGCTCAACACTCAGCACGAACTATACAGTGAACTGACTACGGAGCTTGAAGAGAAGAACAAAGCTCTCCAAGAAGCCACTCAGCAGGCCGAGAGTTTGCAGCAAGAGCTAGAGAAAGAAAGGAAGGCTCATGCTGCCAACGTGACAGAACGCCAGCACCTGGAGGAAAACCTGAGGGCTAAGATCGACACTTCCAGAAAAAAGATGACCCAAGATATCCGCGTAATTCAACAAATAGCATCGGACGAGAACCTGTCTCTGAGAAAAGTGCTGGAGGAGCTGAGAGCTCAGCACAACACTCTGCTCGAACTAAACAGTGAACTGACTATGGAGCTTGAAGAGAAGATAGAAAGGAACAAAGCTCTACAAGAAGCTTCATACCAAGACACCCAGAAGTATGAAGCTGAAGTACTCAGGGCCAGACAGCAGGTTGAGAATCTGCAGAAAGAGCTGGAGAAAGAAATGAAGGCTCATGATGTGACACAATACCAGCTCCTGGAGAAAAACTTGAGGGCTGAGATCGCCGCCATCAAACAGACGAACTTTCTTAAAACTAATGCAATGGTGAATACTTGTTCTGAACCGAAAGGAGAGCTAACAGTCCGACAACTGAGGGACATGTTTGAGGTCCAAACGATAGTATCGAGGGATCTCAACAAACACATGGAGGCTTCTGCTGCCACGGAATCAGAAAATAAGCCTGTGGAGAAAATCCTGAGGGCTGAGATTGAGGCCCTCCAACACATGATGACCACAGAAAACCAAAAAGCATCTGAGCAGGAGCTGGTTCTAAAGCTAGAGCTGCTGAAAACCCAGCTCAACACTCAGCTCGAACTAAACGGTGAACTGACTACGGAGCTTGAAGAGAAGAACAAAGAAGCCACTCAGCAGGCCGAGAGTTTGCAGCAAGAACTAGAGAAAGAAAGGAAGGCTCATGCTGCCAACGTGACAGAACGCCAGCGCCTGGAGGAAAACCTGAGGGCTAAGATCGACACTTCCAGAAAAAAGATGACCCAAGATATCCGCGCAATTCAAGAAATAGCATCGGACGAGAACCTGTCTCTGAGAAAAGTGCTGGAGGAGCTGAGAGCTCAGCACAACACTCAACTCGAACTTAACCATGAGTTGATTGCAACTCTTGAGGCAGAGAGGAGCAACAGCCAGCATCCTCCCCAAGAAGACATGGCCCCCCGACCAGAGAGGAGCAACAACCAGCCTCCCCAAGAAGACATGACCCCCACACCAGAGAGGAGCAACAACCAGCCGCCCCAAGAAAACATGGCCCACTCAGACAGGAGGTCAACATGGACGAGGATCCGCCATGCCTTGGGGCTGAGGAAACCAAGGAGGTGGAAGAGGAGAAGGGAGACCTCATCCAGCATCATCGGAACTGACTTTATTTCCCACCATTTTTCTTTTCTTTTTCTCTTCTTTCCTTAACTTTCTTTTCTCTTTGCTTAACTTTGCTTTTCTTTTTTGTCTTCTTCTCTTAACTATTCTTTTCTCTTTCTTTTTCTCATCTCTAATTGTATTCTTCTCTAAATGTCTTCTTTTTCTCTTCTCTTAACTATTATTTTCTTTTTTCTTTCTCTTACTGATCTGTAATTTTTCTAGACTTCTCTAAACTTCTGGTCTTCTTTTTCCCTTCTCTTAACTATTCTTTTTTCTCGCCTTTCTTTTTCTTTTCTTCCCTTAACTATTACTTTTGTTTTCTTTTACTCATCTTTCCTTTTTCTAGTCTTCTCTAAACACTTTATTTCTCTTCTTTCCTTAACTTTTCTTTCCTCTTTCTTCTTTGCTTAACTTAACTTTTCTCTTTTTTGTCTTCTCTTAACTATTTTTTCTCTCTTTTTCTTTTACTCACCTCTAATTTTATTCTTCTCTAAATCTCTAGTCTTCTTTTTCTTTTTTCTTTCTTTTACCGATCTTTAATTTGTCTAGTCTTCTCTAGTCTTCTTTTTCCTCTTCTCTTAACAGTTCTTTTTTCTCACCTTTCTTTTTCTGTTCTTTTACTCATCTTTTGTTTTTTAGTCTTCTCTAAACAATTTATTTATCTTCTTTCCTTAACTTTTCTTTTCTTTTTCTTCATTTCTTAACTTTACTTTTCTCTTTTTGTCTTCTTCTCTTAAAGGGATAGTTCACCCTAGAATGATATTTTGCTCATTATCTACTCACCCTCATGTTGACTAAGGGCTGGAAGAATTTTCAGAGTCCACCGTCCCTTCTCTGAGTTACAGGGGGTCTCGGCGTAGCAGTGCATTTCAATGCAACGGTTGCAAAGGGACACCAGAGCTCTTCGTAAAAAAACACACACAAAAAAACATCCAAATACCTCCATGATGCTCGTATGTAATGTCCGTCTTGTGCTGAAGCCCCAAATTGCGTAATTGTCCCGAAAAAAATTAAATAAGTCTATATTTTAAGCTTGTTTGTAGCGGAAGCTTCTCGAAGCTCCTCTTCCTGGTCCGTCCAAATCTCGCGTGATTTGCGCCGGCGTCAGTGCGGTTACTGCGAATCACGCGAGATTTGGACGGACCAGGAAGAGGAGCTTCGAGAAGCTTCCGCTACAAACAAGCTTAAAATATAGACTTATTTAATTTTTTTCGGGACAATTACGCAATTTGGGGCTTCAGCACAAGACGGACATTACATACGAGCATCATGGAGGTATTTGGATGTTTTTTTGTGTGTGTTTTTCTCTGGTGTCCCTTTGCAACCGTTGCATTGAAATGCACTGCTACGCCAAGACCCCCTGTAACTCAGAGAAGGGACGGTGGACTCTGAAAATTCTTCCAGCCCTTAGTCAACATGAGGGTGAGTAGATAATGAGCGAAATATCATTCTAGGGTGAACTATCCCTTTAACTATTATTCTCTCTTTCTTTTACTCATCTCTAATTTTCTTCTTCTCTAAATTTCTAGTCTTCTTTTTCTCTTCTCTTATTTTCTTTTTCTTTCTTTTACTGATCTTTATTTTTTCGAGTCTTCTTTTTCCTCTTCTCTTAACTATTCTTTTTTCTCGCCTTTCTTTTTATTTTCTTCCCTTTACTATTCTTTTTCTTTTCTTTTACTCATCTTTTCTTTTTCTAGTCTTCTCTAAACAATTTTTTTCTCTTTTCTTAACTTTTTTTCTCTTAACTCATTGAGTGCCGCGCTCCTTTCCAAAGTTTTAGTCAAGTGTACCGGCAATTTAGACCATTTTTGACTTTTTATGTAGAGCCACAGTGTATTCTATATTATTGCCACCAACACATACTGTGGCTCAATTGAAAGGTTTACCTTAATGCTTCAAGTGGCCACAAACCGTTTGTTTCTACGTGCCTCTGTTCCTGAGAAAAATCAAGCTAAACATGGCTGGGTTTCACCAAAATCCCTCCTTTTTTTCTAGAAAAGGAGATAGAGCGTCTTTTATGAAAGGTGCGCTGTTTGTGTCTGTCGCTCTTCTGACACACTACAAAGGGCTCGTATAAGATAAATATATACAACAGTTGTTGTTCTATTCACAAAACCACCATCGGGGGCGGGGGGGGCGCCACTAAACAACAATAACACAGAGCACCGTGCCGTGTCACAGCTTCTCGCCGCGGAGCGTGAGGGTCAGTCGGCCACCGCGGCTCGGGAAGACCGGTCCCGCCGGTGGTCGCGGTCCTTCTGTGGTACGGGTCGGTGATGCCGGTCTGCTTTGGCCCAGAGACCATCAGATTTTACCGCGGGAGGACTTTGGGGAGGACACGGTGTTGCTCCAGATGAAGACCGGGCGGACTGTCGGCTGAGAGCTTCCTGGTTCAGCTCCGAGCAGCTCGAGCAGCTCGAGCAGCAGCGCGGGTGAGAGCAGAGCAGCTGCGCTGCAGCAGCTGCTGCATCTGCATGCAGAACTCGTTTGCAGAAGCCGAGTTATGATAAAAACTTCCAGATCATGAGCTGTCATGTGACTTTGATCGTCATCTATTTCAGTTCTCCTCGTCGTAGAGTCCCCAAATTTACATATAATGTGTATTAAAGTGTCTATTTTCATAATTTAAAAAAAAAGCAAAAAACGAAAAATCTCGTTTTCGGCACTCAACGCATGGGAACGAAAAACGAGAAATTACGTGGTTGGCACTCAATGAGTTAATTATTTCTTTTAATTTTAAATCAACTTAAAGCAGAAGTGAGTGATCCGGTCGTTTTCGCTAATGCTGCGTTCCAGGCAGGCTTTTGAAATCGTAAATTACAGCTTCAAGTCACAACTTACGACTTTGTAGCGTTCCAGGCAACCCACTCGTGTTTTTCCGACCTGTTTTACCGGTGAAAGTCACTATAACGGCCACTCGTAACTTCCGACCGGTGAACTCGTACCAGATCGAACTGGTACCACTTCACGGTCGGAAAAATACGAGTTTCATTGAACGCACCATAACAGTCCTCGTCGCTACGTCACCACATTCACGGCGTTCCTTGGCTGCACACACAGCCCTGCATGCCGTTCTCTCTCCTCATTGGATAAAAACTGTAGGATACGATAAATGTTTTCTCTTCGGCTCAGAGCAGAGCAGAGGGACTGAGAGACCCGTGTTTCAGTCCAAACACTCTATAGCTGTGTCTCAATTCAGGGGCTGCAGCCTTCGGAGGACCCAGCCTACGTGGTCTCCGGAGGCAACGGCTTCGGAGGCTCCTCCGTCGGCCGCATCAACGGTCGGTAAATGAGACGGTCTAGCCTTCAGAGCCTTTCCTGATCCGAATGTAAACAACGGCCGAACGTAAACAACAGCGTAACGTTACAACGTAACATTTGAAAGTGGCGCCTGCAACGGCTCTACCGCTCCTCCGCCCCTCACTTTTTTTTTTTTTAATAAGTAGAATAAATACACGGGCAGTTATCATTAATATACTAATAAACAAACAATTGAACAGCAGCCAGGGGGTAGGCTTCAGGCTTGAGGCTTCAGGCTATTAAGTGAATAGAAAATAAAGAGCAGAGTGATATGTTTTCATAGCTTTATTTGAGTCAGATGCTTTGCCTCCGCTCCTCACCTGAGCAGCCAGAGCAGAGCTCAGCTCAGCGGGCAGCCACACCTCCGAACCGGCCGCTAAGCCGGGTTACCGTGGCTACAGCACAGAGCTGCTCCGTTCGATAGCTAGCGGCTAGGTTGCTAATAACAACAACGGTGCAGCAAAGCATCTTGGGATACGGGAGGCCGCGAAGGATAGTAGCGATGCATCCTCCGAATGCAGGGGAAAGGAGGACGCATTTGGAGGCTGCATTTGGAGGAGCCTTCGAATTTGGATGAATTGGGACAGCCTTCGCGCAGCGCTGTGACGTAATCGGCCTTCAAATGCACCCTTCGAAGGATGCAGCCCCTGAATTGAGACACAGCTTATGTAAGTGATTGCTGTCGGAAGATATAACTATTTAAAGGGATAGTTCACCCTAGAATGATATTTCGCTCATTATCTACTCACCCTCATGTTGACTAAGGGCTGGAAGAATTATCAGAGTCCACCGTCCCTTCTCTTAGTTACAGGGGGTCTCGGCGTAGCAGTGAATTTCAGTGCAACGGTTGCAAAGGGACACCGGAGCTCTTCGTAAAAAAACACACACAAAAAAACATCCAAATACCTCCATGATGCTCGTATGTAATGTCCGTCTTATGCTGAAGCCCCAAATTGCGTAATTGTCCCGAAAAAAAATTAAATAAGTCTATATTTTAAGCTTGTTTGTAGCGGAAGCTTCTCGTCTTCTTCTTCTTCTCCTCTTCCTGGTCCGTCCAAATATCGCGTGATTCGCAGTAACCGCACTGACGCCGGCGCAAATCACGCGATATTTGGACGGACCAGGAAGAGGAGAAGAAGAAGAAGACGAGAAGCTTCCGCTACAAACAAGCTTAAAATATAGACTTATTTAATTTTTTTCGGGACAATTACGCAATTTGGGGCTTCAGCACAAGACGGACATTACATACGAGCATCATGGAGGTATTTGGATGTTTTTTGTGTGTGTTTTTTTACGAAGAGCTCCGGTGTCCCTTTGCAACCGTTGCATTGAAATTCACTGCTACGCCGAGACCCCCTGTAACTAAGAGAAGGGACGGTGGACTCTGATAATTCTTCCAGCCCTTAGTCAACATGAGGGTGAGTAGATAATGAGCGAAATATCATTCTAGGGTGAACTATCCCTTTAAGACTTATATTAACACAAATATATCACTCACTTCTGCTTTAAAATAAACTATAACATAAAAATAAAAAGTTCAGTCTTTGAGATGTATTTCCTGGATATATTGTATTTAGTAGTTTTTAAGTAAGTATAGTCAAGTCTAAAAAGAGTTGTAGGGCAGAGAGGTCCATACATCAACAGGGACTTACAGAGCTAGGGGCGGTGTCCATGGAGCCATACGTTCACTAAAGTTGGGAATTAACTTTCCAAGGTAGTTAAGAAATCTTGGTAAAGCTGGAGGCCTTCACTGGAGAAAGCATGACTTAAGCCGCTTTTTTTAATAACAGAACGTTAGGAGACGGATTTGTGTTTGAAGTAAATTCATGCAAAACAGCTGATACGTGTTCCCGTCGGGGGCAGTTTTTCAGCAAGCAGTATCTGCATTTGCCTTGAAAACAATCTGATAGCGTCATGAATGTGCAGGTCACAACTTGTCCACGAGAGCGTTTTGGAGTTGTTGGATTGTGTATTTGATGAGGGAAACCAAGAAATCCCATGAAAACTGTTGCCGCACACTGACCTGTATTTTGTTCATTTCTTTTTTCACTTGTGTTTGTTTACATTGTTCTCTTTTGTTTTTGATAGCTATCTCATGTACACGGACCACAGCTCAGTTGGTGGTGTAACCCGGTTAAAAGTAGCAAATATGCTTGTAGTATCGTTTAGTAATCAAAGCATATAAATAGCATGAAATTCATTAAAAAAGTTATAAATTTATATAAATATTTAAAAAGCAGTTTAAAAATTATTATATGTTTTGTTTTATTTCTGAAAATGAGAAACTATGCATGCAGCTTTAGACAGCTTTAGAGTAATTGTGATGACTTGTAACTTGTTGCGAGGGACAATGGAGGCTCGCTACCTTCTACCAAATGTCTCTTGGCTGAAAACCAACCTTGCAACATCAGTGTAGTACTTGGCCTCTGACCCGGTGTCCCAGCTCTCGTCTCTGCGCACCGCGACAGAAAGGC
The DNA here is from genome assembly GCF_905171665.1 of Trachurus trachurus. NCBI lineage: Eukaryota > Metazoa > Chordata > Actinopteri > Carangiformes > Carangidae > Trachurus > Trachurus trachurus. Next base: position 14,272,448 of record NC_139892.1, on the reverse strand, counting down.
ACTCTGTAACCCATAATCTTTTGTTTATGACAGTTAAGACTACACAAATATACACGTTGGAACATTATATATGTTATATAACGTTATCCACCGCTCTGTCAATTGCTTTTTCGCAATTTCGGCTTCATTAAAAACAAACACGGCCAGGAGGAGGGTTAGCAAAACAGCGGAGAAGCAACCAGATTTGCATTGATCCCCTTTAACATTTATTTGTGATACTGGGATGTGCTAACACATCGTTTTACACCTAAAACTGTGCAGACATTATCAAATACAATGCCCATCCATACCTATGTCAGTTTACACGTTCCATTAAATTTAATTAAATTAACCAGAAGCATTTTGAAACAGGTCAAAGACTATTTACATAATTGATCAAATGGTAAACATTAACTGACCTCAGTTTGATTTATTTGCTGCAGGTTATTGATCAAACAGCCGGCTGCAAAACAACATCTTCCTCTTAAGAGCTGTTCCCAACATCATAAAAAAAATACAGTAAAATTTAGGGCATAGACAGTTGTGTCTCAGTAACAGTCAAGCCAGCCGTAGTTGAGCAGTACGCGCATCACTGTCTTGTATGGCAGGTTGTACTCCGTCTGTCTGGGACCATCTGAGAAGTAAATATACCCTGTGGGAGGGAAGACAGAGTTTATATGCAGCTGAACTTACAGACAAATTAACTAATGATTGGACACTTTGCATAGTAGAATAAGCCATAAACATGTCATTTGACAAAGAAATGATGTCCAACAGGTATGGATTAGCGTAGCCATTCAACAGTTTGTACAGCTTTAAATACCTTGTTTATTTTTTCTGTCATTCTAACCAAAGGTGATTTTTGAGCAGAATAAAGTGGGTTAAGTGGGGGTAAATATTTCTCACCATAATTCTCAAAGGCTGCATCTACTTTGGTGCCAATGCCGGGGAAATCCCAAGAGATATATCTAGGGTATCCATAGTCCATTTGGTTTCTCCTCGCATCATAGCTGCAAGAGAGAATATGCTCTTTGGTGCATCTCAGTGATCAGTTGTCATCACAGTTATTTTCATTTTTTATCCCGTAGCCTACACATCGTGTTGATAACCTAAAATAAAATTTGATCATGACCAACACTCACCTCCAGTACTGTCTGTTCACAAAAATTAATGTTTTCCCAGTTGTGGGCACATAAACAGCTGCATCAACCTTACGGACTGATGTGGGGAGGCCAAGGTTGGTGAGAGGCTTTGGGTATCCTGGCAATTTTGTCTTTCCAGAAGCCCTTATGCCCCAGTATTGACGACCTGCAGAGAAACATTTGCAGGTTATTATATCTCCTAGTTACCCGTAGAGCCTCATTATAGTATATACCGTAAGTTGAATTTCACCACAATCAACATGCAAATCAAACAAAACCCTACAAAAATTACCTTCAAATAGAAACACAGCATCACTGCTTGGGACTTCAAAGGCAGCATCCACATAGTTAATCCCAGGCCATTTTGTGTTCACTTTAGTGAACCGAATTCCTTGGACGGTTGTACTCTTTCTCCAGTAATATCTAGCAATGCATTTGAATTTACATGTAAAAATATGCAACATTCTTATTCAAGATGAATACACTGGTCGCTATATATTCAGAATATACCCGTTCTTGAAGAAGAACAGATCTCCCCTCATGGAGGTAGCAGCGTCAAATACCAGCCCGCGGTCGCATTGCTCATTTCGGGGGTTTGGTTTTTCGGTTGGGTCCTCTGGCTCTGGTTCAGGCTCTGGACGTGGTTCTGGTCTTGGAGCTGTTGTGGGCACTGGTGTACGGCTTCCTGGGAAATTGAGTGGTAAAATAAAGAGCGACTAAACTATTATCTTCAACAACATGAAAGCAAACAACCATCGACATCGACACAAATAGAGAAAATTGTGCTTGGATCTTAAGCTCATATTTAAAATCAGACTGGCTGTCAAGTAAACAAACCACAACAGATTTAAAATGGGTCCAATTCCTTTGCAATTTCATGTGGTGCACACAAAGCTGTGTTTTCAGTTGAAAAAAGTGCAGCATCTTATTTTTCATACCATAAAGGGCTTGAACCCCTCGCCTGTCATCGTCTGGCAGCCTGTATCCATTTGTATTGACATATTTATAGGTGGGATACATCAGGGCACGTCTGTCCCGGGAGTGATCCAGGCCTAGAGCATGGCCAAACTCATGGGCCGCCACCAACAGTAGATTCACACCTGAAGACAGGAATAACAATGAAATAATTCTGACACTCATTATTGCACATATGGAATCTGTACTGCTTCACCTTTGGACTATGTGGCTTCAGGTTCACTAAAATAACACGGTGGAGTGTGTTTACCTCTTTGGGTAAGAGTCCAGGTTTCATCATCGTCAAAGTGTGTGTCCCCTCCCTGATTACGTCCAGGGGAGTTTGCATGAGCCAAGACTCCACCTGCTCCGTCAAAAGGGTAAAAGTCCCCGTGGTCTGCAATAACAATAGCACAACCATATTTGATCATTTTAGAGGTTTTAGAGTGTCTAAGCGTCTAACTGAAGACCTCTTATTTTTATCCAAACTCACATCCACCCTTGAAGAGGATCATGATGTCGGCAGTGCCGCTGTTGATCTGTTTGAAGTTCAGTGGGATGACATCACTGTAGAGCTGGAAAGCCTTGGCAATGGTTTGATCAATCTGACTCTGGGACAGATCACGAGTGTACTGAGTGATCCTGTTCAAATCATACATATTTATCAGCAGCAGCAGTTGCATTTATTTACTCAACCACCTGAATCACAATTTTGTCACGACTGACAATATCATAACTTCCCCCACTTGCCTGTAGGTAATCAGCCTTTTCTCCCATTTGGGTTTCCCATGAAAGTGTCCATAACGGCTGATGTCTGAAACACCACACCTGGGGGCTTTCATCACCTCCACAGTCTCTGTATTCAGGACGCCGGTGACCTGGTGGTCAGATGATGACATTTTGTCTTCTGCTTAATGATTCCTGGTATGATATCTTTATTAGTGGTGAGAGTATTGGCAGACATATCAGTGGTAAATACAAGACAGCAACATTTAATATGGCTGCCTAATGTGTAAGATTTTCCATTTTAATAATAAAACTATAAAAAATGCATTCAACCATGTAGGAGCCAATATTGTGTTAAAGATAGTTAAGATTTTAGTTGTTGATTATGGTGTGTTTTTATACTTTGGTTTTCTGTACTGCCTTTTCAGCCTAGTTTCCAATTGTTCTATAGCACCAGAACTAGGCACTGCACATGCGCTCTGCAACATAATGGAGGGCAGTTAAGGTCAGACCGTGGATTAGCAGCAGTGTTAGGTACAGAGCAAAAAGGGTTTTTGACCGTTACTCTACATTATGTTGTGTCATGTTGTGTTGTGTTGTGTTGTGTTGTGTTGTGTTGTGTTGTGTTGTGTTGTGTTGTGTTGTGTTGTGTTGTGTTGTGTTGTGTTGTGTTGTGTTGTGTTGTGTTGTGTTGTGTTGTGTTGTGTTAGATCTGTGGACCTTTGTGTAATATCTTCATGTGTGAGGAATCACTAAGAGAAGCTTGGATGTATATTGATGAGGATATTATACCTAGATGTACAACAAAGTGAAGTAAAACTGTACAATGACAACCTCAATGACTTGTGAGTAAACGAGTCAAGTCAGTTGAACCTTATACTGCTAATAACTTGAGTGGCTTTGGAAGTACGTTTAATGTTTCCCACTACAAACCTCTTGTAATTTCCACAGAGATCAGTGCTGTTTTTTCCTCGTACATGCTCACAGTGGGTGAAATATTCAATTCACTGTTAATACCTCCAGCCCAAAGAAAGCCTGCATGGCCTCCAGATCGGCGGTGAAGTTGGTGATGCTTCGCACTGTGGAGTTTGTCAACCCAACATCGCCAAAGTACTGAGAAAGATATCCCTGATACAGACAGAAAGAAATGACAAATCATAATCCTTGTTACCTAAAACAATCTAAAATATATTGCACTATGTCTTACTGATTAATGATCACTCCTCACCCCTAATATAAATGCAAACTGAATAATCCATTACCTGAGCCAGGTCTTCGTCCTCTGGTGAAATTGTTGGAGCGATGGTAGGCGCTGCTCGACAAAGTGCCAAACAGCTCAGCAGCACCATCCAAAATCCAGCGACAGACATCTTGTTCAGATGTTTTTCTCCTCCACCATCCACTCTCCTCTTATAAAGGCAGCTGCTGTGACGGTCTGGTGTGTGTGTTTGTGTGCATCGCGCTGATAAACGCTGAAGAGGAGCTGCCTACTCAATGCTAAGACAAGCCTCTGTGCCAGAGGGGGCAGGGGAGCAGAGAGGGGGCTCTGTGATAACACAGCAGGAGATACAATCAAGTTGACTTCACCTTTGTAATGTTTGTGGAACAGTTTGATTGTGTTTGCCTTTTTTCTTTCCGTGAAATGCTTTTATTTTTTCTACATTTTTTTTTAATTTCTTTGTTGTGCGATATTTTATTTTATCATTTGTCACATTTGAGTGGCTTTATCATTTTTGAGTACATAAACTGTCACTAACTTAAAACTTGGCAAAATGCAAAAGTGTCCCCTGCAAGCTGTAACCCAGAGAAATACTGACCAGTTAAGTATGTACTGGAACATTTCTTTGTGTTTGTTTACATTGTTCTATTTTGCATTTGATAACCTTTGCATGTACACAGACCACAGTCCAGTTTGGTGGTAAACATGAACAGAGTTACCCAACTTTTCTATATCTTTGAGAGCTGATGAGTCATTACTTATGGAGGCCAAAACTCTCCAGTGCTGGGTATTAGCTACTAAAGGCAAGTATTCTGTCATGAAGCCTGCTTAGGCCTACGTACATGTTTGTTAAAAAAAGGGAACAAACTTCCTTGCATTAGTGTTAAAGGTCCCAGGTAACACTTTACAATAAGGGTCCCTTAATTAACGTTAGTTAGTACATTATTAAGCATTAATTAACTGTTTACAGATATATTAACAATCATTATTGTGTATTACTTAGGAATAGGAAACACATTAATTAATGTAGCCTATTAGTAAGCAGTTAATTAATGTTTACTACTCAAAGTTAGTTAATAAATGATTAAGTAATAATACAAGTTGAATAATGTAATTAGTTATCATTATGTATGCATTACTCAGCATTAATTAACACATTAGTTTATATATTAAAGGTACATTGTTTAGGAATTACTCCCATCTAGCGTTGCGGTTGTGTAAGCAACTCAATCGTATTTTTCATGCTGCATTCACATGAAATTGGACAACTGCCGCTGCACGTAACGGCGTAAACAAGCCTCTATGTAAACAAGTGGTCCGTCAGCACGAGGCAAAACAATACACGTGACAATATATTGTCATGGCGATGTCGTATTGTTACCTGACCCACGTTTTACCGGCTTTCTTTCGACTTCTGTGACTAAAATGACATCTGATTTGTTACTGACGGTGACGGCCGTCTGCCCGACTGCACGTGAATGCAACATCAGTGTAACGCTCCATTCCTCCTCAATGTATATGTAATGCAAAAATAATAATGTACTAACTAACGTTAATTAAGGGCCCTTATTGTAAAGTGTTACCAAGGCCCCATATTGTATAAATTGAGAACTGTCTTTTGTCAAAAACCAGGCTGCATTTTTTTGATTCTGTTGAAGTATCAAAACCCTCAGAGAAATGCACACAGCCTGTACTCACGAGGACAAGTAACTTTGTGATGTCATATCAGAACAACCCCACTCACATTCATCCTTGCATGATTTGGTTTCTCCAAGTGTTTACCTGAAATCTGCCACATATTTTTTGGACTTTCTTGCTGGTTTTACTTAAGTACTGGTTTTACCGAACATCTTTCAGCTCATTACAGCTCAGAGTTTGAAAGCTTTTTATTTTTTACACATATTCAGACTTACAGCTTGGCCAAATAATGATGTAAGTCAAACAACCATGAGTGTTTCTCATTTTATTATTCCATTATAATTTAAACTGCTAAACCATTAGCATCCCAGTCAAGAATTCACTGCTACAATATTCACCACTCGGTTTTGTCTGACGTCAAATTGGTAGAGTTGTGGCCCACTGAGGAGGAAGGTGTTTGTCCACAGAAGATCACAAGAGTTAAAATAAAAACGGCAATATTTTCATGACATATGTTAATTGTGTGTTCATAACAACTGTGTTATCCCAACAAAGTTCAGCTGTGAATAGAAAATTTCAACTTCAGTTAACACATTGTTCTAAAACTGGTGAAAAGTGGTGTTTTCAGTATAAATGTGTGTCCAGTGTGGTAAGCCACCACCCGTCCGCCACCTAAACCCAGTAAAAAAAAAAACAAGAAATTACAACTTCTATTTCAGTTGTCCTCTGTTTGTATCCTGTTGCTCAGGTCCGCGTTAAAAAGAGTTCATGACCATAAACTGTGTTTCACTGTTTACGTTACCATGCCACTTAAAGGCAGCGTTGACCCTCCTTGGGATTCCAGGACCGTCTGTCTGGATGAGTGTGGGGAAGCCCGGGTCCATCCGTCTCCTACGCTCATCATACCTGAGGTTGAATTCTTCACATTCATTTATTCCGTTCACCGAATTTATTTGTTGTTTGGGTACGGACGGTGTTCACTTAGAGAGCATAATAGTTGTAGTTTATTTTATCCAATATGAATGAATTAAATGCACTGTATAAGTGTAGATGATGACAATGTATTTAGAGTTAATAGTAGATGATAAATAAATTATTTTTGATACTCCAATCAATCAGCAAAATGAATTTGTTCACTATATGCATTTAATATACAATATACATATACTGTATAGAGGGAGCCCGCGTACCAGTTTGAGAATCACTGCTGTATATTATATATAGTACTGTCATGTGAAATTGTGTATGTGGTACTGAGGTTCATTAACATGCATTGTTTCTATCAAATAAACAAATAAATTATGAATAAATAAAGAGAATAATTGAGAGATTCATTGATTCTGAAAAGAATCAATGGTTGCCAGCCCATTCGGAAAGCTGCATATGGAAGGGTTACAACATATCATTAGGTTGTTGGTTAATACTGGGCTATTCACTCACTTCATGTGTTAAATGTGTTTACCGGTATATCAGATGTCACTGTGTGTGTTTTTTTCTTTTCTTTTCTTTTTTTAGGTTACCTGTAATAAAACTGTCCTGTGAAGAAGACTGTTTTGCCATTTTCACTGACATGTACGGCAGCGTCGACCTGCCTGATTCTGGCGGAGAAGCCAAACTCGTAGATGGAGCCGACGTGACTCTTCATCTTAAGCTGTTGCACCACCCAGTACTTACGACCTGGAAAAACACAGCCGTGTCACTGCATTTTGGGACACAATGAAAAACAGCAACATACCACAGCTGCTGCCAAACTCAATGAGCCTCTTGCATGAAGTGCAACACTTAGGTTGCACAAGGCTGTAATTTGGGCTCAACGTTGTGCTCTCCTACTGGAAATCCAGCCTTGTCATGCTGACAGGGCCTAAGTGATGCTTTGCAGACTGCCCATTACTCTACCAGTGAATATGTACGCCACGCCTTTGGCAGGGATGTCATAAGCGGCATCAACAGGAGAACTGATGCTGGGTAAATATGTGCCGCTGTGACCCTCTCTCAGGTGACTCCGATACCTCCCTGTTGTTCTCATCCACATGCACCTGGATTAAAACAACATGTACATTTGATTGCAGCTAAATTATACTTTAAGTCTGCTTGCAATCAATTAAATCATGACTTGATCATGAATTACAGCTGCTGCATCAAAAGAGAAGTTGGGGTCACACTTTTCAGGTGCAGGTTGGGGTTCCAGTTTTCCAGTCAGCTTACCTAAAAACACATTATATATTATAAATTCATTTTAAACTAATTTTTTATATTAGTTTTTGAATGAGTAATAATAATAATTTGGAAGACCACATAGTGCATTATGAGTGCATTCATAGTGAATTATAATGCTCATCATAATCAATCGTAATGCATTATGACTACACATAGTGCTTTATGATACACTATATCAACAGTTAGGAATAAGCTAATGACTTATAAATCCAATGGTCTTATGAGTTCTCTTGACTGGTTATAAACTACAGGCTGACTGATGGGGCTTATAATAAATTATGACTACATATACCCCTATATACACACAATCAACTATTGTAAGGACTCCACGAAGGATCATAAGTTATCAATGTAGCCTACCTATGCTTTAAGTAAAGTGAAGTTCGCTTCACTTAGCATGACAAGGCTGGATTTATAGTTTTTCATAACTGTTGATATAGTGCATCATAAAGCATTATGTGTGTTTATGAGTGTAGTCATAATGCATTATGATTGATAATGATGAGCATTTTAATTCACTATGAATCAGCTCATAATGCACAATAGATGTGGTAGAAAGTGTCGCCAATAATTTTGCATTTTCGTTTTGTTCCTCACCGTAGAGTGCTTGGCGACCGAGCTCATCATCTTTGGACAGAGATTACCGTGTGCTGCTGTGAGGCCTGTGCAGAGGCGTCCTCTGAGTGAGACAAACCCAGAGAATGGCCGAGCTCATGAGCTGCAACTGCAAACAGGCTGAAACCTGAGCAACAAATTAGTCAAATTAGTCATTTCAAGAGGTAAATTAGCACAGAATTACACAGAGAACTGTTGCCACACTCTTTGCCTGTTTGAAAGCGTCACTTTTGGCCACACCTTCACACAGAGGGCTGCAGCACCTGTGGCATCTGTTACACCTGGTGTGACATCACTGGTTTGGGGCGTGGCCAAAGAGCCTCAAACCATTTTGTGGTTCAGGATTTATTTATATTTTTACAAATACTGCACCAAGATTGCACTGTTTTAACAATTTTCAATGACATTGAACAGATACCTTTATCCCAAGCAACTCACAGTGAGTGTAATCAATGCACTATTTGAGTGTATTGATTTTAAACAAATAGAGGCAAATAACCACATAGAAGAACAGGGCAACAGTGCATGTTCTTCAAGGTTTTTATTCAGACAAATGAGACAAGTAAGTGGCTGTTCGCAAAGGTTGAGATAAAGTCCGACACCGTGGTTTTTAGCCCGTTGGATTCATGACTTTGAGTCTTGGGTTTTATTCTCTGTGTAAATTATGTCACTTCTCACAGAATTACAAACTCCCTTTGACTGACAAACCTTGCCTCCCCGCAGTCCATGTTTCATCCTCATCAAAGTGAACGTCTCCTCCCATCCCCTCTCCAGGCTGAAAGGCATGAGCCAGCACACCCCGGGTCCATCAAACGGAAAGAAATCTCCATGAGCTTCAACAGAACGAGTGAATAAATCAGGGTTTATGGGGAAAATGTGAAAATCTGATTTACACTGTTTCAAAAAAAATATTGTAGCTTCTCTTTCATTTTTTGGCATGATTAACCATAATTAGTGTTGAGTGTATTTTAAGCAGCATAATAACTCCTCATAAGTGGTTTGCAGATTCACTTCTGCGGGCGAAGGAGATGACTATATCAGTTTTGCCATGGTTGACTTTGATGAACCTCAGTGGTGCTGCTGCGCTCCACATCTTCAGGGCTGAACGAAAGGACTTTTCCACATCCTCTCTCTTCATGTCAGGAGTGTGTTTGGTATAGTCCTGTATACCCATGATGGATGGACCGACAAAAAATAATCAATATTAATCAAGATGAATTGAACAATAGAAGAAATGTGAGTGCTGCCCTGGGTGAAGGTGGATGAACCGCTCAGGTGCTCTTCAAGGACACAGGATGAAAAAACTGATGATGAACACAGCAAGCAGACTGTTAACAGTTCAAATAAAGGATTAAAATAAAGGATTTTTAACAACACCTCAGAGTGCCTCGGACCCATCAGTTTTGGACTGCCTTTTACTTTTTACCACTACTTGCACCAGGACAGTCTGCTTGCTGTGTTTTTTATCTTCATTAATCAAGATTAATTGGTGGAAAATGAATATGGGTTAGTCAACACAAAACATAGACGTAATATTGTGGTTCCTCCAACTTTTTCACATCTGGAACACCACACCTCGGCTCCCTTATCACATCCAGGGAGGGAGGGTCCAGATGTCCCTTCTCTGTCAGACCAAATAAGTTTTGCATTTCTATGATCTGAAACTGACCTGACCTGTCTGGATGGTGCTCTGTCTCTGCTTACGGGATCCAGGTTATACACTGCAAAAACTCAAAATCTTACCAAGAGTATTTGTCTTATAGTCAAAATGTCATTTCTAGTCAAAACAAGTATAGGTAAAATAAGACTCATCACATTAAAAAGTAGCTTGTTTTTAGACACTTTTTACTTCTTTCAAGCATATTTTCACTTGAAATAAGTAGAAAAATCTGATAGTGGAGCAAGTTTTTCTTTCTTATTACAAGCACAAAAATGTTGCTTTCTCTGGCAGATTTTTCTACTTATTTCAAGTGAAAATATGTTTGAAACAAATGAAAATTATCTAAAAACAAGTTCATTTTTAGGTGATGAATTTAGTTTTGACTAGAAATTAGACATTTTGACAAGAAATAAGACAAATATTCTTGGAAAGATTTTGAGTTTTTGCAGTGTAAAACCTCCCATGGTAGCTCTGGTGTGAGAGAAGTGTTAGTTTGTAAAATTGAACTGTATGGTGTGTCTAAAATGAGAAGCTATACTGTCTGCAGATTGTTTTCTGATACATAGACTGTTTATGACTTCTATTTTACAAAATTAGAAAACATTTTTTAATTTTTAATTTTTTTTATTTTCATGTCCATTTAACGTCATGAGAGATTCCAATCAGGTAAACTTAAGTGGAAGTAAATCTGTTAAATGCATATTGTTAGATCACTACATGTGTCAACACAGAGAGCAGGTGTTATATCAAATGTGCTTCTTTTTTTTTATCTGTGTCTAAGTGAAACCATGCATGATATTGGTGTAAAACAATATGTGTTGAATTCATTGATAAATAAATGTTAATTCTGACCATGTACGTGTATCTCTTGTAATGTAATGAGGTGATAATCACCTTCAAATATTGCAGTTAGTTCTTCCTCCTTAAAACAGAAGTCACATTCACAAAAAAGTTCCCACAACACAGACCTCAGGCGGCTCTACGTCCTCAGGCCTCAGCAGCTGATCCCAGTCAATGGCTAGAGTCCATTTCCACAAACATCAGAGTGCCCAAAACAGGCATCCACAACCAGGGCAACTCCATGTTTTAAATGCACATTTTCAGCAGACTTCATATTTTTTATATGGGAGTATTCTCGGGGCTGTTGGGTAATCACACGGCCCAAACACACATAATCCTGGTAGTTACAGCCGGGTCTACCTGCCCCAATTTTGTGGAGGTTTTGTGGTTAAAACCTCCCCAATGAAATGTCTACAAACTTTGTCTGGGATTTCTGTCTGTGATGACGACGTGTATGTTTGTTTTGTTGTAAAGCAACAAATTCTGTAGCTTGTACCCAACATTTATCCACATGTGAGGCCACTAACAGTCTGTCATCAAACCAGCCTCCACAACACCGATATGCAGATTGATTTAGACTAATAAGTAAATCATGAGAGCATTTTACTGTGGTAAACATACAAAGGGACAAACATCAGCTTTAAATTGTAGTTTCTTTATTTCGACAACCACCGATAAATAAAACTTCATTCAAAACTGAAAAACACAGTGTTCCTTTCTTCTTGCTGTTTAATTTAAGCAAGGTTTCCAGGTAATTTCCTTCTTGCATGTTCAGGGATTTACAGCATTTCAACATCCAAGCCAGGAATTTGCCTTCTCAACTCCGACAACAAGTTTTTGTGAGAGGTCGAACTTGTAGACTTGTGGTCCCACAAAGAAGTAGATGAGACCTATGAAGAAAAATCAGACCTTCAGGAAGCAAACAATGAGTCACATATTTCATCTTTTTTTCATGCTGTGCAGCCGGGAATGTGTTTTTTCTCTGTTTTTGTTGACAATTGTAATGATGATGAGCATCTTTCTAAACTCAAATATCCACTGTTGCTTGCAGTTAAAATTACAGTATGTCATATGAGGGACTTTAATTGGTAAATTATACTGTTTAAATGATAGAGGGGAACCGGCTGCTGTAAAACCTTAACTACACTGAGCTCACATTGCATGTACATTAGCATTCCTGTGCTACTAATAACAATGCAACTCGCAAAAGCCCTCCAAGCTGGAGACAGAAATATGCTACCTGCTAAATTTAAACATGGCTACTGCACGTTTCAAACATCACCAAGTATGTTTACTACGGCGGCCCTGAGAGCTCAGTGCACTGCAACTTCAGAAATCACAAGCAAATACAGAAAACATTTCACCTGTTTGCATGTGTTTTCTTCAGCTGCAGTGAGTTGAGCTCTCAGGGCCACCGTAGTTTACTCTTGTTAATATATTATATATATATACACATTTTTGCATTGATGCATTGATCTATGTTGTAAAAAAAATCATACAGTGCATAGCCTTCATCAAATAAAAATACACAACACAACAGTTACCAATAATATTTTCTTACCCTCTTTATGAAAAGCTGCATTTATTGTTGTGTTGACTCCTGGAAAGCCCTCGCTGATGTACTTTGGGTAACCAAAATCCATAACTCTTCGGTTTTCATTGTAGCTGAAAATAAACAAGTCATGACTAAGGATCATGTGTTTGTCCTACTGAGCTAAGACAAAACATTTGTGTACAGCTGCAACTTTATAATCACACCATCAAACCTCAGAAGCCACATCAAGCCTTTTGCTCAGTGTGTGTGAGGTCCAGCAAGAGACAAAATGTTACAGTCACGTCTGGGTCCACTGGGTCCCCAGCTACCAGCACTTTGTGATTATACTATTACACTTTTATTTAATGTAACACAATTTTGCAACAGGACTTAATTTAGGCTATAATTAGGAGAGCATAATTTGATTTAATTCAATCTGGAGTGGCTCACACACATACATTTATTATGGCTCTTGCTAATGCATGATGTTTTAACTCCAATTCCCTGTGCTCATGAATGACAAAGCTGGATACTATAAATGTGCAAACTATTATAACTTTGTACATCAATTTCCTTTCATTTCATACTTGAATCAAATGATCTAAAGCATAATGATCAGATGTGTAAACATGCACATAGAGAAAGGTGAAAAGGGAATATTTTAAAGTGATTGTTACTGGGTTTATGCTGTTGATCTGTTGTCTCACCTCCAGTAAATATCATGCATAAAGAACAGTGTGCGCCCTGTTTTCACTATGTGCACAGCTGCATCGACGTCCTGCACCCAGACTGGAAATCCAAAGTGGGTGAGTGCTCTGGGCTTTCCCTTCACAACAGAGCCTTTCACCGTCCAGAACATGGATTCTGTCAAAAGATATAGACGAACAATTAGGCTAATGGTTTGGCTATGTATGAAAATTGGCATCCGATATGGTAGATAAAGCATTAAGGACAGTTACCATGGATGAGGTAAGCAGTAGATCTGCGAGGCACCCAGAAGGCTGCATCGATACGTGTTTCAATCTTGGGCATGAAGTTGGAGATGGGACCTTCTTTGATGTCATATTGCTCATTATGTTTAATCCAGAGATACCTTGTGGGGGGAAAAAAATGGAAGTTATATCAAAAATGATTGTATGATGATGTGAGAAGAGACTCTTATGAGTGCCCAAATTGACATTTTTTTTTAATTTTTTTTACAAATTCAGGCCTGGAATTGCAGATAAGAATACAACCAAGTCGTCAACAAACCTTTCTCTGAAGAAGAACGTTGCGTCCCCGACAGTGGACACTGCGTCAAAGGTCAGGTCTGCAGCACATCTGCCTTGCATGAGTCGAGGTAGCAGGGATACCCTACTCTGGAAGCCCCAGTTGTATCTTGGAAGGTGATTTGGACGACCTCTGGCTGGACCTAACATGCATCAGAACACATTTTTGTGAAAGGTTATACTTAGGGGGAGCAAAAAGGCGTAAAATATAACTGTAATTGCTGTATAGCCTTAGATAGATAATCAAAACTCTTAACTGTAAAGCGCATTGATATTTGCTATATCTTCTATTGATAACAGGTTGGCTGGACGGGAGGGTCTGTAGGTGGGATACATCAGTGAGGCTGGGTTTCTGGAGTGCTTGAGGCCCAGAGCGTGGCCAAATTCATGTGCAGCCACCACAAATAGATTGAAACCTAGAATAGCAGAAAGAAAAGCGCACTCAGATCAACATCTCTGCAGTTGCTTCAGTCTGAACGTGAAGTGCCATGTGGGATTCAGTTCAGCACCCGTCTCTCCTGCTGTCCAGTGCTCGTCGTCGTCAAAGTGCGTGTCACCTCCGACGCCCAGCCCTGGCCCGAAAGCATGAGCCAACGTGCCTCTGGGTCCGTCGAAAGGATACAAGTCACCATGTTCTTCATGATATAATCCAGGCCAAACATGAAATAGAAAACCACAGAGAAAACCATTTTCTGTCATGCCACCAGAAAATTACAGGCTTCCATTCACCTCATCTAAAGGAGTCTCTTGCATTCAGCAGCCAGTGCTCGATGATGCTGCCATGGGTAGCTGCTGAGGCTCTCCACGTGCATAACCACCGTGCTGTGATATTTACATAACACAGAGCTAGTATATCACTCTTTACGTGAGTGGCAGTCAAACTGCTCATTGACCTTTCAAACCTCTCCAGCCACTGTCCTTCGTTAGGCAAAAGACTGTCCTTCATAGACACAACTTTGTGCTTTATATAAATGGACTCACAGACTCACCATTGGTCACAAACTCCACCATGATGTCAGCATTGCGGGTGTGTGACCGTACAAACGTCAGACTGCTGGCTCTGGCCCAAACACTGAACGCTGACTCAACCAGAGAGTCCACAGTGCTGCGAGGCAAATCCCTTGTGTACCTGCCAATGCTGCAAAGCAAGTGTGATTTTGTTGTTGATTAGTATGAAGATCAAAACTCTGCATGATTTTTATGAATATAGATAAAATAAAATAAAAATTAGCATATGGTTATGCAGTAATTTGGAAATGAACTCTTATTTTCTCTTTAATTATATCTTTGTTGTGCATGTACATCCAGCAGACATGGCTAAATCAGAAATAGATGTTTGAGTTATTGTTGCATAAATTCAAGCATGGATGGTGAAACTGGCACTTTAAAAAACCCATAATAACTTTCAGAGGCAGGAGTCCCAAAACCCAAAATCTGTTAACTATAATGAATTGTGACAGTTGCTATTCCCCTTTTCTGCCAAAGGCTTTATTGCCTGCTGGCTCAAATTGTTTCTCATGTATTTGGCAGCGTTCAGGGACAACCAGTCGTTTTCTGCAAGTTCAGTCTGGGTCACACATGGGTGTCGCTCTTATATAAGATACATATGGTTGTTTCTACTGAACATTACTGACAACATTTCCATCATTAAAGGTCGCATACACACCTGTACGTGATGACATTCTTGTTCCACCGTGTCCCCTGGATGTGGCTGTACTCCTCCACATCTGGGACGCCACATCGAGGAGTCCCCATCACCTCCAAGGTGTCTGGGTCCAGCTCACCTGTTACATTGAGCCCAAAGAAAATCTGCATGTCTTTCACTTTGGAGGTGAAGGCGAGCCCACTCCGCTTCATGCGACCCAGCGGCTCTATCTGCAGGCTGTAGTACTGCTGAAGGTAATCCTGTCAGTAGATTTAAGATCCATGAATCAGATATCATTTTCTATTATTTCCACTGTACCACACATGCATTATAGAAGATTTCACATATAACCTCTATCAAATTGCACAGTAACAAACTTATCTTAACTTAAGTATGATCAGATTTACAGCATCAGCTTCTCCAATTAGACCAAAAATAAAATCCATTCATTACAATACAACAATAATGCATTTTATGAATCTCCAACAGTTCCTTCCAAAAAAAAGAAGAAAAAAAAAGAAGAATTTTATGAATGAGATTAAAGATGAGGGAAGAGAGGATGCTAAAAGAATCTGCAAAACCATGCAATGTAACAACTTCAAGGACTCAGAGGGCAGTGCACTCACTTACCTCCGCCCCCCACCCACACAAATACAAAAGTAATAAAAACAATATCTCAATGACTCCTTGCAATGTTTAGATACACCTTGAAACAGGCAATCTTCTGGCATCATACAAGAGATTCAATCACATGCAGTGCAATCTCAAACATTGGTAATGTAGCTCATGCAATTATGCACTTACTGTGGCCAGCTTCAAGTCAACCTGTGGTTCTGCGGAAGGAGAGCTCGTTCCCTCCGGAATAAATGTGGGCGCCGTAAAACATGGACGGGGCAATAGCAAGACCAAGACACAGACAGATAGCAGCATGACATGCATTTCACAGACTTAACACAACATGAATTGCAGTGGGCCTAGTTTAAACACATGGAGATGGGAGTTCTGGTTAATGAGAAAGCCTTTTAAATGGTTATTGTGACTCATGCCACTTGCAAATCCAAGGAAAGCCTCAGACAGTACTATGGAATTAGGGAGGGGTTTAAAGACAGCCAAGGACAGCAACAAAAAAAAAAAGAAGGAAAGAAAGAAATGACATTTGAACAGTTTTTGTCACGTGACATGTTTGCTCCAATGATGGTTTAAATGCATGAGGTGTATGGTTTCAATTTCAACATCTTATTTTAATGCAAATGTTGGTCTGAAATCAATTGTTTCAATAATAGATAATTTGAAGTGTCTAAGAATTTAGAGTGAAAATTGCAGGCTTACAAATTAAAAACAAGTGGTGACACTTTAACATGAAGCATAAATGTGGTGTAGAAAAAGATTCATTCTGCAGGATGTGTTTTCGTCACTGTCACCTTGAGTGTGTTTGCCATGTTGATATATCTGACTAAAAACCCAAGAAGCACTGACATGATAAATTATTTTCCCCAGTCTGTAGAAGAACCTCAACTTAAGTCTAACCAGACTGATGCAACACAATGAGCTGGGTGGCACTTCTCAGTCCCACGCATTCTGCGAGCTCTCCCAAAATAACACCATCAAAGCCCATTCTTGTCCAGTTTTAGCAAACACATGCAAGATCGTTCAATGAGAGAGTTCACTGAAGGGGAGCCGAAATTGCAGGGGTGGATTTAAGGCCTTCGAAAAAGAAGATGGCCGCCAGCCAGGATGCCTAGACTGGCAAGGGTGGTGCCGCGGTAAATTCAAGCTACAATTACCGTTGATTGGTCATTGTGGTGCTTTATGGGAGCAACAGAATTCCATTGCGAGGCAACATGAGCCGACTTTTCCCAGAGCACGTCGCAGTCTCGAAGAATTTTGTGTCGCTCCGGTTTTATGGTGTGACTACAGACGTGGTAATGAAGTCATTTTAAGCTGAGGTGATGGCTGAGACTGCCGTTTGGTGCTGCAAGGTTACAAGATGAGGAGAGAAGGCCGCTTTATGGCAGGAACATCCCTGTTTCCCACACCCACACTTTCACACTGCAAGGGCAGAAGAGGAGAAGAGGAGAAAAGGAGATCTCTCAGTCGAAAAGCATAGTTTTTTTCCACAATGATAACAAACTTAATCTGTGTTTCTCAAAGTATTGTAGTACAAAAAATTACATGACAATGACAAATTTCCACGATCAGTAAAACATCCACTTCTCTTCATATTTCATTATCAAATATTTGATGGTTTATCTCTGGTTTCCTTTTTGTCCTGTCTTATTATGAAGATCCCTGTGTCTTGTCTTCCTGTGGTCTCCCTCTTGTGATTACCTTACGTGTCTCACCTGTGTTGATTACCCCACCTGTGTCTTGTTTCTCCCTTGTGTATTCAACCTCACTGTTTTGTCCTTTGTTGGTTCATCTGCACTCGTCCCCTGTGTTGACGCTCTGTATGGTCCTTTCCCAGTGAGTTTAATAAGTTATTTTTGATTCACCAAAATTTTTTGATTTTTGTGTTGGTGTCTGGGTCCAGTTCCCATGTAAATCCTGACAGTCACGATATGTTTAGAGAGAAGTCAGTGTGTGTCTCCATATCTTAGTACCGTATTTACAGCCAAAATGAGTACATACAAATATGGGCAGTTTTTTATTGGTGAACAAATCTGATAATAAATGCAGATTGATTTCTCTGCTACTGCCAATCAGTCTGCATTTATTATCAGATTGAGGGTACACACGGCTGCAAAGAGCAATGTCGTCACATTAATTACAGTGCTAACAGGTAGTAGCGAGCTGCTGTGAAAACCGGTAAAATAGATCTAATTGGTGCTCCTGTAAAATGTGTTGGAGTTCCAATGTGAAACACTTCAATCTGTTATTTAGTGTTAGTGTTAATTTAGTGTTATTTCAGGGCTGAAGCTCACTAATTCATCCCCAAGTGCAGTGTAGCAGCTGTGGTTTAACAGCATTGTGCTGGGCAGGTGACAAGTGTGTTTAAAGTGCTTGTGCTATAAAAACATTATACATAAAGTCATTTGACCTGGATGTAACTGCTATTGTTCTCTTTTCTAGCCAGGTCAGTTGTTAGCAGGTCATAGTGGGTATTTTGACCAATGGAAATTGAATTGAATTGCATGTGCCATAAGGGGGCACCATCAAAACATGTTGTATCAAGTTTTACAGTTGCACAGAATCACACAAAACTCAGAAAATGATCACATTGCAAGACTTTAAAAGTGCCATGTATAGAATTTGAAAATTTCTGACTTTGGTTTCCTCTGGTAAAATGTCAAAGTGCCTGTAATAGAAAGTTTTGAACTTCCCTGTCCTCCCCTGACACAAACCAAAGCCTGGATTTGTCCAAATAAAAGCTAAAAAGAAAATAAATTCAGATTTGGTTGTAGTTAGGCTACACTTTTCACAGAAACCTAACTACATGTTCAGTTGTGACAACATGACAGTGTGCAGTCCCTCTATCAGCTTTCACAATAAGCCAGAAAGGGCACGTCAGACTTGACTCATTCTGTGGAAAAGCTCATTCACATTATGATGAAGCAAATGGCTAAAAGTGGGTGCTGCCAAAACAAAATGATTCAAAAGCAACAGATAAGAAAACCACAAATCATTTTCTTGTGATCATCTTTGTCCTTTTTTCAAAGGAAAACTAATATTTTTTTTTGCCTCCTCTGGCAGTGTAGTAAATATGACATTGCACAGGCCAGAACCAGTTGTGAGGTCCCACTTCAAAGAGTCTCTGCTGCCCTCATGTGGCAACTCCTCACTACATTTCTAAATTCTGTCCAACGTGCCTGAACTTAACTTGAAGGAATCATCGTCGTTCAAATCTCAGAAGTTGCTCAGCATTTTATTTTTTTTATTTTATTTTTTTTACTTTTATTGTATTGCCTTTTCAATAGAATTACAGATCCAATAGTCCACTGTACCATTTCACATCTTGTTGTTGGCCTCTATGTGATCTGACTTCTCTCTTCACTGTCGGCTGTATCTGATTCATATTGTGACTCACCGACCATGTCCATTGTCATTATATCACATTACACTCACTTGGCAGACCCTTTTGTCCAAAGAGACACACACAGTCTTCCACACCCTTACCAGATTGTGTAATCCTGTAATATACAGTAATGACACCAGGAGCTCAGTAAGATGCATTATTTTTGTCTTCAATGTGTTGCTAAGTGTTGATATGTTAAACATTTCTGCAAAATGACAACTGTTTTGACCCAGAGCAGAGAAGCAAGTCTGGTTTAACAGTAGACAGGTGAGGCAGGAAGAGGTTTGCTGTTGGAGCACAGGATTTATGAGGTTTGTCCAGAAAGGCAAAATACAAGAAAACAAAGAACTTGAATCGAGTGCAAAAAGCAAAGACACTAAAGTATTTGTATCACACAAAAAGACGCAATCTGGTATCGGTGTGTGCCGATGTGATGATTAAATGAGCTGGCTGATATACAGACAGGAGGAGGAGGAGGAGGAGGAGAGGGATGTCAACAGTGGAAACTCATGAAAGGGGGAGGAAAACCTGCAGCCTTGGCCAAGACTATGACAACACCAGCAGCTGTTTAACACAGACTATAGGCTTGCATGGTTACATCCAGATAATATGCTGACAACTTAATTAATAACCAATGTAGTCAGAGGAAACATAAACACAACTTTTTAATTCAGGTGAAAAATTGCAGACCACAAAAAGCTGAATGTGAAGTTTGTTGTAACACATCTCTAACTGAATTTGTTCAGTGTGAGTTCAGTGCTTAATCCCAAATCGGACTCATCTGAGTGTAAAAGAAACATAAAGTAAATAGATTAAAGCAGAAGTAAGCGATCCGGTCGTTTTGGCTAATGCTGCGTTCCAGGCAGGCTTTTGAAACCGTAAATTACAGCTTCAAGTCACAACTTACGACTTTGTAGCGTTCCAGGCAACCCACTCGTGTTTTTCCGACCTGTTTTACCTGTGAAAGTCACTATAACGGCCACTCGTAACTTCCGACCCGTGAACTCGTACCAGATCGAACTGGTACGACTTCACAGGTCGGAAAAACACAAGTTACGGGCTGCCTTGAACGCACCATAACAGTCCTCGTCCCTACGTCACCACATTCACGGCGTCCCTTGGCTGCACACACAGCCCTGCGTGCCGTTCTCTCTCCTCATTGGATAAAAATTGTAGGATACGAGAAAAGTTTTCTCCTCGGCTCAGAGCAGAGCAGAGTGACTGACAGACCCGTGTTTCAGTCCAAACACTCTATGTAAGTGATTGCTGTCGGAAGATATAACTATTTAAGACTTATATTAACACAAAAATATCGCTTACTTCTGCTTTAAACTTCCTCCAAAAATAAATACATGTCGTTGTACTGCCCCTCCCCCACCCACTCTGTGTTTGTCTAACTGTGGTCTGAGGGTAGATCAGACTCATGATGCTGAGGTTTGCAGCTGATGTGGGATAAAACCAAACCTACTCTGTTATATTTACCAGGAAAACAGTTTATTGGCAATTCATTAGACTGTTTATTGAATGGGTTTTCTTGAAGAGAAAGACGTGTGGAGTGAGATCTGCATCGCACCATCACCATACAGCTTTGAGTGCATGACTCACTCTTCAAAAAAAAAAAACGATGATAAGGAAATTATGGGTTATGGATCTGGCCTCAATACAATATAATTTAGATAAAACAAATCATAGCTGAACAAACATAATACTGGAGTGGAAACCAAGTGAAAGGAACCAGTGCATCCTCCATCAGCTTTTATGGTCACAGCAGGTCATGTCTGTACAAGCCCATGGCCATGACCTGTCTCATGCCAAATGTTTACAGTACTGTTTAGGTCACTAAAGCAGTGGGCTGGCCCATCGCTCCACTTCCAAGCAGTGGACTTCACAATAACAAAACCTAAAGGGCTTTGGGTTGGATGTTACCAAAAAGCTGAGCTGTCTTGAGAAGCAGGTCAACAAACCACCAAGTAGCACAGTCATACCTCTCCAGAAGCATCACTCCCTGTGTCAGAGAAAGGTCAGTATGGACCAGTGAGGGACCACAGAGAGGTTTATCAACTTGATACTGATGTTTACCTTTTCCCCTTATCTCAATTTTTTTTATTCGCTCGTGTCTCTTTTCTATTCTCTGTTGTCAACTTTCCATGAAGCAGCTGCAGCTACTTCATTGCAAATAAATGTTTTCGTCTGGAGTCAGTGTGTTCACAGTGGAAATAAAAGTAAACTATAATAAACAACAGAGTGTGAATAGAGGGGCAGTTCCTTTTTGGGTTTTCTGTTACCTAGAGAAACAATCTTAGAAAAATAAAATGTTGGTTGCTCTTTAAATGTCTTAGAGCTCCATGCACTGGCCTTGGGCTTGGCCACATGCGTGGGCCTCGCACCGGCCCCACTCCGCCTCGGAGAGCACTGAGACAGCGTGGCCTTAGTCTCAGCCACACGCCCTTGTTACAGTGAATGAAGTTCTGATGAAATCAATGCAGTTTACCTTGTCTATGTGCAATTGTGTTGTAAGTTTTAATGCTGTTAGTCTAATCTGTTGTTTACTGCTTTTAATGTAACTATGTGGCCCGCCTTTTGGCCAGGTCTCTCATGGAAAAGAGATCTTTTGATCTTGATGGGACTGACATGGATAAATAAGGCCCCCCAAAAAATGTTATTACACAGACATAACACAGTAATAACACGGGAATTGCCCAAAACATAATTTAACATGATGGATAAATTAAATTAATACTGAATCATTCCATAATATTATATGAGTTCAATCTGTATAAAAATAAATAAATAAAATGCACTGTCCCTTACTGAGTCAATGCTACACAACGTTTGTTTAGTACGTTTTCACATACTAAAAACAAGAAAACCAAAAGTTACACAAGACATAGTGGATTAAGATTTAATATCTTAATGGGAGGCAAGTTGTCTGTCACTGCCACTCCCCACCATCATTGCCCTGCTTGGAATAACTAATAAATTAATACATAGTCTATGAAAAATTGACAATGAAAAGTCAGGGGGCAGGGGCCCACTTCAATATTTTTTCTGGGGGCCCAGAATACCTAGCAGACCTGGCATGAGCCACAACATCAAACCAATTAATCTAATTAAGTCTCACTGCCAAACCTATGGTGTTAAGTGGAGGTTCAAACCTTATAGAGAGTGCCTAACAGCCAGGTTACTGGAATATAAAGTGAAATTAACTGGGACACAGAATCCACAAATATCAAGCTTGTCTAATGAAAAAACTAGATTTCTGCTGTTGAAACCAAAACAGCTGGCCAGATGTGGGCCTACGGCTGAAACTGATACATGTCAAGATAAGATGGATGATTAAAGCTGAATCTGATTTGTCCTAAAACACTTGCCATAGAGACAACTGTCTGGTTTTACAGGCTTTTACAGGCCTGGGTCTATACAGCAGTATAAAGACACTATGATTTTTAAGACCTGCGACTCTGTGCCTGCAAGAAGTGGGTCACAGCACGTATCAGCTGTGTCTGTTTCCACATATCAATGTGTGTCTGAATGTGTGTGTGTGTCTGTGTGTGTTTGTTGGTGACCATTTTAAAATAACAGCAAAAATCCCCTTAACTGCCAACTTCCCCCAGGCGTGAGTCAGGAGCACCATGTTAACCACCGTCTACACAGTGATGTTACTCCCAAAATATTTGTCTCCACAGGACGCTGGAGGGTTTGGACACAATGTTTGTTACACATTACACATGATATCACTAATGGGCAGCAGATGAACATCTGTGATGTTTCTATGTAATAATGACTTCAGTTTTTACCCATACCGCCCATATCTCTGCCACTGTAACTATAACTCCATCATAAAGATAAATAACAATTGGCCAACTGATATTCTTAGTGTAGCATACGAGACTTCATCTTGGTGCCCACCTTTAACTGAAAAACGTGACATGTGGTCTCATACTTAGCTAAACATAGTTATTACAAGACATTTTCCAAAAGTATGTTGATAATAATTGGAATCGTGACACTGCTCAATCATTCTGTTGAATGTGTGCCACCTCCTAGTTGTTGCCACTGCATCAGTTTAAGTTGAAGTGCATTTTATGAAGCTATAAAACACTGTTTTTGTTTGAGAAAATACAATGATTATAATAAACCTTATTTACGGTATGTGACAGCATTCACATAGTACACAGTATAAAACAATGTATAAAACTTAACAGTAGAGTGTGTGGCATTGCAAACAATAAAACTTAACAGTAGAGTGTGTGGCATTGCAAACAATGCGATGACGAGCCGGGTCATTGACCAGTGTCTTTTCACTATGTGGAGGTTCAGGAATTCCACTGATGTCACACGATCTAATAATTATATAGACCATGTTGTCTCACAAAGTAGGAGCAGTAATAGACAGCGTGTCTTTACCTGTCCTGTCTCCAGGGGCCAACAGACACCAACAGAGCTGTGAAAAACATCTGTATTTCTGTTGGCACTGGATGGAAAGTCAGAGAATTATAGCAAACATGATTCGGATTCAAGGCAATCAATTTAATGAGATATTCCAGTCTGGATTAAAGAAAAATCAACTGTTCAAATGTTACATTCATGATCAAACAGCTTTATTACCACGTATCTTGTGACCCATGCACTTCTACATACAGTATCAAATCTGTGCTGTCATCAGTTTGTCAGGCAATAGTTTCTCATAACTGAGAACACCAGTTTGTCTGAATCACATCCCATTGACAAAAAATGGAAACAGTGGGGAAACACTTACAGTAAGTGAGAGGGAGATGGTTTTAATTATCACCAAATCAAATCCACACACAGTGCATTCGTTTGCAAGGAAACAATTAACTGTTCATCCGTAAAGTCTTATAGTACGATCATATGTAAATCTCATAACACAATACATCCAACCTTCATGTTTTCTTCGCCCCTTTCTTTACTTTGACGCGTGTTTGTTAGTCACATATCCGAAAACGTCTTCACCTAAAATAACAAGACTGACTATCATGAGACCAGCAGCAACATAAAACACATTCCCAAAAATTCCCTATTATTCAATAGTGGAGCATTTATTTATTTATTTATTTTAACACTTTTTTTAAGGCTGAATAAGATGGACAAATGATAACTAATGATGTGACATCCATATGAACCCCAGAGTATTTTCTTGCCCACAGTCACAACTTCACAGATGTTTTGCCTCATAAACATTTTCAGTAAACCTGTTGGCAAACTGCTGCAGTCAGACAAAATTGGGAAATGTTTTTATCAAAGCATTTTAAGTGGGTTCAAAGGAGTACACTCAAACCACAGTCACTGTAGCTTTTACACATAGGCACATTCTCAACAGGCAAAGGAGGAAGTGGCTAGGTGCTTTTACATGAATCACAGAGACCCCTTTGAGGAAAAAAAAAATGGACCCAAAACACTATAAATACCCTCCAGGGCTTCTTGACACCAATGACTGGTTTGGACAACACAGAGACAACAACAATGATAGCTCTGCTGCTGCCGCTGCTGGCGCTGGTCGCTCACTCCGCTGCTCTGCCTCTGTCAACCAGGGACAGAGACAACTGGATGGTAGCAGAGGTAAGATATCTGAGCTCGCAGACCAGTGAAGTGGCTCCTACTTTTGACTTTTTTTTCATTATCAGACACAAAAATCTTTTATTTGATGCTCCTTATATGTGACAGCAACTTCATGTTTTCCTCCAAATAGAAATACCTCCGTCGTTTCTATGGTCTTCCAGCGGGTCTCCAAGGTAGAGACGGGCCATCAAGTACCTTTCAGTCCAAGGTCAAGGACATGCAGAGATTCTTCAAACTCAAGGTGAGATATGGGAGAACATTTAATTAGGTCTTTCCTCTGTAGCTCATATTGATCCATGTCATTCTTTGGTTTTGCGATTCTTCCTTTTTTCACTTCAGTTTAGTCTTGGCTGTATCTTTATTGTGTGTGTGTTTTTAAAGCTTTTCTGTTTTGATGAAGTTAACCTAAAAAGAAAATACATCCCAAAGGTTTATCATATTACACACAATACCACCAGTTATTTCCAAAGCTATTAATGTGGAGAGGACTGGATCTGCTAATAAATGCTGTTACGGACAGTTTTATATAGTTTCTTTCCACTTCCTCTGCCTGTGAAGGTGACAGGGAATCTGGATGACAACACTATGGAGCTAATGAAGCAGGCCAGATGTGGCGTCCCTGACATCGGGGAGTACAACCACTTCCCCCGACACCTCAAATGGCAAAATAACAATGTCACATTCAGGTACGTGTTTAAATGAGAATATAAAAAGGAGTTGAACTTTTCGTTATTCCCTCACTTACCCTGTGCTCTCATATCCCTGATGTTTCAGGATTTTGAATTATACACCAGATCTGAAGAAGTCTGATGTAGACAGGGCCATTCGCAATGCGCTGAACGTTTGGGCCGATGTCACCCCTCTGACCTTTAAGAGGCTGCGCGAGGGAATCGCTGACATTATGATCAGCTTTGGATCAAAAGGTACAAAAAAAAGCTGTCGCATTAATTCTGTGTGACATTGGCTAAAACCATATCGACTCTGAATTGAGCGTACTCTGCCAGGTATATTAAAGAACTCTTTGCTGTGTGAACCCTGCAGAGCATGGGGACTACAACCCTTTCGATGGTCCTAACGGACTGCTGGCTCACGCCTACCCACCAGGCCAAGGCATCGGAGGAGACACTCACTTTGATGAGGACGAGCACTGGACCAAAGATTCATCTGGTACATATAACGCACAAGATGCTCACCATATTATCGTATAATGTTTATTACCACCTATTTTGACTGAGTTTATTCTCTCCATAGCTTACAACCTGTTTATAGTGGCAGCCCATGAGTTGGGACACGCCCTCGGTATGTCCCACTCCGCAGATGCAGGAGCCCTGATGTACCCTGTCTACGCATACACCACAGGCTTCCCACTGTCTGAGGACGACATTGAAGGCATCCAAGCTCTCTATGGTGGGCAAATACATTACTTTACATTTTGATTTTGGATTAAATGGAAACTGATATAACTGAAATTGATGGGTTAAATCATTCTTAGACAAGGGATTTTCTCTTTTCTCACATGGAAGTATTAATGTGAATGCCAACTGTTCAAACACAGGTCCAAACCCCGACCACAGGAAAGTAAAGCCAAGGCCTGATGCACCAAACAAATGCGACCCCATGTTGACTTTTGATGCTGCCACAGAGCTCAGAGGGGAGACCGTCATCTTCAAAGACAGGTACAGTCAGACCTGCTATGGTTCATTTAAATCGTTATCATCACAGAGTGCATGGAAAATCTCTTGAGTCTCTTGATTTCTACCCAGAAAAAGCTCTGTAAATTCACCTTGTATTGATATATGTATGGAGATCTGTGTGTGAATCGTGCTATACTGTATTTTATTTACATGGTGCACTTTGTTGCAGGTTCTACTGGCGTATCCATCCTCAGATGGCGGAGCCTGAGCAGACACTGATCAAGTCCACATGGCCGTCCCTGCCCAACAAAGTGGACGCAGCTTACGAGAACCCAGAGAAGGATCTAGTCATCATATTCAGTGGTGGGTTTTCATCTCCTCAGATATTTTTTGTGTTGTTTTGTGTTATTTTGTTTTACTTTAATTAGTTTTTCTCTCTTCAGGAATCCGAATGTGGGCTTTGAATGGTTACAGCCTCGTGAATGGTTACCCAAAGTACATACACAAACTCGGCCTCCCCAAGACGGTGAGGAAGGTGGATGCAGCTGTTTACATCAAAGACACAGGCAAAACTCTACTCTTCAGCGATGAGGAGTATTGGAGGTATGTAGAGATGCATGTTACTCTACACTTGTCAGGTATATTGAAGTTCTTGAGTCGGTCTCGGTCGACAAATGTAATGATTAAGTACTTCACTGATCCTCTTTTGTTGTTATTTGTCGCTCACAGCTACGATGAAGCAACAAGAACAATGGACAGCGGTTACCCACGAGTCATCGAGGATGATTTCCCTGGAATGGATGACGAGGTCGACGCTGCTGTTTATCACTACGGTAACATGAAGCTTTCGATACTACATTTTCTTGAATGTTCAAAAGGAGGCGGTTGATCCAACACTGATCCCACTCTCTGCTCTCTTTCAGGATACTTGTACTTCTTCCATGAGCATGTGCAGTACGAGTACAGTTACAACTCAAGGAAGGTCATGCGCATCCTGAGGACAAACTCCATCTTCAACTGCTGATGAGATGATCTGCGTCTCTCAGCGGTTTGGTTTAGAAATATGTGCAAGTATAGCTGGCTATATGGTGAATGACATCAAAGTAAAATAGTTGTTAAGATGAGAGAAGGGAAGGTGCAGGCCATGGAGGAGGTGGACACATGGAGGGAAGGACCAACATTAAAAAAAAAAAAAAAGTTTATTTTTTACCAGTGCTGGGCACATGTAGGAGATGCAATTTGTTAGACACAGAATTCTGGAAAATTCTTCGTCTCTTTTCCTTAGATTATTTTTATTTATTTTACAACTCCATATTTGCACAAGTTCCACGATGCACAAGTTGTGTTTCTGGTGAGTGACAGTTGGCTCGGCTGGTCTGTGAAGTCATGACATGACTTGTTGTCACACTAACAGTATTTCAACAAAGATCACAGCAGTTTGGTAAACTGTATTTACCCTTATGACATTTTGTATGTTTTGTGAATTAATAAGAGTACAGTGGAGAGTAAAACGGTTGTAATGTCAGTGTTAAAGAGCTGTGCTGTTTTTTTTTAGGTAGTTCAAGAGATTGCATTTAATTTATTACATTTCACAAGGGTTCTCAAAGGTTCCTTAGAGATCCACTTACTTAACTTAGATTTAGACATACTACTTTCCATCTGTCATTTAATGCCAAAACATTTCTGTGAATTTTATCGTCAGTATTTTCAAAAGTTTTGACGAATATGATTTATTCATTCAATAAAGAATAATGTGAAACCAAAGCATTGTGTATGATTGGTGTAAATCTGTGGCCAGTTCATTCTGAATCATCAGGAATTTGTGGAAATTATTTTTCCATGACTAAAACCAGTCATTTCATTTCATAACCTTTATTTAAACTCGGAGATATATTGAGGAGTAACCTCATTTACAATATAGCCGAAATGAAACACAAAACATATAAGGACAGAAGACAAGACATTTGAAACATACAAAAACTTAACAGAATACCAGAATTTAAAGGTGACTAGGATAAATTGAAACATATAGTTAAAAGCAGGAGCAGTTAGAGGTAAAATAAGATGTAGTTATGGTTTTAAATTGTCCTATTGATAAAAGTGAGGTAAGTTTCAAATGATTTTGCAGAGAGTGTTCCAGGTTGTAGGTGCACAGTAAGAGAAGCTGGTCTTTCCAAGTTCGGTGTTAACAGAGGGAACCTGCAGTGTGAGCCAGTCTTTTGAGCATGTACGATAGAGACCTGCATTGAAAGATACTAGTGAGTTAATATAAGATGGTAAGAGACCAGTAAGAGCTTTAAAAATAAATAAAATCCAGTGTTGATCACGCCTGGTAGATAGTGAGGGCCATCCAACTTTGGAATACAAGTCACAGTGATGAGTGTTGTAGCTGTTGCCAGTAATAAACCTCAGGGCTGAATGATAAACGGTGTCAAGTGGATGTAAAGTTTTAACTGATGCATGCCTGTATAAGATGTCTCCATAATCTAAAACTGACATAATAGTTGCTTCAATAAGTTTCTTCCTGCAGTGAAAAGGAAAGGATGGTTTGTTTCTGTAGGAAAAGCCTATTTTTTTTGTCTTAGTTTGATTACCAGATTAGATAAGTCACTTGTTTTAATGTTATATCCGGTCAATGCATAATATTATTGTCATATACACAGGGCTGTTGCTAGGAATTCTGGGCCCCCTGAAAGAATACCAAAGTGGGCCCCTGCCCCCTTTCCACTTTTTTTTTCTTAGACTACGTACGTATTATCATTTTTTATTTAGCCTACTTTGTTTTGATGCTAATGCAGCATTACTATGAGTATTATGCAGAATAATTCAGCCATACAAAGATTAGACTACTGGGTTTTATGGGGGGGCCCTACTGGTCGCTGGGCCCATAGAATTATCATCACCTTTCTCCCCTATACAACGGCCCTGCATATACAGTAGGCTATACACACAGGAGACAACTGAAAAGCAGTTACTTGTAGTTATCTACCTTTCCCACTAGAGGTCACTCCTACCAACCGATTGAGCATGTGGAGCTCCTGCTTGTTGAAGTGATGGGAATCTGTAGGACAGGTAAAGTGACTGTAATATAGACGTCACGTGATAATATAACAACATGATCAGTTGAGATCATGTGAGACCAGGTGTGGCTCCCGGCCTGAATTTGGAAAGAAAAGAAGAAAAGAAAAGAAAAAAAATCATCATATGCTTCATTAGCACAACAAATGTTGGGGAAAATCTTTGGCTCTGGCCACATTAAACCTCAACATACCAGACATCAAACAGACTAAGCACTAATCATATTAATAAAGAGCCATTACACAGAGTATCTTCACCCACCAGCATCCTATATAGCAACATTAAGCCAAACACAGAGTGTTGGTGTAAGCGGGTACAGTATGTGAGATGTTTGATGAAAAATTAAGAGTTTGTGTACTGTCAGCGGCGTGGGTTTTGAAAGGTCGGTGAAGTATCTCCAGCAGAAGTTTGGGAAACAGCGAAGCTTTAGCCAAGCAGCGTAATCCACAGGCCCAATCATGTGGATGTAATTACAGTGCAGTGAAGCAGTCACCTCATTAGCCTTTTTCCGAGGTTTTGCGTGGTGTAGGCTGTGTCACAAATCCTGTGTATTCATCACTAATGTTGACTTTGGAAGTCTAAGCTCCAGTTTAGAGACACACTGATGATTAATCTGGGAGCAAGACGCCTTTTTACATTAGTCCTTGTTTTTGAATTAAAGTAAAATAATCAGGTCATTTGCATGTGTCAGAAATAACACAACATGTTCTGTCTTTTTGGGTGTGAATGGTAATTTTGCAGTAAAAAAAAAACTGAAAAAGAGGAGAGAGACTTGAAGAAATTTAAACAACAGAGCTGCTTGGATAGATTGATGGAAATGGATGTTACAGGCATGTGACTCCTGTAATTTAGAGATACATGTTAATTAGTCTTTTTATAATAAATGTTTATTTCAGTGTCAGGATGACTTTGTCTTCTTTGGACAGAAAGACCCTGCAGCAACTTGGTCTGTGAGCTCATTATTCGACATCTTCAGCCTCACTGTTTAATGTTAACTGCATTTGGTCTGTAGATTTTTATACATTTTCTGAATTATTATCAATAAAAGACTGCAGAGTAAGTCTGTATTAACGATGTCAGTGCTTAAAAAAAAAAAGCTGCTCTAACATTTCAAGCTTTTTCTAAGAAATGTTTATTTTAGTGTCCGGAGAACTTGGTCTCCTCTACTTGGATGTGTTTTCACTGCTTGGGAAAAGTGAACAAGACGGTCTCTGGTTTCTAAACATTCACTATTGGCATGCTCTTATTCCTCGGTGGTTTGCAGAAGTAGAGCAACCTTCAGTACTGGCTTGACTTTTGACTTATGTAGAACACTGCAACTGAGAAACATGAAAAATTAAGTCACTTTTAGCCAATGTGGATTTAGAGGTCATATATCGACATATACTATACATACTCTCACAGTTATGCACCTTTCTCTGTTCCTGAACCGGTCGGGAGTCATTATCATAACCAACCCTTTCAACTCATTGAAAATGTAGCGAGAAGGATTTGAACCGGTGCCAAAATGCAAAGTGAACCTTGAATTTTAATGTCTTTCTGCTGGTTACAAGGTCATGAACTGATGCTGGGTTCGCTCATGTTTGAAGCGCAGTCAAGTCCAGTGCTTTAGCCACATTACAGAGCATTCCCTGCTCTGTGGGCAGAAGAGTCTGATCCTGCAGCCAAGACTCGAGATAAGGTGGGTGTGTTTTGGCTAATGAGTGCTGCTGGACTGCAATGAACTCTGTGAAGCCTAAAGATTTACCATATGTAATTTTTATCCATCATATTTGTCCTAATTTCTTCTATTTTACTGTTTTGAATGGTAGGTTGAAACATGTCTGTGAAAAATGGCACTGGAAAAAAAAAGAAGAAAGAAAAAGGTGGTGTCCTTATATTGTAGGAAACCCTTCACAAAGCCCAGCCCCAGCAGGCAGCTCCTGATGGAAACCAGATGGAGGAGAACGACAAAGAGGGCAGCAGAATCAGGATATATCCCTTTTCCTCAGGGGGAACTCCCTCCTCAGACCACCAATATGAGACGTGGTGATGCAAGACTGTTTCTACACTCATTATACTCAGTGTGAGCAGGCAGCAAGGTTTACGGAAAAAAGAAAAGAAAAAAAAGCACCCAGTAAAAGCTGCTTTACTTTACTGCTTTTATGCTGTAAATTGCTCATTTAAGTAGTGGATCACACATGTGCACATATTACATCATGGTGTTAGACTGCAGGTCAGATACAAGTCTTGTACACCTAATTTTTAAAATGCTGATGAACTTGTTTTTTGCTGTGTTCTCATAATAGTAGCAGATTTCATCCAGCCTGTATCTGTTCATCTTATCTTTCTCCTTGATCATGTTCTGATGCCTTCACTGTACTGCTGGCTCTCTTGTCTCATCTTCCAGCGTCTATCTGCCCCTTCCCAGAGCAGAATAGAAAAAAAAAAAAAAAACAATCTGAAGTTACCGTGTTTAAGTTTGACTGAAGAGACACAGCCGCTGCTGGAATGTGGAGAAAAAGTCATCTGTTTGATGTTGGCCTGCAACTATAGGTAAATCAGACCAGATATGACCCAGAGCAGGGTCATAAAAGTGACTCAGTAGCTGATTTTATCTCTGTGGAGTGACAAGGAATCTTTACAGCAGCAGTGGGAGATTAGATAATGTTTACAAAATGTCATAACCTCAGGTATTTGATCCCAGAATGGAGGATTTGCCATTTAAAAAACACCTCAGTTTGTTGTAAATAGCACAAGCTCCAATCAAATATTGTCACTTTGTTAAGGCAGGTGAACATTACATCCACTAAGATGGTCATCAAACTTTAAAGATAGAACTTTTTTTTCTCAAGTCATGCAGACAATTCCCATAATGGATTTTTTTTTTGCAATCCAATCAAGCCAGACTATTGGTAGAAAATAACTGCAAGGATTGGGTTCATCCTGAAATGTGAAGCACTCCGGCTTATAAAAGTCAAATTTATGAATGAAGACACAGTAGTATAGCTCATCACTGATTTGGTGTTTTCATTTTCCTCTATCATTATGAATGTTGTAAAGGATTACTGTCATAAACACAGTGACGGGCCAAAATGGGATCGCACCAGGTGTCGGCGAGAGCAACATGATGCCGACTTTGTTCCTTCTTGGCAAGCAAAGTCATGCTTTTCTCTCACATACCTGATGTCACAGACAATAGATTCAGCAGCTGATAACAAGGTACAGTTACAACTGTACAGTGCATGGAGGTATAACAGTGTTGCTATAGGAAGGAAACTAATGCTCCATCTTCATCATCTGCAGTGCACTGTACAGTACATGGACACGCCACAGAGTCTCTGGAAAAAATAATCAATTTTTAAGAGTAAAAGGTCATTTTGGAAACATAAAGATAAAGTAGCTTGACCCAGGTCAGTCTCTCGCTATCTGTTACCGCTGAGTCATGGTCCACTTGGCAGTACAGTGAAAATGCAGGGGTCAATGCATGATGTTTATTTCTCTTGATGATTTTGATGTTTTGCTGCTGTGAGATTTTTTTTGGTCACAGTGGCATTTTTTTTTACTTAATTTTTTATTTATAAGTCAAACAAACCAGCAGTTTCCCAACTTATTTTGACAAACTTATAACCAGTTGTGTCAAAGGACGAGACAAATATGTATTAAAGCTTTAAAGTAAATGGATGTATGTATGAGATTCTTCTTGGGTTTCTTCTTTCTAATGCAAATCCTCAGATTTTATCTTGCAATATTCATTTGTATTAATTGCAATAATGTGAATGTGCTATAGCAAACTTGGCTTAAAATACCCACGTCAAATGTATCAGAAACACATTTCCATTCAGCAGTTATTTACAAGGGGCCCAACAATGGCATACAGTGGTAGAAACTTCAACAGCTTTTTAGTGGCTCTCTGGGAAAAACAAGCAAATCTTTGTGGCCTGTGACAAGTTGAGCTGATCTTTTGTTTGTCTGAAAAACAAAACCTCTGTGCGGAGCGGCAGCACGCTGACACAGTGCCTTGGTGTCTATTGTCACAGTGGCACGACAAGCCAGAGGGCATTCAGGGCAATGATACGTCAATATCACTGTTGTCGGGCGAAAAAAAAGGAACATTATAAATCCAATAATCAAAACCAAAAAAAGCTTCTGAAATTTGCTCCTGCAAAGACAAATGGTTGGATTTCCCAGCGTCCTCTGGGAATGAAAAGTAAAACCTCGCAATGTTTGGAGCAATATGGGCTCATTGTTGAAGCAAAGTGTATTAGCTGCTTGGATTGTCTGATCCTCCAGAGGATCTCCACAGGAAGGTCAAATTAGATTAGTTTGATAGTTGTTCAAGCAAGAACAGAGCACTTAATAAAGATACCCTGGTTCTGCTTGCCTGAATTAATTATACACAGTTCAAAGCTTCCCTCTGCTTTGAAGTAATTATGTCTCGCAGCCGGACCACTGCAGAGAAGCAAGTGATTACCTTCTGATTTCTCCACTCACATGTCCCACACCATCGTGATGCAAACAGTGCGCCAAAAATTAGAGTTATTCTCAATACTACACATTAACTGTGAAGTCTAGGCTGGTCTTCCAAAAAGCGGTATAAGAACAAGAAAAACAGGAAGATAGATCTGAGTCAAATACTAAATCTTGTTCAATCTTGTTCAAGCGTGCATAAATGTGAAGTGCTGTTTGTTTAGTAGCGATTACACCACAAACATTTGCACATTACTTACACCTGCTATTTTTTTTTCTTAGGAATCAACTGAAAGCATGACTAAAAGCACGACCCACTCACTTAAAGTTTCTGTTGACCCAGTTTCAACTTCATCCAACAGAGTAACCTGGGAAAAAAGGTCTCTTGTTTTCCTGATTAGTGCCTCCTCCTCCTCCTCCTCCTCCTCCATGACTGACAGAGATTTAAAGGCTCTATATTTATGTGATGACATTAGTGCAAACCGCCAAAACAAGCCTCTACATTGTATGTTTTTTTACTCGGAGGGGTGAGATTAACGGTCTCACCAGTTAGGCAACCTTACTCCAATTAAACATCATTGCACTGCATCAAGGGTTTCTCTATAGAGTTCGTTCTTCAGCATCGAGCTGAGAAGTCAGCATGTCTTTCAGCTGCTCTATCGATTCCAGTGCTGCGAGGAACTTTTCCACCTTCGCTTGCTGTGAAAAATCAAAACGAGCGTCCTTGAAATCTTGTGGTTCCTCCGGTGAGAGTCTACAGAACCTCATTTCTCTAAACTAAGCGAGTCTTTGATGTTTCATACCGATTGCATGTCAACACATTTGTGCTGCTTGTCCACACATCTGTGCTCATCCCAGACAAGACAGAGTGACATTGTTAGTTAGGGGGCAAAGTGAAATGTAAATAGACATGTGACCTGATGTTCTTTCAGTGGATGTCTGACTAAGTCCTTGTTCTGTTCTAACGACAAAATGCCATGTCCTTAAACATATCATGTCATGTCGAACACTAATTTTCTCACCAGATTTTGTCCTCATATATGAAGACCCACAACAACAGCAGGACTAAAGTAAAAAAAAGAAAAAAGAAAAAGAAAAAAAGAATTGCGTTTGATGTTTAACTTGATTTGTTGTGCTGTTGCATTCCCTGAATGTCTTTGCAATTTCACAGTGGTGTGTAGCGAACATTTATCCCCAGCGCTCCTGAATGCAGGCGGGACAGTGTCTGATGAATGTTTGGCTCCCTTGGTCTCGACATGCCAGCTCTTTAGGAGATGGGACAAAAAAGAGGCAAAAAAAAGAAGAAAAAAAAAAGCACCAACATCTGGAAGTGTTTTCTGCAACGGGGTCAAATCCACAGGGGCTTCCAAGCAGCCTCCCACCCGCGTGAAGAGAATAGAGTCACATTCACACATACACCGGCATAAATAGACTCAAACACAAGACAACTGGAGGAATGTGGGCTTGTACAGTACGAGACCTACCAGAGATCCTCCATATTCTCCAGCTCAGTTTTCAGGATGTGACATGTAAAGTCCAATGATGCAATCTGTGGAAAAACCCCTTGGTTTAGTCAGTCTTACTCTTTTCTTTGTTTTGGGGCTGTGTCTGGGTGTCTTGGAGTTTGAGAGAAAAGTAGGGTATAATGTGAATGTCTTCTCTGTGTCACAGGACGAACACTCATTGCCAGACACACTCACACAGGAGATCAGCGAACTGCCGTGACTGAGCCCAGCTCTCCCCCTCCTCCTCCTCCTCCTCCTCCTACTCTTTCTCCCTTCTCTTCCAGTCTCATTCGCCGTCCAGTCACCTCCTTGGCAGGTTACCAGCCGAGTGTAGCATGGTAACCTGCCAAACCCATGGTGTGTCTGCCCACTTCAGTGTTTATTAAGAGCCATTAAAGACCACAAGTTTGTGTATGAG
This sequence comes from Trachurus trachurus, assembly GCF_905171665.1. Classification (NCBI taxonomy): domain Eukaryota; kingdom Metazoa; phylum Chordata; class Actinopteri; order Carangiformes; family Carangidae; genus Trachurus; species Trachurus trachurus. The sequence continues at coordinate 14,236,335 of NC_139892.1, read as the reverse complement.
TCTGTGCATCCAGACACTTTCAAGTATAGAAAGAGGGTGAGGGGGAAAAAAAGGGCTTTAAACACAACGTGTTACCAAGTTGTAAAAAGTAAAGAAACTGTTGAGAGTAAACCGCTGAGATCTAAGCTTTGACAGTCACACCCTGCTCTGAGTCAGTGCTGTGACACAGAAATCACAGACTGCTTTGAAAAACTGTATTTTCAGCAAACAGCTTAAACACAATGTCGGCACTGACAATCTTTTTCCTGTGTTTGGTTTTGTTTTCAATGTGTGTTTATGCTCCTTTGCTCACACACCAAGCTATTGTAGCCATTCTTACATCAGACAGAGCGTGAGTAATGACCGGTCATTTAAACCAGAAACCATGGGTGTGAGAATAGTCAGTTTATTACACATATGATTCATACACATATATATATTCATATGTATATATAAAGTCATGTACAATATAGTTACATACATACAAATATATACTTCTACACCAAGACTTTGCTCATCTGGCGTCCAATTAACCAGCTGAAAAAAGGTTGATTTCCTTTAAAATCTCTAAACGAAGACACCAAAGCCATTATAAACAGCTGACATTCACAAACCCTAATATGCAGTCTTGAGGCTGATCGTCTTCTTGGAAATACCACAGCATTGCTTAAGTAAGTTTACAGGTGACAGCGCAGTGCAGCTCAGTCTTGAAACATCAAAAGATGCCGACATCACGTCATTGGTAACTTGTTCAGATGTGTTTCAAAGCTACCGACTCATTAAAACGGGGACCGGCTTGACACGAGAACAAAATAAACAACCAGTCGACATGCACACGCCTTGTAGAATTTGTGTAATGTCACTTAATGAGTGCATGATATCCTAAGATGCATGCACCTAGCTTGCAAAGGCTGAGCACCAGACTTAATGTCACAATGAAGAGGAACCGTTCGTCCAAAGTTAACACATCAGACGAATCGTCAGATGTAGGCAAATATTTGTAGAAGTAAATTCAAGTAGCACAATGGTAATTTTGTGGGTGTGAAAAGAACTGTTTGGTTTAACAAGTGTTTGCTGCATGTTTCCAAACCACACTTGATAAGTGAGTTTCTTTTTCACCTAGAGTTAGATAAGAAGTTTGATACCAGTCTCATGACTGTACGGCAAATAGAAAGCTATAACCAACTAGTTAGCTTAGCTTATCTAAAGACTGGGAACGTGGGCAATTAGCTAACCTTTTTCTGTCTGAAGGTAATATCTTAAAATCTTATTTACAGACATTTATTTGATCTGTACATAAACTAAAAACAAGTAACACAATAGGTTAGGTTTCATTAATGAGCTTCTTTTCACTTTGCTAAGCTAACCAGCTTCACACTGAACAAACATAAGAGTGGTATCAATCTACTTGACTGACTTTCAACTACAAAAGCAATATATAGTATACATATATATGTGCATTTCCCAAAATGTTCCTTTGATCATCTCCATAAAGCATCACATTCAAAGTCAAATGACAATTCTTAGTGGTCAGCAGAGGGTTTTGTTCTACAGTGGAGGACATTCTGACATTTGTGTAAGTGCATTATTTAAAAAAAATGCAACTAACAAGTGCAAATAACTCTTAATATGGTCCCACTTTAAATTATGTCGATTAAGTATGAAGGAATATCGCCTGGCATTGTCATCCTTGCACACCATGCAGTCTCACGTGTTACCAAATTATTCCATGTGTTTCTTCAAAACACCTCCTTTCCTACAACCCCAACATGTCAAACTAGCACATTTGACTGTACTTAAACAACCTCCTGGCACTTATTGAACAGATGTAGCACTTAATGCTCACACCACAGTTCCCTACTTTACTGAAACTTACTGATGTCCTTCACTTGGAAGTTGTTTTTGTATAAAAGCATCTCCCAAGTGAATAAATGAAAATGTAGTGTTGCTATTTTACTAAGTTTTGAATTCAAGACAGACTGTCTACCAGTTAAGATTATACTGAATGTTAGGATGTAAAAGCAACTGTTCTGTGCTATGAGATATGCTATTGCGTCTCTAAAAGGTACAGCATTTGTGATATTTGTGTCAAGAGCTCATGAAGGCTGCGTTAAACCTTTTAAGACATATTGCAAAGTTTCACCTAGAAACGGAGGTAACCGAGTGAGAGTTAAGAAGTGTTTTGCATATAAAGCAGATAAGGCACAGCTCTGGCGTCTGGATTGTAAGTACGAGTGGTCCGCAGGCACAGTCTCACAACGCGATGCCCTCCACGTTACAGTTCAGCACCTCGTCGTGTTGGACCTGACCCAGCTGCCGGTGGAACTGTCCCTGTTTCTGGGTCCTCCAGCAATGGATACCTCGTCCCAGCGTAATACTCCTAACACTGGGCAGGTGGGTCAGCATGTTATTTGGCAAGGACGACAAGGAGCCGGACAAATTAAGCTCTTGCAGGGAGTCTAGTCCGCTAAAGACAGCAGGGATCAGGCTCTTCAGTTTTCGGTTGTTGGAGAGATCCAGAACTTGGAGGCTCTGGAGGCCCTTGAAGCCATAAGGCTCAATTTCCTGAAGCTCAGAGAGGCCGCTGATGGATAAATGAACCAGATCTTTCAGCTGAGCAAAGGCTCCTTCCTTGATCTGCGTGATGGGGTTGCCATCCAGATTGAGGTACCTCAGCGGAAGTCCTTCCAGGATTGGCACACTCGACAGCCGGTTGACCGACAGATTCAAGCTTTGGATGTGCAACGCTCTTCCGTGCGAAGTCGTGGAGACTGATACAAGCTTGTTATGAGACAGATCCACGCTGACAGGTTCACCGTTGACTTTGGTGGCAAAAACATCCATGTCGAACTCCTGGAAGCTGTTGTGGCTGAGGTCAACTTCAGCCAGCGGGAGGCCAGAGAAACAGCTCGGGGAGAGGCTCACCAGGTTGTTGTGGCTCAGGTCCAGCGTCTCCAGGTAACGCAGCTTGGACAAAGCATTGGGGCTTATCTGAAAGTGAGGAGGCAGGGAGGAGATTAACAAAGAGAAAAATAAGGACACTTCAAGTGGGGGAGTGGCAAGATAAAAATGTTTTCAGAAGTGAAGATGCTGTGAAATGAAAACATAAGATGAGACAGATTTGATTTGTGTTTGGTTTGGTTTTGTTGTAATCTGCATAGTATTCTCAGTATTCTGATGAGTAAAAGTTACAAAATATTGTGAATGACTCATCCTGCCCTCTAAGAAATTTCAGCACAGATCTATCCATCAAATATGAGTTGAAGCTAACTCTTTACACAGAAACACACACGTATTTGTTTGACCATTAGCTACTAGTAGGGTAATGTTTATCAAGCATACACCACAGATTAACAGTAGCACAACAGAGAAAACATCTCAGCCTGATCTGAACAGATTTGAACTCTGTTTTGGTCTCCACCATCTTACAAGGTAAGCATCTGACTGTTTGGATGTTGTATATGAGAAAGAATATTCTATTTCATCATTAAAACACTGTACCAACCTTTGTAATAAGGTTGCTGCTGAGGTCCAAGCCAACCAGGGTGGTGTAGCCTGGACCAGCTAACATGGTGTCACTTAGAGGTCCCATGGAATTGGAAGACAAGTCCAGATGGGCGGTGTCCAGTGGGATGGGGATGGGCATCGTGGTGGTGGGTCCCAAGCCATGACAGTCCACCCTGGTCAGGCTGAAGCTGTCGAACAGGCCGAAACTTTCCACCTCACAGTGGCATCCGGGGTGGCAGTTCTTGACGGCGCTGGACTGGATGGCGGCCAGCAGCGACAGGCCAAAACACAGGAGGAGTAACATCATGCCTGGGGAGAGAACAAATATATTAATAACTGCATTGAAACCTTTTTTTTTTCCCCACCAATACCACACCTGTTGGCCCGTTCATTTATCACGTTCTAAGCAGCTTTCTTTCAGTGAGTGTCTGGGAAAACTACACAGCCTCGATCACCGCAACACATCCAAACACCTTGTTTGTGATTATAGGAATTAGAGGAGCAGTCATTGTTCAAATGAGTCTTTAAGGTATTCGCTAATCTTCTGCAAAAGACTTTAAGCTTTTTATTGTGCAACTGGAGTAGCCTCAATTTCCCCCTCTTGGTTTCCCAGTGGGTGTGACCCGATTCCTTTGATCAAAGAGTTACATTGCACTTTCTTAGTTTACTCACTACAACATGCACTGATGAGGAAATGAGAATCAAGGCCCTTAAAATATCTCTAATCCATCTTAAAAATTAAAACTTCTGACTATCAAGCATCTCCTCTGAGACTTCCTGCTTTAAAACAAATTCAGAAACAACTTCTCATTCTGAAAATTATACTTCCATAATTTAACTCTATATTGACTGTGCGAAAGCATATGGAAGAATGGATCATACCTCTTTTTAAAAGTTTCTAGGTATCCGTCATGTGTGAGTGAAGGCTGAATAGAGCTCACCCTGTTCAACTCTCTTCAGCTGCAGCAATGTGTACACACAAGCACACACGCAAACACTCAAATAAGTATGAATACTGCGCAGAGGTTAAGAGTTATGCAATAGGCAAAAATGAACGCGTCATGGTAAAGTCACCCAGACCTGACAGAGCAGAGTGTGCGTGCAAGATAAAATCTTATCCATTATTACAGCCACATGAGAAATTAAATAGTACGGTAGCTTCAAAGATAAATGTACAGAACACATCAGTCTATAATCAGTCAAAACGATGTGACAGTGTGAAAATAAACCCGTGACCTACCTACCTCCTACTGTGAACACCTTTCAATTCAATTCAAATCAAGGGACAAATCTAAAAGGACATGGAAGTAGCTAAAAAAAAACACACACACACCCATCGATCAATACACAAAAACAACACACACGGTACAACTGATAACATTCACAAATAAAACAGCAATGAGTGAATCATTTATAAAGTACCACAATTCACAGGAAATGCCCAAAAATAAACAAGTAATGCATGGTTTATCATGAGTTAGTTCAGCTCAATGCACATGTATGTTTGCAAACAGCAGTAATATGACACTGCTCTTTGAGCTTTTGATTTGTTTTAAATACTAACTCTGTATTTTATGGTCGGCAGTTAAGTCGCGCTGATTTAGGTTAAGGCCGCTAACAGGTATATCTAACAGGGTTAATGTTATTTATCCTAGCTTATGTAAGAGGATGAGGTTACATAGCTGTGTAATACTTTAGGATCAACATATGCAGGCTGATTACCACAGCTCAAAGTCTACTCAGACAGAGCTTCTCACCTCTGTGCAGTGTTTCTTTTGTTTTAACCATTGAACCTTTCACTGTAACACTGATAGTGTGGTGTAAATTTAATCAACTAATGGACTATATCATTATTTTGATCTGCTACAATAAAGGGTATGACTTAAATATCAAAAATAGTCATAAATTAGATTCAAAGATTTTTTTTTTCAACTGAGCCTTTGTGCCACTTATCAAGATGAAAACAACCAACAAATGCACAAGAGTTAGCATCTCTTTACAGCAGAGAGACGATAAGTGTTTTCATGAAGGCCAGGTTTTGACCAACCAGGCATGGCTGAGTTGTACGAGCGTCAAATTAGACTGACTTCACAAATCTTTCACTCACTGAACAAAATTTAACAAGATTCTTCGTGCTTGAGCTCCTCAGAAAATTAATAGTCCACCAGTGGTTTAAGCAACAACATACAGTACAGTAAGGGGCAAAGGGGAAAACCTGACGGATGAACTGATGAACGGATTCTCTGTATCTTAAAGATATGGCAATCTGACCAAATGTCACGCATAGTGCTCTGCATTACAGCACATCTGGTAATTACCTCAACACATAGGCTACCGCTTTCACAGCAACTGAGAAACTCTTCTTTACATGACGTCACTGGCAGACGTGAAAAATGGTATGCATTTCCAAGTTTAGTTTAACCTCACGTCTTCTACAGTACAAACTACGCTGTCACCTCTGTGTGGTTGCGTGTTCATGTGTCCCTTTCCTTCCCCTCCTGCATCCTGGGGCTCCATCTGTTGCTTCAGCGAGGACTGTGAACTTTCTGCACCAGGTGTTCCTCTCAACCTCTTGCCAATAAATCTCAGCTAACAGTAAACTGCTGCTGTCGCTGCCTTCAAATCAGGCACAGTCTAACTACTGCAATTATCCAATGGCAACAGCAGTTAAGAGCTGTGAACCCCCCAGAGTGGACAATTGGCGAAGGCCTGTGAAATCACGCCCCGACACCTTCTCACTTTCAGAGGTCTTTTCACACCTTTTTTTTTTTTTTTTATCCTCACGGAGCAGCAAAAACAACCGCCACTGTCCTCTGTGGATCATCAGCCATTCATGTTTTATTTATTTATTTAACCTACAACTTGGGAATGCCGCAGACAGTGATTACTTTTTTATGGCACAATTTTCACTACATCATGATTTATCACCTCTGAACTATGTTCAGACTTTTGCAAAACTTTAACAATGTGATAATCCAATTACCACAGAGTGTTATCAGTGTAAACGCAATCACTTAGCATGCCAAAACCCAATCTAAAAGCACCACATTTACTGCCTACAAGCTAAACACTTGCGTAAAGAGATTGTGTCAAGCTGGTTTTGTTGACAGTGAGGAGTAAGAAACACATAAATCAGAATACAAAGTGAATGTGCCCAATATAATATCCTTTTACATCACCCCTTTAACACGTCTATTTGCATCTGTAACCCCATCTAGTCCTCAATTCGTTCAGTATCCTCCAGCGCTCTGATGTATTCTTAATGTCATTGAGACTGCTCTTTCCCTATTTAATCTTCAAGTTGAAGGCTGGAAACTGTGTAATTAGAAGATGGATGCCACGCTAATCCTTTTAAGCCAAATTAATGCATGACACTGGGGAGGGGGCAGCGAGTTTATATTAAATAGATGGTACTTAAGTGTTTTAAAACAATTAGGCAGCAATGGGACGCCTACAGTTATGACGAATAAAAAACATGCACAAGCACCGAGATTGATCAAATCCATCAAAGTGCAATTTAGCAGGGTTAGAAGAGACAGTGGTTCAGAAAAGTGATGAAAGATTCAAAAGAAATGAAAGTAAGTGCACGGCCAGAATATAAATATCCTGTCAATGATAAACCCTAGAGTAAAAGGTTAACTTCACTCTGGGCTGTTGGGAATATATTAATAAAGACAAACATAATGAATCTGTGAATCTGTTCATTAGATTGGTCAAGCTGATATCAAAATCAGTATCTTACCAGAACTAAGTTCATTTGTAAAATAACAGCTGATTATAGCCTACTAACATATATTTTAAGTCCACTTTTAGATTGCACCATTACCACTTTTACTGGGAGTAGGCTAATAGACCAACTTCTTCCAGCAGACATCCCAACCAAAGAATGGACTCTTCTTTCTGGCTTCAAATGTCAATTTTCCACCCTGTGCCATAAATAATGAGTGAGAAAACTGTGACAAATTGTACTTCTGCTCCTCTGCATTACAATACAGGGAACCACGTACCATGCCATGCCCTGGGAAGTAAACATAAGGGGCGGGTGTAGAGACTCCGCATGGGCACCTAGCTGCAGATCACATTTCCTGCAGCTGTACGTGGCAAACCCGCTGCGAGCAGAGAATGAGACCTCTACTAGTCTGTGGTCTTTTCAGATCAAAAAACCAAACAAACAACAACAACAACAACAACCTCAAAACAGTTATCACATGTGTAGCTACGCCTGAGTTCACTTAATAACGCCATCAATTTCAACCCCGCCCCTTTCTGCTGTCAATCACAGCTCCACATGTCACCTCTACGCGCATCATTCACAGGAGTTCGTCACTTCGTCACAAGTTTTATTTCTGGTTTTATTTAACTTTTTATTAATTTCATTGTTTATTTATTTGTTTTTTTGGTCGTGTCTGGATTTATTTGCGGTAACGGACAGACAAGAGCCCGGCCAGTTAAGTCGGGACACCAGGGGCGGTTTCTTAAACACAGAGGCAAAACGTGAAATCTGATCTGACCACAGCGGTCCTCTGTCCGAAAGTACACCGCTGACAGACGAGGGCTCCACAGCCAGCCTCTGTCTGTCTGTCTGTCTGTCTGACTGACTGACACACACACACAAATACAAAAGTAAAAGAAGAAAACTGTTCCAACTTTGATAGCTTTTTCTCGTTGGTCCAACTTACTTTGGTGTCTTTCATCCAGACTGTGAGCTTTTTTCGGGCGTCTTTTCACTTCACTTCACCGCTCCCATTTTTCCCGACCCCCGCAGCGCAGCGCCGCCGTGTCCCGGTGGTTAGTCCGTCTGCTGCTGGTCTCGGCTACATGAGCTCCGCACATCCGTCTCTGTAGTGTCCGCTGCTCCACTGCAATAAACTGCCACAGGGGCTGGAAACACTGGGGCACACTCGTCTGTTCCCATCCCACAAAGTCCTGCCCGGTAGACTCGGCTCGTTTTACCCCCGTCAAACTCACCAGTGTACGAAAACGACAGGACTTCCTGTCGGTGGTTTCCAAAATAAAGCGTTTTCAGCTGTTGGCGGTCAGGGTCTGTTACTCTGCGAAGTTATAGGCTATTTGCTCAAAATATACTAGCTACTCCATAAAAAATACAATTTCGTTTACTTTTTGTTGTTCTGTTACCGTTTTATTAATATAGGTAGGCTACTGTGCTGCCTAGGTTACAGTTACCATGGTGCTTAATGTCACAGTGTGGAAAGAAATGACTGCAGCTAATTAGCCTAGCACTCTATAATAGATAGATAGATAGATAGATAGATAGATAGATAGATAGATAGATAGATAGATAGATAGATAGATAGATAGTCACTGTACAGAGACCTGGGCTATAAAATTGGGCTGGGTTGCTCTGAATCATTAGTAGGCTAGGAGCTTTAAAAAAAAAAAAAAAAAAAAAAGACAAATATTGCACTTTTTTAAAATGAAAATCTTTATTTGACATTTGAAAAAGTACAGACAATCAGAATTTGTTCATACAAACAGACATTTTTGAGAGATAATGAAAGAATAAAATATAAATAAAAACAATAATAATAGGCTATCTAGCCTAAAATATTGCACATAACACCGACACTATTGCACATGATGAATTAGCCTTTTCTGGGATTAATAACTCATTTGGGAGCTGATGCCTGTTCAGCCTCTGGTGCTCTTCTACCATAGTTTAACTAAGCTATTTGTGTTAAATCATCATACATTTTACATAGCCTAACATAGCCTACAGTCTAGACACACAGACATTTTGAAAGAATATGCACTAAAACAAAAGCACAACAAGATGCACTGTCTGATAGCTACAGTTTAGGAAATACTCTCAACTTGCTCCCTGTTAGCCAGATGCTTTTATTTTTTAATTCTCACACGTGTAACTTCCGGGCTCTGCTCTCTCAGGTGGGTTTGACGTTTCTTCTCCTCGGCGCGTAGAGGAGCCACACAGCTAAACGCAGACCCACTTTCGAAAACAAAGCCAGAAACAAAGTGTTGCGCAACAAGGCGGTGGTTTGTTTCATTTGGCCACAACTTTGCATTTTGATGTCACTGTCTGATAAAATAGGCCTAAATGATGTGAACGGAAACCCAGACATTTCCTGTTGTTACTGCCTACTCAGCAGATCTGCAGGCTCTTAAAATACTAATGCTGACAGATCCTGCAGGTTTATGTAGCCTAATTTGATTTTTGAATACACAAAATGTTGTGATTAATGTCTTGAAGATTATTCAGACACAAATTTAACTGATTGTGAACTGCTGAACATAGCTGCACAGCAGATCTGTGCAGGCCAGACAGCCTAATGTTGCATCATGTTGAATCAGACACTGTAACAAGTTTACAAAAAAGGAGGGCCAGAAACACACAGGTCAAGTGTGATGAATAATGGTGAACATCTGTTGCTGCTTACACAATGCTGAGGGGCCTCCACTCTTCATCTGCACCCTCGGCCATTGTTTTCCTCATGAGAGCATGACAGCATCACAGCGCGTACACCCATACAGTACTACAACACAGTCATGCACTCTCAAGAGTCTACACAAACTAAGGCCACGGTTTTGAAAAAGAGAAAGAGAGATAGACTACAGAGATGTGTGTTCATGCAGCGTAGTTACACACAGCCAGACACACACAGCCTATACACAACCCCCTTGTAGCCTATCTTGCAGTGTCTGGGAATCTTCAAGGCTGTGAAGATAAGATAGGGGTCAGGCAGAATACAGAGAATGCGATGAGTGTGGAAAAGCAACAACAATGAAAAACAAAACAAAAAACCACACAAAACTCAAACCTGTGGTAGAAAAACACAACATAGTTTCATGAAAATATTTTAACCAAAACAAACAGAACCAAAGTGGCATTAAAAAAATAACTTATTAGCTTCTAACTTTCATTCACTACCTGTTGAAAAAAATAAAAAATAAAATCTTGGATGAATGTAGCTACATCTTCTTAGCTTCCAATAATGAAATGAGTCCATGATGCATCAAGTCTGTCTATTCTCTTCATCAAGGTGAGAAACAGAGAAAACATCACTTCATACTCTTTCCACTAGGTGGCACCAGAGCTAAAGACATCCAACAGTAAAATCTGCCTGGAGCTAACACTGAGATGGATCATGAAGCAACTCAAATAAACCACCTCACGTTTAAATACCTGACAGCTTTCATTGGCAGTAGACGGGGAAAGAAAACACTGACAAACACAAGAGGATAGTCTGACTTCCAAAATATAGTAGAACAGTTAGCGTGTCAATTTTAACTTTTAACCTGTAAATTCATGGTAGGCTATAGTAGTGACAACGAGGCCCGAGATGTATTAATCATTACAAACATTTCTGTATCCAAAAGTGACAGTAAGAGACCATATAGTCTGAGCATTTTTACTTACTTTCTAGCTCAAAACACATTTGATTTAGACTATAGGCCATATTCTCATTTACTGAAAATAATACTGATAAAATAAAGTCAATTTTATCTTGAATTTTGAGTTTTTGAAAGTCCATACACCTCATGAATGCAGGTTAAACAATTTCAGTCTTTTTTTTTTTTAGCATTGACAACATTTGGGCTCTGCTCTTGTGCTATGAAGGACATGCATTAATATCAGTATAAAAAGTGAAAGGAACTTCCAAGTATTCTCCATTTACTTTTCACTGGTACCACTTCACTGGTACACATTTTCAATCATTTATTCCCCCCCCCCCCTCCCCCCCCCATACACAATGTTAGAGATGTGTCTGCAGATTTTGATATACAATTTGTGGAGAATATCACTGTTTCATTTGCATGTATCTCATACAGAGTGCAGAGCTCATCTCAGGAGCAGCATCTGATGTGTTGTGTTCACTGCTCACTGTGTGGACAATGCGCTGCTGAGTCGTCATTTCTGTCCACTATTCCTGGCTGCAGGACAGCGGTGTCAAGGTGTTACGTTTAAGAGGCTCATCAGCTTATGTGGGATATGGGTCAACAAAGGTGGAATCTCTTTCCAACTCCATATGTGTTTAATGCAATGTAATATTCTTGTAACTAAGAATTGAATTGGGTTGTTTATTTTTCCCTGTACTGCATTTTTGTCAGTCAATGGTCAGGTTTGAAAGGATTTTTTAGTTGGAGAGAGAGAGACAGGCAGACAACTGAAGTGGTGAGGTCTCTCTCTCTCTTACACACACTCAAACACAAACACACAGAGATGCAGGCTGATTTAGGTTGAACTAATCAGTCTATATGAACTCTTTAGCACAATCTTACACTGTTACTTTATTTTCTGTATTTCAAGGGCCTACAGAATCTACTGTTAGGGCAAGAGCATCATCAGCAGTCACGCTCATGATCTGCAACTTTATACAAAACAAACAAGTTTGTGTGGCAGTTAACAAAGTCACCTTCTGTTTAATCTAAACTCCCACTCCACAGTCTCATTATGGTTTTGTTAAATCATCCACCCGCTCCATATTTTATCTTGCACGCTGTCATCCAAAGGGGGTGATGTTGTGGCAACCAGCTGTTCTTTGAGTCATTTGCCAGCCAGGCTGTTTCACTGGAGAAGTCTTTTGAAGAAGAAAAGACTGACGCAGGCAAAAGGCAGCAGAACTCAGGGGACTCACAGGGAGAGCCCTTCGTTATCTTTAATGACTCCCACTCCGCCAGGGTTCAAATTCATTTGATCTGTGGGACCTGAGGTACTGCAGGCATATTAAACCAATTAAAGGACGGTTCAGGTGTCTCTGTGCAATATGACTGAGGTGTCTCCATGGCAAGAGAAGTGTCTGTATATTAAGTATTTATCTCTGTTTGTGCAGAGGTCTTGGCTGTAATGTATTTTTTTTAGAGGGACATGTTAATTGATGGGAAAAGGCCTCACTGCCTCTCTGGCGTGATAACAAGGCTTTTAAAGCAGACTAAGGCCTGTTGTCAATCCTCTTATATTGTGCCTCACTGAAAATGGATTAGAGAGTTACACCTACGTTGTGGCCTCAGGTCACTTTGGAGGGATTTAATTGAATGGGGCTGTAGCTGACACTGGCCTCCTATATTTACAATACATCCAATACTTTTCCATTTTTATTCACCAGAAACGTCTTTTTGGGGGTGAAGACAGCTCATTTTTCAATCAAGTTCATTTTTGTTTTTATCTCAACTCGATTTGGATGATATCTTATCTTTTTTTTCTACCCCCAACCCAAATATACATATGACAGAAAGAAAAGCTGAGGGCCACGGGTGTTTTTTTCCTCGCTCAGATATGCTGCCTGTGAACAGAGGTGTTTTTGGAAACGCTCAGGAGCCTTCAGAGGCGCTGACTGCGGGGCGTAAGTAGCTCTCCAGGGTGCTGAAGTTGTCTCCAAACGCGACAGACGCAGCGCAAGAGCCCTGCCTGTCACTGTCAGCCCCGTAATCCAAACACTATGTGCTGTGCCGTGTCTTCGCACGAGCGTCACCGCGAGTCCTCGGGGTGAATAGGTAAGTTAAATTCTGGGATGGTTAGGTGAAAAAGGAGAACCGAGAGGACACCTGTAAAACTATCTCATCGGACATTGGAGCTGTCCTGATGGCATCGAAGACATGGTAGGCTCAATCATTTCAGTTTTCAGTTTGTCTCTTAATTCCATTTTTAGAAAATAGTCACTCCAAGATTAATTATTCCCGTCTGTTTTTACAGGTGTCACTGGTCTTATTGCTCATAAATAAGTGAACACAAAGATTCACTTCACCTTGGACACCTTGGAGGGAAAATGCAACATATTCCTCCTAACTTCAGAGGGACGCTATGGGAGTCCAACCATCCATATATTCCGATCATTAAAAGTCGACCAACTCTAACCGCACTGCCCTTTTACAACTTTCTGCTATGGGTCTTCATCGGAGTGTTGACGTTCCCCTGTTGTGTCCGATGTTTGATATTCAAAGTAGGGGTCTTGGGGCCTTGGAACTGCGACCCTGTGTACTACAGGGCGCTGCCTGCTGCGGCAGCCAGGCTCGCTGTAAGCAGGATCAACGGAGACCTGAACCTGGACCTGGGCCTGAAAATGGACTTTATTATCCTGCAGGAGCCCTGCGAAACATCCAAAGCTCTCACCGCCTTTATTTACTATGAGAAGACGGCGGATGCGTTTTTGGGCCCCACCAACCCTGGATATTGTATTGCAGCTTCTCTGCTGGCCAAGAACTGGGATAAGGCCGTCTTCTCTTACGGATGTGTAAACTACGAGCTGCTCCGCACCACAGGATACCCGACCTTTGCCAGGACGGTACCGTTCCCCACTGACGTGTTGTTCACCGTGCTAAAACACTTCAGGTGGGCCAGTGTTGTGGTGGTCTCCTCCAATGAGGATATTTGGGTGGATACTGCCGGGAGATTGGCCACTGCTCTGAGGAATAAGGGGCTTCCTATTCCCCTGGTTACACCTATGGGTATTAATGAGACTGAGGTGGAGAACACACTGAGGAGGATCAAGGCTGCAGGAGAGATCAGAGGTAAGGAGCTGGCATCATTAGAGTAATAAAATATAGATAGGCTACTGATTTGAGAGAGCTGCTGCTGAGAGATAATCATAAAGTTGAGCCAGACCACAATGGATCTACTCTAAATGATAAAAATACATGAGACATAAATTGTAATATAAGAACATAGGGGAACAGTATTACATAACAGGCAAACAATCAGCGATGCTGATTTGCTCATATCCCAGTAAGCTTATCACTCAGCCATCTGACCAGGCAGCCATTTTGACTGTGCAAATTTCACCTTGTGGTTAAGGTGAAATGGGAGGGCATGTTAATTTGTCAGTGGTTTATTATTGCCTCAATCCAACAGGCCACCGACAAACAAATCATTTTGACAAAAAGTTTAGTTCCAGGTATTCAGCCAAAGAACTGACTTTCACAAAATATATAAGTCTTTGTGATCTCATGATCAAGAGGAAGTCAGTGCATTACATCAAAGTGCATTTACTCCTCTCATTCAGTTGGGTTTGTCAAAAAAAAAAAAACTTTTGAGCACATTGCATTCACCCCAGAAGTGGAGCGCACTGGAGTGCTCTTTTACTACACTACTACACTCTATTTGATTCTGAGGTCAGATGACATATTTCAAACAAATATTTTACTGTTTTTTCCTTGTCCATTTCAGCTGTAATCATGTGTATGCACTCAGTCCTGGTTGGAGGTGAGCAGCAGGCGATTTTTCTCCTCAAAGCACGGGAAATGGGCCTGACCTCGGGGAAGTACGTGTTTGTCCCCTACGACACTCTCCTCTACAGTGTCCCCTACACCAACGTCTCCCATGCGCCCCTGCAAAACAACAGCAGGCTGAGGGAGGCCTATGACTCCGTGCTCACGATCACTGTGGCCTCTGAGCTTTTGTCCTTCAATGAAGCGTTCACTGCGGCCAAGAGGAGTGAGGAACTAACACTAGCTGTGCAGGCAGAGCAGGTAGGAACTGTTAACGATGTTACACCTGGGAGATAAAGGACAGGGGCTTGAAGTCTGTCTTAAAACTCTATTTATTATTCCCTGTCCAAATCCAGATCTTTAGTACATGCAAAATGTGTGTTTTTGCATGTATGTAGTCATTTTGAGTTAGAGAAATCAAATGAGGCCCCTCTAAAGTATTTTCTATCCAGGAATAAACATGAAGATAACATTCATATTATTAATGCCTTAATGATAATGCTTTGTCTTCCCAACCAAAAACCCTGAATCATCCTCACAGGTTAACCCACTCTTTGGGACCATCTATAACAGCATCTACCTCCTGGCTAACTCCATCCACAATGCCAGGAAAGCAGGCATGCAGCTGTCTGCCTCAAACCTGGCCTACTTCACAAAGAACACAACCTTCAGCGGTTTCAACCAGAAAGTCACAGTGGATGCGTCGAGGGAAGTCACGACCAACTATGTGATCCTGGACTCTGATAACAGTGGGAGCCAGCTGTACCAGACGTACATGGTGGATCTAACATCTGGAGAGCTACGTTTTGCAGGAAGATCCATTCATTTTCCAGGAGGAACTCCTCCAGCATCTGATTCCAGCTGCTGGTTTGAAAAGAGCAACACCTGCTCAGGAGGTACGATATTTCAGTTTGGCATGTAAATACACTCATGTTTTGAAGGAAATCTTCACAGTTGTATGGCATGCATTTAATTCATTTGGTCATTTATTCCTCACACCTTTATTTCCCAAACCCATTACTGTTTGTCATCCTCAGGTGTGGAGGTCGTCTATATCGTAGTGGTGTTGGCTGTCATCGTGACTCTGGCTGTAGGAGGGCTTGGACTTAGTTTTTATATCAGGTACACCTGAGCACTGTGTTTATTCATTTCCATCTGCCCCTGCCTTTGCCACCATTTCAAGAAAAGGGATTTTTGTAACAGAAAAGATGTATTTAAGTATTCAGTGTTGTGATGTGCAGAGTAAGAAATTGACTGTGGGAAGACTTGAGAGTAAAAAAGGAAGGTTTTACCCCCCTAAAGCATTACATGCTTATCGAACTAGGAAAGGATTACAATAACCTGCTTGAAAGTGGAAATCAATCAATCCTATTGATCTTAACCTATGGCAATGGGCAAAGAAACCTTTTAAAATGTCTGACTCTTATTGTAAAACCTATATATCTTCAGACCTGACTACCACATGCTAACATTAGACTAAAAGAGGTTCTCTTACAAGAATGTGTGTTTTCATTTACGTTTTCATCTTTTCCTAAATCTCACTGACAGACGGCGACTCCAACAAATCCAGCTGGTCAAAGGTCCCAATCGGATCTTACTTACCTTAGAGGATCTCACTTTCATCAACCCCCAACTTAGCAAAAAGGTAAGCAGCATCAATGTATCCTGGTCATCAGTATTTATGCTGAATGTTTAAGGACACATCTAATTTCTATTAAATCTATATCTGCTAAATGACCCACAGAAAATCACTTTGGAGGATTTGGCCGAGTCCAGGAGCGCTCTGGAAGAGAAATCTGCAGACCACTCACACTCCGTTAACAGCACGCAGACAGCGACTCATGAGACCACCAATGTAGCTGTGTATGAGGTAAGTTTCATCGCACAAGCCATTGCACTTGCTGCACTATTAAAGCAGAAGCAAGCAATCCGGTCGTTTTGGCTAACTTCTTGTCTTCTTGGATGGAGTTAGCAGTCCCCGCCCTCGTCCCTACGTCACCACATTCATGCGCATCCCTTGGCTGCACACACAGAGAGGACCGCCCCTTTATGCCGTTCTCTCTCCTCATTGGATAAAGGTTGTAGGATACAAGGAAAGTTTTCTCCTCGGCTTACAGCAGAGCAGAGTGACTGACAGACCCGTGTTTCAGACCAAACACTCTACACAGAGAAAAATAGAAATACGGAAATGTACTCAAAAGGGTACAAACCCTTGTCGCTCCAGGCGTACCTTTTTTAGAGACAATTTTGTACCCATTGGTGCCAGTACATTTTTGTACCTTTTCAAAATGTACCAGTTTAAGTACAACTGTACTTAAGTACAGTAGTATTGTGCACCTAGCATCTAAAGGGTATAATACCCTTTCAGGGGTTGGCAACAGGCGGCCCACGGGCCGAATGTGGCCCGCCGGACCTTCCAATGTGGCCCACGACTGAGATCTAATAGTTTAAGTACTGTATTTCTCGGTCTCTGTGCCTACGGCGCCTGTAAGTCAATGCGCTGGGACACGGAAACACGTGAAGGAAGCCCGTGAAAGACGTCGCCTCTGAGATGTAGAATGTGTGTTATAGAAGAGAAACACACATGTCAGGACCAGTGACTTGTATCATGAGAACAGACCTGATGGTCAGCCTCCTTTCATATTTAAACTGAAAATCACAGGGCATGTCTCAGGATACAAGCCAGCAGTGTAAAGTTCCAGCAGCATGATATGTAAATGATGATATGATGGGCTATGTCAAGATTTTTAATTTTATATCATACAAAACAAAACACCAAAGATGTGTATAAATAAAAAATGATGTGCACAAGAGAAATAAAAATATAAAATATAAACAACCAAATTATTAAGCAAAAAGGTGAATTTAATTTCAATCTAGGCCTATTTGAATGTCCAGCCCTCGGGGTGTCTGTTGAGAAAAATTCTGGCCCTTCGACAAATATAGTTGCCTACCTCTGCTTTAGATGCTAGGTGCACAATTGTACTTGTACAATATTTACTTGTACTACTTGTACGTTATACCCTGGGTATATATACCCTGAGTATATATGTAACCGGTGTGTGTGTTTGCTCTGCGACCTGCCCTGAGCGAGGATCGACACACAACCTCCTGCACCGGAGGCGACGATGCTAACCGCTTCGCCAAGACCTTCTCCTTACTGGTACCTCGTGACTGGGGCACACCACCATTACATATATTTACAAAAGAATTACTAGTTGAATGTTTAATTATTATCCCTACTTTCCTACTTAAGCTACTATTTTTTTCTAACACACTGTCTCTGATAATGTACCTTTAGGGGGTAAATATGTGTACTTTAGGAGTACATATATGTACCTTTTGCCATTCTGAAACATTTATGTGCCTTTTCTACCCCCAAAAGGTACACATAGGTACTCTAGAGTACAATAATTGGCCCTATAGGCTACAGTAGGACAGAACTGTACCTTTAAGTACAGAAATGTCCCCCTTCTGTACCCCTATTTTTCTCTGTGTATATAAGTGATTGCCGTCGGAAGATATAACTATTTAAGACTTATATTAACACAAACATTCCGCTTACTTCTGCTTTATGTTAGTGACAGAGTAAAGTGTTTCATTGTGAAGCTGCATGTCAAGGCCATTCGTTAAATAAATGGTAAGGTAAAATTAGACCATTTGGTTAAAGGTGGAGTAGAGATCAATTGTTCTGGTTAAAGTTGGAGTCAGGCCTGTGTTTTCACTTCTGATTCGTCTAAACATGTCCTGCAGGATTGAGCATTGACCATTTGTAATCAGGACTTACCACAATACTTCCTTACATAGAAAGTGTGGGTTTTGAGATAATGAACAGGGACCTGTGAGTTGTTTTATTGTCTGTCACCCATGTCATGATTATCCAAGAAAAGTAGAATCAAACTGGATTTGGTTG
This sequence comes from Trachurus trachurus, assembly GCF_905171665.1. Classification (NCBI taxonomy): domain Eukaryota; kingdom Metazoa; phylum Chordata; class Actinopteri; order Carangiformes; family Carangidae; genus Trachurus; species Trachurus trachurus. The sequence continues at coordinate 14,217,758 of NC_139892.1, read as the reverse complement.
TAGATCATTTTCATTTCAGTAAGTCAGCAAGGATCTCTTACCAAGTCCACTGTCCCTAGGTTTGACCTTTCATGGATGATTCATTGTAATTCATGACTCATTGTGATTCACAGTATAGGACATATTGTATTGCCACATTTAGTTTCTGTGTATCTTCCCTTACAGGGTGATTGGGTTTGGCTGAAGAAATTTGACGAGGGCCATTTCAAGGAAGTGAAGCAGAGCACCACAAAGATTTTCACAAAGGTAAAGGAACATGTCTTGACCTACGTTGGACAAACAAGGCAGACACAAAGTTTAATCTTCACTCAAATGAAGTGATTTAAAATATGCTGTATAGTCTCTTGAATGTCATACATAGTCTAAACAGTCAGCAAACATCACAGATAAGCCGAAGGTTAAAAGTCTGTAGATTAACTGTTCATGCATCAACCTGTTTATCCACCTGTGCCGTCTCAGATGAAGGACCTGAGAAACGAGAACGTCAATCCATTCCTCGGCTTCTTTTCCGACTGTTTCATGTTTGCGGTGGTGACGGAGCACTGCTCGCGGGGCAGCCTGCAGGACCTGCTGAGGAACGAGGACGTCAAATTAGACTGGATGTTCAAGTCCTCGCTTTTGCTCGACCTCATCAAGGTAAACATACATGTTCTGCAGGTGTTGGATGAGAACATGGAGTTTCTGTCTTACCGCTGCGTTTTTAAGGCGTATTTTATATGATGTGAGTTGCATGTGTTTTGCTTCCAGGGTATGAAATATCTTCACCACAGAGATTTCCCACACGGCAGACTAAAGTCTCGTAACTGTGTGGTGGACGGGCGTTTTGTCCTCAAGATAACTGACCATGGTTTCAATGAGCTGCTAGAGTCTCAGAAAGCTCCAATAGAAGAACCTCCACCTGAAGGTAAACGCCTCATCCTAATTTGGTGGAAATTACAATTTACTTACTTCGTATAAAGCATTGAAGTTCTTTCTACTTTTTTCCCCTTCAGAACTATTTTGGACAGCCCCAGAGTTTCTGAGAGACTATACAACCTCACGGAAAGGGACCTTCAAAGGAGACGTGTACAGCTTTTCTATTATCCTCCAGGAGGTAGTGGTCAGAGGGCCACCATACTGCATGCTGGGTCTACCTGCTGAAGGTACTGCATGTATCCATCACAAAGGAAGATATGCTGACAAAGACAGGAAGATAAATTTGGGAAAGAGTTAACAAAAGATTTGAGACAAGCGATTAGTAGATTTCAGGAACTTGTGATCACCACCAATACAATATTCTAGTTTGACATTTGATTAATGTGTCCTATCTCCACTTTCTCCTCACCAGAGATTATCCGTAAGGTGAAGAAGCCTCCTCCGATGTGTCGCCCCACCGTGGCCCCAGACCAGGCTCCACTGGAGTGTATTCAGCTGATGAAGCAGTGCTGGAGCGAACTGCCCGACCGCAGACCAAACTTTGATGAGGTCTTTGCCAGGGTAACTTCTTTTTTTTTTTTGAAAAATCTGTTTATTGGCATTTGTAATTAAACACACACAAATCACAGATTCAGTAAATGTACACATTAAGCCCCCCGCCCTCCTCCCGCCACCCCATTGTCCCAAATCCTCTAAGAGAAAAGAAAATACAGAGAAAATAATGTGATAAGGGGGGGGGGAAAGGGTGACAGGGTAACTTCTTGGAGATGCTGTTGTGGCCTCTGTCTAGATCAGTTTTCAAAATATGACACTGTTTATCATGACTCTGTGTTTTGCAGTTCAAGCTCATCAACAAGGGTAAAAAGACCAACATCATTGACTCCATGCTGAGGATGCTGGAGCAGTACAGCTCAAACCTAGAGGATCTCATCAGAGAGAGAACAGAGGAGCTGGAGGTGGAAAAGCAGCGAACAGAAAAACTGTTGTCCGAGATGCTCCCACCGTGAGTTGACTCATGATCCAATAAATGTACTGTTCATTGCCTGATTTTTTTTTCTCTTACGTCACTTTTCTGTCTTTCTGTCTTCAGTTCTGTGGCCGAGGCCCTGAAGACCGGTGGCACCGTGGAGCCGGAGTATTTTGACGAGGTGACGATCTACTTCAGTGACATTGTAGGCTTCACCACCATCTCCTCGCTGAGTGACCCCATTGAAGTGGTCGACCTTCTCAACGACCTCTACAGTCTGTTCGATGCTGTGCTCAACAGCCACGATGTCTACAAGGTCAGAAAGCATGCTCGATATGCATGGTGAAATCTTTTGTGCCTGAAAATTGGTGGTTTCTCTCCATTAATATTAACAGAAATGTTTTTCTAGCCATGACATCTACTAGTTAGAGCCATGTTACCAGCAATCAGTGAAACAAAACACAATCATGTCTCCTTAAATGTTCTCATTGCCCAGGTGGAGACCATTGGGGATGCTTACATGGTAGCATCAGGTCTGCCAAAGAGAAACGGCAACAAGCATGCCGCTGAGATCGCCAACATGTCTCTGAACATCCTCAGCTCAGTGGGAACCTTCCATATGCGGCACATGCCAGATGTTCCCGTCAGGATACGAATAGGAATCCACTCAGGTGGGCCATGCTCAAAGCCAAAGTCCTCATCACCCATTTTACACTCATTAATTCTCTGCCCCAGGGTCATCTAGTGCCTCTGCACTGACGTTTGTAGGATACATGAAATTTGACTCGACCTAGTGACTGAACATTGTAGGACTGATTTTAATAGATAAAGGCAACATTTAGTCCTTTATATATACAGTATATTCTCCTACCGTAAGTGTTGAGTGTTGTTCAGCAGGTCTAACACAGCAATACTCTGTCTTGAATCTTCATCTCACTATTTAGAGTCTGGCTATTAAAGCAGAAGTAAGCGATCCGGTCGTTTTGGCTAATGCTGCGTTCCAGGCAGGCTTTTGAAACCGTAAATTACAGCTTCAAGTCACAACTTACGACTTTGTAGCGTTCCAGGCAACCCACTCGTGTTTTTCCGACCTGTTTTACCTGTGAAAGTCACTATAACGGCCACTCGTAACTTCCGACCCGTGAACTCGTACCAGATCGAACTGGTACGACTTCACAGGTCGGAAAAACACGAGTTACGAGTTGCCTTGAACGCACCATAACAGTCCTCGTCCCTACGTCACCACATTTACGCGCATCCCTTGGCTGCACACACAGCCCTGCATGCCGTTCTCTCTCCTCATTGGATAAAAATTGTAGGATACGAGAAAAGTTTTCTCCTCGGCTCAGAGCAGAGCAGAGTGACTGACAGACCCGTGTTTCGGTCCAAACACTCCCTGTAAGTGATTGCTGTCGGAAGATATAACTATTTAAGACTTATATTAACACAAATATATCACTCACTTCTGCTTTAAATCTATCTGTAGACTGGACCTATGCACTATACAACTGTGTGTAAGATGCAGCAAGCTTATGTCAAATGAGAAACTGAAAAAACAAAGAGGAAGTGATACAGCTGATATTCTTCTTAGGCAATTTCTACATATGGGTCTTTGTGTGCACAGGGCCCTGTGTTGCTGGGGTGGTAGGTCTGACTATGCCTCGGTACTGCCTTTTTGGAGACACCGTCAACACTGCCTCTCGTATGGAATCCACTGGGCTGCGTAAGTATATCCAAAATAATTGTTTGTGTGTATTGTTGTGTCGTTGCATGTGTTTGTTTTTTCATGTTACTCTCTTCTCTTCCTCCCTCAGCTTATAGGATCCATGTGAATCTGAGCACTGTGAAGATCCTCAATTCTCTTAATGAAGGTTATAAAATAGATGTCAGAGGCATGACTGAGCTAAAGGTAAGATTTGACCTCAGTGTTGGTGAATATTTTTAGAAACTCAGATTCCACTAATCCATGGCATTTTTGTCTTCCTCACAGGGTAAAGGTATTGAAGAGACATACTGGCTTGTTGGGAAAACAAACTTTACAAAGCCTTTGCCAAAACCACCGGAGATCAAACCAGGGTAAGAGCTTCCATTCACTGTTGTTATCCTCATACACACATCCTACCTAATCTTGAATTGCATAACTGCCATTAACCTGCGACCGATGCACGATGGATTCATGCAAACTGCAACTTCACTTCAGGGAAAACAATCACGGGCTGAACCCTGAGGACATAGCTGCGTACAGGAGAAAGAAAGCCGAGAAAAAGGCTTGACCTTCTTAGTTCAAACACAGGAGGTAGAGACCTGCATGCCAGCTGGTGTTGTCCTGTGCTGTGCTGTGTTGTGTTGTGGAAATATCTCTGTGACTGTCGGGTCAATGTGACCAAATGCAACCTTTTGAGCCTGTGTAGACACAATTCCCTTTCACTGAGTTTTGAATCTTAGCTGTGGCTTTGTGATTAACAAGTCGCTTTAATCTTTTGATCTTATCACCTTCTACATCTTTGTAAGAAGATTGGGGAAAGCCCTCTTTGCTCACTTCATTTACTTTCATTGTGGCTGACACATTTTCATAATTAACCTTTAACATTAGTTTTACTGTTGTGGCAGCATCGTGGTGCTTTTTGTTTGCTTTTCGTCTGATTTCTTGGTGTTTTCTTTTTTCTTTTTTTTAACATCTAATAAATGTCTGAATGTAAAAAATACAACTGTGATCTAAACTCCACTCTCTGCCTTTACTAGGGATAACTGGCAGTTGATGGTGACAGAGGAGATAAAGACACATTTTCGCAAGGCCAACAGGCAGGTGGACAACAAAATCTAAATGAGAGGAAGAGGAGGAAAGATGTGAAAGAAAAAAACAAGAGGAGAGGAGGACACATCGAGAGAAATAAAGGGACAAAGAGCTGGGAGAGGCAGGCAGGGGAGAGAGGGCAGCACCCAGCCTCTCGCTGTGGCTTAATGCAGACTTCTTTAACAGGATTGTCCATCGGCTGGCTAATCTGCCTGCAGCCAACGCAGCAGAACCCGACGGTGCTAATGTAATGAGAGTTGTCGCATTACCTGCCTACGTATCTGCTGCCGAGAAGCACAAGGAAAGTGCACCCGCCCCTTAATGAAGGATGCACTCATTCACTCCTCTCTGCGCACACTGGCCACTGAGTGGTCACCTATTTCAGGGCAACCAGAGGATCACCCATCGGAAGATTGAACGCCCCAAACGCCTATTTCAAAATGAAATGTTATTCTTTCTTTTTTTTTCTGCTGATAATGTCTGTTCTTAGTTTGTCATGAAAGCTCATAATAGAGTTGTGGAGCCAAGGCTGGTACTTAGCTATGGCTGAATATTATTATGTTATTAGCCCTCCAAAGCTGGAGGCAAAGGCTGCTATTGTATATAACTGTTAAAAGAGAAGAAACAGAAAAGATAATTTTGCCACTTATATTTCTACTCTACTAGAGCTGAATGGGAAGGAACAGTCAGTCCAGCCAGTAAATGTCCATTCCTATAAATATGTAATGTATTTTTTTAATTGTCACCTTCTTAATGGTTCACCTCTGAAAAAAAAAAAAGATTTTCTGCTATAGTCAGTTGAATTTTACTGTTTCCAAAGTGCTCAGTGATGGATTCATTCTGCTCACACGTCATTGTGATATATATATCAGCACCTACAATTTTGGTTAAAGTAAATTAAAATTGACTGTCACAGCTATAGGCTTCATGGAACAGTTAGATTTCTGAATTATACGACACTCATACTTTAAATAATAGACCTGTAATACAAAGCTTTAAATGATGTGAAAGGAAACCATTTATTATGACAATTCTGCTTTTTTTCTTCCTTTGCATATTATTATCACAAGTTTACATCCTGTCTTTAACGGGTCAATGCAAGAACACAATCTGTGTGTGTGTGCCTGCCTGTTCACGCAACAATTTTATACAACCAACCTTTCTTCACTATATAAAATCACAGAGTAATTTTTGTACATGAATCCATAAATGTTTGTGTCCGAGTTCAGGGAAGCATACTGAACGTACAACAACATTATTTATGGAGTGATACAGCTCCGTTCCTCAACAGCTCATGTTGCACCATATAAATCTTCTACCATGTTACATGTAAAGACTTGCAGAGGTTCAGGTACAGTTTCCCTCACAGGAGCATGTTGTGTGTGTGAAGAGCACCATCTAGTGTTCGGTCTAGGACATTTAACAAATTTTTATATATTGAGTGCTTTTGGGTAAGAGTAAAAGCAACAAAATTTAGTCGATCGCTGGAGTTTATTAAAATGCCATGTTAGGTGTAAGGGAATACCTGAGAGCACAAACTGCTAAAAAGAAAATGAAAAAAAAAAAATTAAAATGACATGAAACCAAATAAATAATAATGATATTAACGTGGTAGAAGTGTAATTGTGAAAGTTTTGATCCAAATCCTGAAATAAAAAGTCTTGTCTAAAACAAACCATAGATATTAACATTTGGAAATAATCTCCTTATATCCAATTTTAATGTTGACTAGGAGAAGCTTAATTCATGCTTGGTGTACAGCAAAATCAGTCAGAAACTTGTACATTGTGTAATTTATATGTTGTTATTTTGTCTTGTGTATTATTCCTGCACTGCAAAGTACAATGTGTATGTAAATATGACACGATAAAGTAATTAAACCATGGATTTTTAACATCTCCCTAATAGCTGTCTTACTCTTTACAACCAGAAGGTGGTGCTACAGCTCTCACACAGAAATCCATTCATTGCATACAAAGGGATTGAATAATTTTATAAAGGAGAAGTCGTGAAGTTGTTACAACATTTGTGATGAAATATTGCTATAACATGTCATCAAAATACTTATTAAAGGGTTATATATACAACAAGAAAGAAAAAGAAATAGTGATATTGATCTATTGATGTTTTGTCAACCTACTGTTGAGTTGCCACTACACCTTTTCATTGGCTGGCAGGAAATTAAGTTTCCCACTCACCATGAAAACCCTGCACTCCAGTTTTTCCACTGCCGAGTCAGCTGTTCCTTGAGCTGGGACGCTCCATTTAAAGTTCTTTTTATATAAGCCAGTGGTGGTTAAAGAAATGAACCACCAAATTCTCTAGCTGGTTTTCTGCAGTGGATAAGCAATATGAGGGAAGGAAGGCCTTTTGTCATATCCCTGCATTCCAGACCTGATGGGATTGTTTGACCTCCAGCCAGCTGGAAAGATTGTTATCCCTTTTCCTTTGAGACGGTAACTCTAGCGTGCTCACATTCCTCTGTTCCCCACTCTACAGGACTGTCTGAACAGCGCTTATAAAAATAGGACACACAAACAAAGGCCCTTTTCTTTATTTTTTTTATTGAAAAATGAACACTCGATTTCATAATCACACAATCCAAACAGCTTCTGTGTGGAAAATACCTGCAGCATCAACAGCATGGTTGGCAAGTGGACATTATATTAAGCACCAGACGTTTGCCACCTTTCCACTGCGAGCTCGGCTGGTGCAGAGGAACGATTCAGTGCAGTGCAGAATGGAGGCAACGGAAGCAGATCTGTAACAAAAAAGCTTGTGTGCAAAGATCTTTTTTTCTTTAAACATTAAAGATAATGGAATAAAAAGCACAGCCCGAACAACAATGGCTAAAGTACAATGTTAAGAAAAAGAGATCATACTTAATATAAGCATGTTGTCTAGGCTGCCAACTGCTGCTTGTTTGTGGAAATGCTCAAATGCGCCACATATTTGTGTGTGTTTTTCTCTGTGATTAAGGACATTATTTAATCCAAAAGGGGCTTAAGGCTGGGGCTTAAAGATACAAAATTGTTCCCTGGGAAGGTTTTAGTGTGTCTAAAAACAGAAAGCTCAGATATTCCGTCCACAGCTTGTCTATTGGAATGTGCTCATGAGGTAACAGTCATACCAAAAACGTGCACACAGGATCCTGACATAATTTCACAAAGCTACCGAACATGATTCGCATAACGTTAACATTATAGCTCGTCACGCATCTTGTCTCCCTTGGGCCTGACCACTCTGCCGATGTAAAGGATGGAGTTGGTCTTGTTGTCCTTCACCAGGAAGATGAAGGGGTGGTCCACGTAGAAAAGTTTGGGGTTCCTCAGCTTCTCGGTGCCGAAGATGCTGGTGTCGAAGGGATTCCCCTCCACATCCAGCTCCAGGGCGGACGCGTGGAAGACGTTGGAGAGGTACAGGTCCTTCTTTCCAGAGATGTTTGACAGGTCGGCCTTGGCCTTGTCCACGGCCTCAGTCAGGCCGAGCTCAGCCAGGTGTTTCTGGAAAAGACATAGAAACACATTTTCTCAACATGTAGCATTTGGTTTATTTTCCAGATGTCTAATTGTTGTATCTCTGTCTGTGTTGTTGTGACAACCAACAACCGAATCATCAGTTTACCTGCAGATTGTGGCTGACTTCCAGAGAGATCTTGGGAAGAGAGATGGCCACGGCTTTGTTCTCCATCTTGCCGAGCCAAGCGTCCACCTGCTTCCTGGTCAGGAGCTTCTCCAGGCGCTCCAGCGGCTCCAGGTGGTAGGGCATGATGAGGATCATGGAGGCCTGCTTCTGACCCAGAGGCATGCTCAGCACAAAGAGGCGGTTCTCTGTGTCCTCGTGGAAGTCGTACAGACCTGCGAAGAGCAGTCACAACAGTCAGATAGCTTATCTAGCGTGCATTCTTGTCGAGGCAGATATGAGGGTCTGAAGACAAAACAAGATGAGGAGCTCAGACTATACCTGTGCGATGCATCATGGGAACTCCAACGGTGAAGGAGCGACTAACCAGGAAGCCTCGATTGTCCACCATTTTCTCATGGAACTTCTCATCCCAGTGAGCTGTGGGACAAAATGTTAAAAGCTTTGTTATACACCTCTGAACCATGAAGGTAAAAACACAACAGTGCTTTGCATGAAAGATATTGTTGATACTCACGCTTGAAGAACATGGCGTTGACGATCATGGCTCCATCTGCGTTCTGCACATCCTTGGTGATCTCAGGCAGTTTGCCATTGGTCGACTTTGCCGCCCATTCGTTGATGGAGTTCACGGCGCTCCTCTTGTCCCTGAAGTTGATTTTGGAGTGGTCGTAGTTGTAGTGCTTCTTGCTGTTCTTCACAAAGTCATCAGCGAAGGAGACGGAGCTGGGGCCGTAGAGGCGGTTGTTGATCTTCCAGGTGGTGTTGCGTGTCTTGGCATCGCTCACCTTTGGGAAAAAAAGCAATGTTTAATCTCTCACAAATGTGGAAAAGATTGAAACTACCTATCTATATTGTAACAAAGTCTAATTACTAGGGATGATATCTTGTTGTAGCTACCTCAGTGAGCAGCTCAGACAGCCCTGCATGCAGATGCTCATCCTTCAGTTTGTCAGCACTGAGGACGGTTTTGACCTGGGAGGCCGTGGAGGCTTTTCCACCAAGAGCCACCATCCCCAGAGAAGAGGCCACCACCACGGGAGAGATGAGGATGTTCTCTGTATCTTTCTCCTTGGCCATTTTGTGGTAGAGGCTACATCAAAATCACATCAGATCAGTTATTTATTTGTAAAAAAGAAAACTGAAACTATAATTAGGCAACTTCATGTTACAAAATATATGACCAGCTTATACAGAAACAGACCTAAAAGCCAGGTTGGCGCTGTTGTCAGCCAGCGTGGTAGCATGGCTGCTCAGTTTCTTCTTGTCCTCTGCAGAGGCCACGAGGGCCAGCAGACAAAGAGCGACAATGTTGATCATCCACATCCTGTCTGTCTCCAAAAGCAGCTGCAGCAGCCTGCAAAAAAGGAACAAAAGAAAAAAAAAAGATAAGGCTTAACACGACTTGATCTGGGTTGTTTAGGAAACACCAAATAAACCATATGCATAAGTACTGGGTTTGAGATGGAAGGCACATGTCAGAATATCTCCTAAGTATGTATATCCAGAACTATATCCACTTTTATACTCTATGTTTAGCAGGAAGGAAACGTGAAACTGCCAGGACACAGACTGGGATGTGACGATGTGAAAGCAGGGAGGGGTTTGGCTCAGCCCACACAGACGTTAGGGAAGGCCTCCAGTTTGAGGCAGACATGTTGGCTGCCACGTCGGCAGCGACTGGAGGCTCAGCTGTACAGCTGGAGCTGCTGTCCTCTCTGTGCGGGCTCAAAGCTGTAATATGATGCCTCTCAGTTCTCTACATTTACTTAAACTGATGCAAACTGCTGCACATCTTAAACTCACATAACTTCAAGTACTTACTGTTCTTGTGTCAGTAGAAATAGGTATCAGAAAACACTGTGTTTGATGCATTTGATTTTGTTCTCTCTGTCAAAACAGGGCGTGTGCCTGATGGCTCTGATTCATTCAATCACTTGTTCAGAAGAATGACTAAAAGTATATAGCCTGAGGTTGTAATTCACCAGCCGCCCTGGTGTCTCTAAAGACGCTTCTTTCTCTCTCTCCCCTCGACCGGTGCAGATATACTGTATATGTGTCAGCATCTCACTATTTGCATATTTGTGATACAGCGGAAACGGCTTTTGCATCATGCTCGGATACCTTGAGATGCTTTGATGTCTGCGATTTTCATTCTGAAAGACAAGAGGTGTATGTAGTAATCTCCACAGAGCAGGCAAGGAAACATTATTCAGGCTCTGATGGAAACATTCTGAGTCGTCCGATTTCTCATCTAATGCTCTCAAGTTTTCATCTGTTGAACTTAAGATATCAAGTTAGATTTACTGTACTAGTTAGTCACTCGCCCCTTTATAGTCAGACACGTAAGCTGTTTTCATTGGTTGTGTCTGACCCAGAAAAAAACTTTCATCCAATCAGCTGTGCCACAGTGGAGAAGCACAGATTTATAGAGGACATGTTGGGACCACTCCTCCACAAAAAGTGACAGCTCAGAGTTAATAAGAAAAGCAAGATTAGATGCACGTACAGAGCTTTTTTCTCGGTGAATTCCCATTTAACTACATTTAAACAGACAACAAAGCAGTGGCATGCAAGGGAAGTGGGGAAAAAAAGCATTGCTGGGATAAGTTGTGTGAAAACTTTAAGCTCTGCCGACAAATCTGTGCTCATTTTTTCTTGCAAATACACTGAAAACATTTCGTGGAATATGCAGGTCAAACAGTCAGAAAAATAGCAGTCGACTCCAAACTGGTTAAAATGGAACAAATGGTGCACTGTAACTTTAAACCTCAACAACAAGCAGCCCCTTCGCCCCTCTGCATTCCTCCCTGCAAACAAAGGCCGTTATCTTCTGATCCTTACCTGGCACAGAGTCGCTGGGTTTCTTCTCTAGAGTTGTGTCCCGTGGATTGTGTAACTGTAGCACAGACTTGTGCTCTATATAGCCTGGGAGAGAATCTTCTAGAAGTGGGAATGGGATATTCAAATGAGGGTGTCTCTGTTTTCCCCAGGAAGTTGGGAGCTGGGACGTCCCACAGGCTGGGCAAAGAAAGGGGTCGGCTGAAGCTAATTCTTCAGACCTGATCTGAGGTCAGCTTTGAAACTTTCCCATGAGCGGCTACAGAGAGAGACTCGGAGGAAATCTGATCGTGGTTCAGCTGTGGCTGCTATGGTGTGCAGAGATACTCCACAGCCTCTAGGTCCTAAAGCTGCTTTCTGACTCAATCTGCAACACTGATTTCATCACGTGTAAAAGATAAAGATAATACTGTTTTAATAAGAACTGAATGATTCTTATGCAGAGGAAAATACAGGATGTGTTGTGTCAAAGCTTGTTTTTTTTTGCAGTTGCTGCAGCTTGGAGAGAGAGCCTCTTTGGGACACCGCCCCTCAGTGAATGGAAACAACTGTTCTCAGAGCGCACACAGTAATTTATTGTTGTTAACCTCATTAGACCGATGTCTAATTTCAAAAGGAAATGTCCTGAGCTTTTAAAAAGCTTCATTCAAACAGTAGTTAAGCTTCAGAGAAGTTACAAGATCTCCAGCCCTGTCCCCATCCTTACCCTCACCCTCACCCTCACCCCCCACCCCCACAGTGCCACGTCTATTCTGATTGCAGGTTGCTGGAGTCATGGGGGGTGTTGCAGAGGAACAACAGTCGTAAAAACTGCTGTGTCCCGGTGAGGCCCTGCTTTAAACATGTGTGAAGGGACCTTTTAAACAAAATAAGGTGTAAGTAAAATGCATGGAAATCTGTCCAACCTTTACTTTAAGACAAAAAAAGATGGTATGTAAGTCTGCATTACGACATCAGAGTCTAACTATGGCAGCCATAAGTTAACTTTTTCTGTAGAATTTACAGAATTAAATCAAAAACGTGCCAAGATCATAACTTCGATAGATAAGTTATGCACAGTATAAAAATACTGATCATGGTGTTTAACACATTCCAACCAGAGGAATTCCATCAATCCCTTAATCCCCAAACTCCCCCCTCTCTTGAAGCTCTCAGCGAACTGTCCTGACATGCCAACTGATGAGTGACTTGCCCTTTTTCAGGCATCCAGACACAGAGGATAGAGCAAAACAAATCTCAATTCTCTACTTGCATGGTTCAGGCATGATCGCTATACTGTAGAAGTCAGATAACATGTGGGTCATATGTCGGGGGGGAAGGGGGAACATTTTGTGAGATTTGACGCAGGAGCAGACTTGCAGCTGCTTCCCTGCTGAGGGGGGTATTTGTCATTCTGGCAAAGCCCCAGGAGCAGCAGTTTACACCCAAATTCCTCAGCATGTGGAGATTGAGGGCAATTTCTGGGGTAAACAAGCCTGGTCAGATCTCCCAATTCACTTAATATCCATTTAAAAAGCACTCCCTTCTTTGTCTATTGAAAACAAGACAAGAAAGGGCAGGAAACAAGATTGAGATGGCGTCTCATTGCAAATTCTCCGTGATACTGCATTTGTATGTCCCATTGCATGTAAGAATAGTGCACAAAGGTATTTTACTGAAAACAGAACAACATGTTAATTCTTTTTTTAGGGTTTAGTATAAAATAGCTAGAGGGGTCATTCAAGGAGGTCACACATCCTGTACTGTGTGTGACCTCTTTAAACTGTCTATATAAACCATGTGTCTACGTGCCTCTGTGAGCATAAAGACTCCTGTTGCCTACTTTTCAGTATCAACAGTTTAGATACTGAAGTACTTTCATCTTTTTAATCATGGCAGGGAACTGACTCATCAGCACAACAATACATGATGCAACATTTCAGCAGTGAAAGTTAAAAGATTGTCGGAATACGTCACTTTTTCCCCCCCTTTTTTCTTTTTTTTAACAGTGTCTGATGTAAGAGCAGGGATAGCGAACCTCAGAGGGTGGGTGGAGCAATCCTTGCAAAAGTACAGCAACCAAATGCTATTTTCAGGGACAGAAGCCCGTTCAACATCTGCACATTATTACATCGACCACAGCACCATTCCTGGTCAAATTCATCCTCAGCTCTTTCTCTATCTTACTCTCTGGTTTAATTTCTAGTATTTGGATTAAAATAATAGATTAATTCATCACTGTGTTATTGAGAAATACTGACTGTAAAGTATTTGTAAAGAAGAAGCTGTAGGTTTGTCATACAAATAGTGTTATTGATATTGATTTTGTGAATTTTGCATGGATTTGAGAGCAAAAGGTTGTTTCTGCAGTTGCATTATGGGACTACTGTGGAGTAAAACAGAACTGTAGGAGGGTTGTAAACAAGCCATCTGTGTTAGCTCTGCAACCAAAAAGACTAACAAGCTTTTTGGCATCCAGCTGCCACTGTTGATGGGTTTTCCAAACACGTCTCTTCCTGCTTATCTCCTCTAAAGCATATTAGTGTTAGGTCTCCCATCTCGTACGCTTTCCTCAAGGCCAATATTGTTCATTGATTCCAGTGCTACAGTGCTCTTCCCAGGTTTATTCTCGACTCTTGGAGGAGTAAAAAACCAAATATTTTTTATTGCGACAACAACAGTGCTCTCTGTCATTCACAGTTTCAGCATGATAGCAGGTTTCTAAAAGAATGTTAACACTGTGTTCAGTGATAACCTTTGTACTACATTGGTTGTTTTCCTGCATACAGCCACCGCTCCACAGGGGGAAAAAAACTTTGATACAAGGACTTCAGTGGAGGAAGTAGAGCACAACTGCCGAAAAGCTCATGACGCAAGAGCTCAGACATATTTCAGCTCTGTTACATGATGTAACTTCCATATACAGTACATATATCATATACAGTATTCTGTCTATGATGTGCATTGTCAATCAAACCCATGCTTATTTTACAGTGACATTGTGCAATGTTTTCTCAGTGGATCTTTAATTTCATATTGACTGAAGAACATTTGCTCTATTTATTAAATTAAAACAGACACATTTAAGTAGTTGGAATATTAGATGTTATTGAGGCAAATATTAATAAATGAAATGTGTAGCAAATGTATGTGTACTATGTCGTTTTAAATCTTTGATTTACTGTATAGCACTCTGCCCAACAAACTTGCACAGTCCATTATGAACAGATTTAAGTTTGATCTGATATGTTTTCAGTGGTCTCATTTAAAGCAAATCAATTACTTAGTTAATCTATCATCTTATCTCCTTACACAACACAGTTGTCCATATCTTTTGATGCTGAGACCTTTCATTAACCAAAATAACTCATTTTGATTGTATATTTCAGAAAAAGAGCCTTTGCAGATCATTTTTCTCACATTTAAAAGTCTAAATTTTGGGCTCACAGGAGCTGCAGTGATGACAAAGTCTTAAATCTTAAGGTGAATCCTTTAAGGGTCTGAATATAGAATGACCATGCCCCCTGGTGGGAGAAGTTTTAATGCTTCCTTCAAAGGTCACCAAAGGTCCTTTAATTAAAGTAGTCAGTTAATTAAGGCAGTGTGAAGCCTGTCTTACTCTAGAGATGCCCTTAATTAAACTTATTTCATCAGGCTTCATCTTAAAATACAGACAGGCTACTGGGAGCTCTGCACATCAGCCAGAGGAATCCAGTGACTGTTGGGTGTTTTTTTTTTTTAGGAAAGCCTAATATCTTGGATATGAACTCTGAATGTTCACAATATTAGAAGAGGAAAGAGTAATCTTTCTTTGTGCTGGCCAGACAGTATCCTGAAAACAGATCCAATGGCAGCTGTTGTGCTGTGGCCTAACAACCACTAGATGGCGTAAAAAAGCAACCAAATAAATAATTAGGCCTACCAATTTCTCCCTTGAGGCAGGTTTTCAATAGAGCAGCCACCCTTAGAGATAAATCCAAACACACATGATTGATTTATTCGACATCATAAAGTTACATGCATGGTCAGCAATTCTGAGACGTCATTAGCCCGTGTTGCTGCCTTGAATCTGTGTATAGAAGCAGCTAATGTTGCATGAAGAGATGGAAGAAAGGGAAAAAGGATAAATAATGCAAAGTGTGGTGGGAGCAACAAGGCGAAATATCACATGTGAGACATATTGAGGCACTGGGATAAAATATTCAGAGAGAAACTGAGATGAGATGCATTGCCTTGTGCGTAGCCCACACTGTAAATCCCAAATTTAGTCTCTCAACTTAAAAAGTTTATTGGAAGCGGCCTGCACACAAAACTTGTTTACATGTACACCAACTATGTAGGCGGTGAAAACCCGTAAGGCAACGCCTGTTACACGACAACACCCTTCACAACAGGACCAACCTCAGCCAAGACCATCTATGCAAACTGCTGGACCACTGTCTAAATACCACCTTTTCCCAAAGCAACAGGGGGTACTACAGACAAAAACATGGCTGTGCTATGAGCTCACCTCCCATGGTGATGAACCTCTTCATGGAAGAGGCAGAAAGCAGGGCCCGGGACGCTTTCAGTGGAATGGCACTGAATCCTCTGTAATATACAAACATGTTTTTTTCTGGTCTCATAACATCACTGATGTAAAATTAAAGGAAACTGAAATCATAAGTCTTAAACATTTCATTATTTCATAATTAGCTCTCTATAACGTCAATAAAATCTCTCTGGCTTCGATCTGTGGGATAATTGCTACATATTGTGTATATAAGATAAACTGTAGAGATCAATATACAAAGCCAGACTGTTTCTGTTGCTCTCCAGAGGGCGGCACTGAAAGGATTGTACCTGGCTGTCAAATTCCAGCAGACCTTCAAAGTGAGAACAAGCTGTTTGCATTGGTATTTAGATGATAGAGTCTGACTCTTTGTTCCCCCTGTCCCCGCTTTAGTCAAATTCTGCTTCCTTTCAGACACTATCAGTCACAATATCTCTGCCTGACCCTGCTGCATTACGCAACGCCACCTGCAGATGAGACCCCTACCAGCAGTCCTCCCCTTCCTGCCTGTCGATGCTGGTTGGCATTTAAAAATGGGCGGAGTTCAAAACAAAGCTCAGCAGCTGGAGATGCTGACTAATGCCAACCTGTGGAGAGTCAGTGGAGCAGCGAAGCCCGGGTCGGCCACATCAAACAGGGATATGCCACAGGAAATCATCCTGAGAGGGACATTTCCCTCACCTCCGCACCTGTAGATGCACATGGAGAGACAATGCGTGTGCGTTGGTGTCACTGAGTGCTCGTGTGGATGGGAGGGTGCTGATACAATCTCAACATCTATTTGATTTGTATTAATGCCTGATATACAAAGTGCTGTTTAATCTGAATACAATTTTATGCAGGAAATCTTGCAAGACAACACACACTCTCAATTTCCATTTGAATGATACTGTACTACGTATCTACCAACATCACGCCGACTGTTTCCCTGGTGATAAGTGTGAGCTGTTACTTATTTTAACTGCAACTCCTCCTCCCCTTGACATGTTCATAGTTCAGGATTAACAATTAAATGCAGCTGATCTGAAAATAGTTGAACGCTTCACAACACTGCAGGCCTATCTGTATCTGTATCTGTATCTGTATCTGTATCTGTGTTTCTGTTTCTGTTATTCCTCGCTGAGTCATTTCTCACACCAGAAACCTGCAGAGCACCTGTCATTATCAAAGATCATCATCACAGTACGAACATGTTTCACTGTGCCTCACTGGTATGGTAAACACTGGGATGTGTTGGTGTACCTTTCCTCCCGAGAAACAAAACAGCAACCAAGTTACACTACATGACATGTGATAACCTGACGACTGAAAGTCACAAAACAAACAGGGAACTTAACATAAGTGTCACTCGGTGCTGTCGTGCTCTTCAATGTGTGAAAAACAACACCACTAAGAGTTTCTCACCCTTTAAATAATCAATCCAATCAAACTAAGCTAACTGTAGCCTACATCTTTTAAACAGGAAAATTAGGATGAACACTGAACGTGTCACAGTGTGTGTCAATCATGCTGACATCACCGTCTCTGTCTGTAAATAGTGTTGTTTTGGCAAAAGTCAATAAATTAGTTGAGTTTAATGAGTTATCGTGTCAACATGATAAAAGATGACAAAGTCTGAACCTGGAAAACACCGAGTGCACTGACCCCGCTGGTGTTTGAGTGTTTACTTTGCGGATTAATGAAATTTATTTACACAGGGCTCCTTATTTTTCCTAGATACATTGGTTTCCATAGATACTAGAGAGCAAACGTCACCACTTCTAAGTGGATAACAAGCGTAATGTGAGGACATTAAAACGTTGCCACACACATTAATGACATGACTAATAGAGAGACATGAAAACACAGAAGTGATCTAAAAAAAAGAGATGGATATAAATGTGCTCTGATGGTGTGTTTAAAATGACCAAACATGGCTATTTGTGACCTTTAGCCTACTCTCTGTAAATGATAAAGACTTTGTTCATTATCTCAAGGTCCATGACATAGTAGGCTCTTAAGATATTAAACAGATTAATAAAATATCATTTTAGCTTAAAGAGTAGGCCTATAGCCTCACAAATTTCAAGTCAGTTGTCAAAAGATCATTCCCATCGTGTCTGCTGCTTCAGGAAAATGTAGCCTATTCAAAAGTTTATCTGATGCTAAAAGAGGATGAACTATTACAAATCAAGTGGTTTGGCTTTTGTTTCAGACTTCAAAAACAAAAAAACAACAACAGTGAACTTATTTATTTTAAACGATTGGGGTTTTGCACGCTGCTGCTGCTGCTGCCTTCACGGCACATAGGATTTTCTGCTTTCGAGCGGGGGTAAAACCAGTTGTTGGGCTGTTTAGTTCACTTGCTTCCATTTATCTCGCTACACAGTGCCGATAGCGGAAAGTACATCTAAAAGCGTGGGGATATTTCGGCTAATTTGCCTAATTAAAAGTTAGGTTGTGGTGTAGCAAAAGGCTGAAAGCGGTCCGTTGTAGGCTACGATGCGGCCGTGAAGGCGGCGCCGTCCGGGAGTAAAGTCAGTCAGCCTGGTGACGCTCTCTCTCTCACTGTACAGGAGGACTGGAGATAAAAAGACCGACACTCCACCCACCGTGCAGTCGGCTGCCCCTCACTTATTACTCTGCTGCTGCTGCTGCCGGTGTGTGTAGCAGCCTATGTGTGCGTGTGTGTGTGTATCGCTGCTAACAGAGACGAAGCTGTACACACACATAGAGGACAACAACAAAAAGAGAGAAAAAAAGGGAAAAGCCTCAACAACAGGACCGAGCTTGTGTTAGTGACGCCGCCTGTCCCGTCGCGACTCGGTTCTCCTTCTCCTGTTGTTTTCGGGGGTAAAACTTTAGCTCTGTCAGCGTTTACCCGGGCGGCGGCGAGCAGCTCACCTCTGTCGGTAGGCTACCTCCAACACGGTGCAGGGTTTGTCAGCGTGGGCTTCTTTTAATCCGTTTTTTTTTTTTGGTGGGTAAAAGAAGAAAGAGAAAGAGAAAAGCCCCGGCGTCACCGTGGACCTCTGAGCTACACCTGGAGTGAGGGAAAAGTGGCAGCAGCCCACAGACAGGTGAGTGTGTGGCATGGTCCTCACTTTATAATGGCAGCAATTGTAAACAGCTTTTTTTCTACCTTTAAGTACAATTGTGTAGTTTAACATCTAATTTCTATAGCCTTTTTTATTTTTTTATTTTTTATTCTTTATATAAAACCCCAGACAAACAGCACTAGCCTATGTCTTTTTCCTGCACATGTTTTTTTTTTTATTTTTATACCCAGCAGTCTCTCATCTCATGTGCACCCACAGACACGGGACACGCCCATGATGTTTTATCCCATGAACGTTTTCCCTTTCTTTGTATGGACTGATTCAAACACACATCCTCAGTTCATTCATCCCTCCTCCCTCTCCCTCTCTCAGAATAATACATGCAATATACAACTGCATAATGAAAGTAAGTGAGTCTACAGAGGCTGATAGTTTCTCCATCTAGTCATATGTATACATGTGTTTGTTTTTTACTCATTTGCAGCCCTCTTGCCATTTACTTGCATAATTCATCATGACACCATTATTTTTCCCCCTCCTGTTCTCTGAGGAAGATGATTTCAATTTCGATGTTTTTATTGTGCATTAGCAGGGTAGTTTGTACACATCAGTGGCACATAACACCATCATCAGAGGGAGTTTAATGTGGTAGCTAAATCATCATAAAACTTTTGTTGTTTGCAAGGATCCATTTGGTCCGGTGTTTCTAACTGTTACATCCTTTTTGACTGTTTTAACACTTCCCCATCTGTTGCCGCTACACCTCCAACCAAGAACAGCTAACACTTGTTTGTTTTTGTTCTGAGCTCAAGTTGACAGATGACATTTATTTACATCCCTAAGGCATGTAAATAATTACTTTGAAAGAGATTAGAGCCTGTTTAGTCAGGGTTTCAATAGATGGATGACTCAGGATTAGTAAAGAATTTAAAGAGCGAGGCTGTTCGGTTTTTATAACTTTTTTTTTTTACATCTATAAAAGGATTGAAGGGCTTTGGAGAGCGATGTGCTGAATATTGTTGAAGTTCTTTTTTGGCTTGTGCAGCAGTTTTGCTCCTGTATGGTAAGAGGCTTGAGGGCAGACTGCATGGTGAAAATGTTATCGTGTCATGATGCTGTCTTTATAATACAGCACAGGAGAAAGTAAGCATTACCCTTGATTCCCTTGAACATGAATAAATGATAAGATAGTTGACATATTGAGGTTATCTGAAAAAAAAAATTGTGACATATAAGACTCAGATTTGCATGGATTAGAGAGGGAAATGGGTGAAGTGTTGAATTCAAAATATGGAAAACTATGCTGAAAAGAATAGGGGTTTGTTTGAAAAGTGCTTTTAAAGATCACCCTTGATTTATAAATGTTATTTTAAGAGAGGAAATGGGAGAGGAGTAAAAGCAGATGTAATGGGTTGGAACGGCGAGGGATGTGGTGTGCTTTAATTCACAGCAGTAATCCACTTCAGTTGGATAGTTTAACTTTCCTTTTGAGATTCAGCTTCATGTTGACGTGACTGCATCGAAGCATCTTTGCAGGTTTTTAAGATGCACGTCGTTCAGCTGCTTCTAACACATCTTAAAAGGTGTTCTCTTGGATTTAGGTTGAAGTAGTTGCTGTTTGAGACGAGTTTTTCTTTCGGTGCATTATCATGGTTGAAGAAGTAGCCATTAGGAGATGATAAGCTGTGGCCGCACGTGGTCAACAGCAATAACCTGTGGAATTTGAATCATGATTGATTGGTTTTATAGGGTTCAAAGTGCCAAGAGAAGCTTCCCTGCACTATACACCACCACCACTGCCACCACTGCCACCGCACCAGCCTGAACTGTTGACACGCAGGTCAGGTTGGATTCATGAATCCACGCTCCTGCTGCTGTACTGTAGCTCATCCATCTGCAGGTTTTGACGTGCTGTGGATTCTGAGATGCTTTTCCTCTCGCCACAGTTGTAAACGGTGGTTATCTGAGTCGACATGGCTCTTCTGTCAGTGTGAACCATTCTCCTTTGACCTTTTTTCCCCAAAACAACTCTAGAGAGGCTGAATGAAAATCCCAGCAGGTCAGCAGTCTGCCTGTCTGGTGCCAGCAATTATACCACAGTCAAAAGTCGCTACGATCAATTTCTTTTCCCCTACATTCTCATGTTTGACATGAACTTGCTGTCACTGGCCCAGTGGATAATTGCAGCAAAGAAGCAGGTTCATAGTTGTTCCTAATAAAGTGTGTGAATGTAGTTTAGCTGTGCTCCTAATTTAGACATGTAGGGTTGCACTGTGTAGACAGAGGCTGACCCTGTTTCCCTTTTGAGCTGAGAATTGATTCTGTGCCGCAGCCACTCTTTGCTTTGTCCTGCTTATCCAACAGTATTTATATGTTTGTGTCCTGTATCTTGAAATAGCTTTTTCTAAGAAGAGAAACCAGTACCAGTGCTCATCCTGCATCACATATATCCTGTAGGATGGTTTGCTCGCTCACTTCATATAGCCTACCAGAGGAGGAACACATCTGGATGATCAGTCAAACGGTTGCAGAATTATCCAGAGGGAGCGTGGGTCTGAGTTGTAAAAAAAGAAAAAAATGACCCGTTGTTGCTGGCTGCCCTGAAGCAATGAAGTCAAGTCCAGCACTCTCTGTCTTTTTCCTCCGTCTCCATCTCTCTCACACTATTCTCGCTGCACTCATCTTCTTTGCCTATCCCCCCAAGTAAGGATAATGAAGCTCCACAAAGAGCTCGCACACATCTGAAAGCATTGCTATTAATTTGCAGCACCCACAAGAAAAAAAAATCGGATGTCTTTGTGGTTTCACTCTGTGAAGATTAAGAAATAGCAAACATTTAAAAGGACATGATAATGAAATTTGGATTTAAAGATTTCATGAGTCTGAGAAAAAAAAAACATGGGTGCAAACTAAGCTGTGTTCATAAAAACCTTGGCTCAGAAGAGGACTATAATTTCCACTGTACTAGTGTACGTCATGCTGCTTCTTTACTGCGACCAATGTTTTCCATCTGCCAATACATTTCTCACCACCTTGGGAGAGTGTCAATAGCGCTGTAATGCCGCATATGCTCGTAACACCTAAAGTCGATTTGTTGTCGAGGAGTGGCAGCATGTGAGAGTTTGCAGTGAGACTTGGTATGGCTCTGTGATGTTTATAGATGCTGAAGTGTCATGGTAACATAGATGAATAAAATAGATTAGGTGATGTTGTGCATTCATATAAAGCGAGACCTTGCTTCATAAGGCTCTGAGAACAATCTTTACGCCGACTGAATATGATCTGAAATTGGTGAAATACACTGGTTTATCCGCAAAACCAAGAGACGTGTCGGGCTCTTTGTCTGCATGTGGTAATACACATCTAGTCAGCATCTTTCAGCTTTCAATCTATCAAAGAGCAGAATAGGCTGGGGGGTTGCTGAGCTGTAGATCCTTTGTCATCCAAGAAGGTTGCAGCCCTGCTGTTCCCAAATAAGTCCCCTCTGTGTCAAACACGCTTGATATTTGCAATGCATAGCAGATCCTGCAGATCCCTTTGAACAAGTTTACTCTGAGGCCAATGGGTTGTGACAAATTGTTGTCGAATGCAAGCCTGTAAGTGCTGCTTCACCTTACTTACAGTACGCAGGTACAAATTTCCATGGCCACTTGCTATTAATTTAACTCCCATAGGAGCGTTACAGGTTTTGATTCACTGTCTTTTGCTACTTTGCAATGTGAGCCCTCTTCAAAGCCCAGCGCTCAGACAAACTGGGAGGTGCACAGTTATTTTGTCAAAGCCGAGGTTCCCCTTTGAAAGAAGGCAACAATACCTCCTTGACTGAGTCGGCTTGTTTTTCTTTCATTCTTCTTAATCTTCCAACCATCTAAGGCCCACCACCACCACCACTCAGTTCAAACCTTGACTTATGAGGAAAAGGTACATTTAACACTAGAGTGAGTGAGCCTTTCTATACTTTTAATATCTTAGGTGCCTCACGTGTCTCTGGACTGTATCACCCTTTTAAATAAGAAGTGTTTAACATTATAATGTCAAGAAGGAGAGCAGTTTTTCAGGTTATTTCAACGTCCTCATGGTCATAGAGTTCATTTCAGATGTGCTGTGTTTGTATTTACTGCTGTTTTGCTGTTGGGAAAAACAGTTTTCCTGCGTTTGTGTCAATATAATAGAATCGAAGAAGCCAAAAGTTCATAAGGAGAAAACAGCGTTTCTCTATCTCTCTCTCAGAAAGCCAAGTTCGCCATGACAGCACCTGCTCGTCTGGCCCTGCCTCGCGGCCCAGACAGCAGTCACAGTAGAGGACAGAGCTTGGTGTAATGTCAACACACAGATGGTGGTGAAGAGCCCTCATGCAGACATACAGATGGCACCTTAATAAAATATACCAGTCCACCCACTTTTTCCTTTTTCCTCCAGGCCATGAAAAACATTCAGACCGAAGAGGCCTGAGTGAGCTGAGCCAATGGAGTAGTCCATTTGCACACAGTACAACAATGGTTCCCACCGTGTCTCTGCATGCCACGGATGTCTTTGTCAGCTGTTTGCTTTCCAGGCCACAGTATCAGCACTACAGTATCACCTATGATTGGGAACCGGCCCCAGAATACGGGCTCTCGACTCCAAAAGGCAGACAGACGGGCAGGTAGGCAGGTAGACCACGAGGGCTCCTGACATAACTCCCTCTGCTCTGACTTTCATGCGTCTTGAAGCAGGAGGATGATAGTAAATGGATTTAGCGGGCTCCCCACCAGGTTGAGTTACGGGAAAATACATTTCCAAATAGTTCTGCCAGGCAGCACTACAATCGTGTGCCATGAAATGTAAGGCACTTAGTTTTCATTACAGTCACGGGGTTTCACTCCTGCAACTTGGCTGCCCCAAAGAACTAATCATCTAAATGACCCCGAAAACCTGAATGCTGTCTGCTTCTGTGAAAACATGATGACACAGATTGGCTATAGAGAGTCAATGGTTCACAGCAATTGATTGTTACAGTGATTTTTGACAGGTTGCCCATGCTGCTGTTGACAAATCACGGCAAAAGCAGCTTGGAGAGCAAAGTCATTGTGAGTTTAGGGAACTGTATAACAAATTTAACTGGAGCCTTGGTTGAAAAGAAGTTTGAATAACTCTTAAAATTGATTGTGAAGTGCTGTGTCTGTTGCTTTTGATGTATAAAAATGAGGATTTTCATAGCTTTTTTCCATTTGATTCCCAAACGCATGGACCATTTTATGAGCAGTTAGGTGAATTAACAATTATGTGCTCGGGTAGATGGAACCGGCTTTTTAATGGAGGCTGCTGATATGCCAGGTGAGTTGGACACAGAAGCTTAAACCTTTAGTTCACTTTTCAATATTGGAGCTTTAATAATCAGCAAGAGGGAAGATCAAATCCAGATGAAAGGGAGGCTATAAAGCTGATTAAAAAGAAACCTCTTCATATAAAGCTTGACTATATGATCCAGATGTTGCTGGTAACAACACCAACACACACAAGTTGGTTTGATAAAAGAGGCAAATCTCTGTCTTTCTTCCTCCAAAAACCATCTTTATCCCTCTGCCTTGGCTTTCTACACATGCTTTAGAAACAGAAAACACTGCTTTTCACCTTTGCACTCTTGGTGTAACTTTTTGTTGCTTAACTTAGGATCACAAATCATAGCCTCCTTAGCTGCATTACAGTTTTATCCAGGTGAGCAGCGTGGTTTTATGGATGGCAGTATCAGTTGGTCCAGGGAGAAATATCTTGTACAAATACATAATGCATTGCCATAAAACATAGTACAGAACAGACATCCATTGTTCCAAGAGGATTGTTGACTTTTCTGATTTGGTGAGTTTAATCTATCATCACCAGCGGACCGACAATTTTACTTTTCTATTAAAGGTATAATATGTAGGGAATTACCCCCATCTAGCGGTGCTGCAGCATATCGGAACGTATTCTTGATTTTGCATTCATGTGAAATCGGGCAGACGTCAGACAGACAACAGACGCTGCATGTAACAGGATAAACAAGCGTCTATGTAAACAAGTGGTCCGCCAGCACGAGGCAAAACAATACAGGCGTGACGATATGTTGTCATGGTGATGTCGCATTGTTTACCTGACCCACGTTTTACCGTCTTTCTCTCGTCGAGTAAAATGACATCCGGTTGGTTTGCCGACGGCCGTCTGCCTGACTGCACCAGTGCCTCCGTCCTTCCTCACACTACACAGTGGTGACAGTTTTAACAGGCGCTACCTGGAAAACTTTCTCCCCGAGCCGACAGCTCCGGTGAGTTTCTATGGTTACCTGCGGTCACGCTGCCACTCAACGTAAAAAATGGCGATGCAACATGGCCGCCTCGGTTCGGTGCGTCGCCCACTTATGTATTTGTAACGACTTGTAACAACTCATTCTAAGGTACCAGAAAGCTTTCATTTGTATGCGGCTGTGACTCGACTTCAGTGAAATACGTATTTATGAAAGCAATATTTAATTTTTGCTAATAAAAAGCCAAATAAGTTACATACTGGGGCTTTAAAAATTAATCAGATTTCACTTCAGACATTCACAGTCCCCTGGCGATGTTAATATCTTTCTTGATCCCTTGAATATCACCGAAGCCATAGCTTTTAACTGTAATCTATGGATACTTATTGGCTCAGAGGTTTGTGTAGGGATCATGGACATTCAGCTCTGTCTTTCCCATACACGTCCTTCCTGTGGGATCCACCTCCTCTTCTCTCAATGCCTCCTCTCACTTTCCCTCCAGACAACCAAAATCACAGGCTGCTGCTGCTGCTGCTGCTGTTGTTGTTGTTGTTGTTGTTCCTGTTGAGATGAGAAAGCGTGGTGCAAATATACATTGAACAGACAAGAGCTGGCGTCATCCTGTCTTTTAAAAGTGCTAATTATTCAAACCCACACAGCATCAGCTGCTTAAACACTGGCATGGTGGATCAGAGGTTAGAGCGCTGTCACCTCACAGCAGGAAGCTTTGAACCCCACAAAGGGCAAAGCATTTACAGTGCTTGAAACGCGTAAGTCAGTAATGACCAATCCCCCTTCACCCACAAGGCTCCATAAAGCTCCTAATATGGCTTTATTGTTTTCTGTAGCCACATTTCTTTGCCAAGTTCTGTCCCCGCAGCCACATTCCAGCTTATACGTCTGCATCAAACCAAATATACTCCTCCAACAAACTGCATTTTCTCTGAAACCCTCAGCCGCTGAAGGTGGCTGCACACTGCGAGATGAATCCCACTCCTTTTTACAATTACTTTCATCTCCAGATGAAAAATGAGAGTGATATCTCCAAATGTCACTTGACCCACTTAAACCTCTTGTTGTTTCATCCACATTGAAATGACTTGGTGGATTTCCTTCTCAGTCGTTTAATTTTGTTTTGCTCCGATAATGGGAATGAATGACAGTCGTGGCAGTTCTTCTTCCTGCTGTCAATTTTCTAATTTGAAGATGCTGATGGATTGTGATTAGATTAATTTTTCTCTGGATTATTTCTGACCCATATTTGGTTTTTTTTCTCAGATTGATGGGCTGTCAGTCTGATGAGCAGGGAGATGGGAAGTGTCAGATTGTCTGGATGTTTCTCGAACCCTCCCCGCTCCCCCAGCTCTTACTAATTCTGTTTATTTTGTCGCCGTTGGTCAGTCTGCATAGTATCTCTCCTCACAGTAATTCTTGGTCTGCAGCTGGCGTTGATCTTACAGCAGCACTGCTCACTATCTGGCATTGCACAGCCTTGTATTGTGCCTTTTTTTTTAAATCTATGGTTTAATGGTCGATTAAACATATGATTTTTGTAAGATGCTGCAATGAGTGCTCGGCGTAGTTGGCCACAAGAAGATCTCAAGTGCTCCATCAAGCTGTCCACTCCCTTAGGTCATCTGTTAACTACTTATATCAACATGGTGCCTTTTCTTTAGCCTTTTTTTCCATAGAGAATAGTTGCACAAGATTATTGTTATCTTAATTGGTTTTGTCAGTTTCAGCAATTATGACCGTAATTAAAGGGACATTATGACATAATCATCGTCTCATTATCGTGAACATGACCCATTAACACCT
This sequence comes from Trachurus trachurus, assembly GCF_905171665.1. NCBI lineage: Eukaryota > Metazoa > Chordata > Actinopteri > Carangiformes > Carangidae > Trachurus > Trachurus trachurus. The sequence continues at coordinate 14,190,950 of NC_139892.1, read as the reverse complement.
GACAGTCCTTATGTGAGCCTTTCTGCAACACCCCTCTATTCTCATTTGTTGGGACAGAGCGTTCTGGCAGCAGCAGCTCTCAACAAGTATGTGTTGAATGCTTTTTTTCTCCCCACTTTTACACCTTGCTGTCATCAGCGCTGAGAGCTGGAGATGAGAAACTTCAACATTGATTCATGTTTCTGAATATTCATTGTGCCTCAGGGCTTTAATGCCTATAGATGAGGCTGCTTTCAGTTTTATGATAGGTCGAAGGAATATTATTCTGAAAATGCACTAAGCTGACTTCAAAGAAACCAACTCCGGCAAAGGACCAGCAGAGGTGTCGCCTCTCATTCCCCCTCTTCTTGTCAGGAGCTGCAGTGTTCGCCTTGGTAGCGCAATGGTTAAACTGCATACCGCGTAACCACAAACGTCCACAGTTTGACTTCCAGCCAACAGAGCAGTGTTGCAGTGCCCCTGTCTCTCCCTCTTTCGTTCTCCCACATTTACTGTATAAATGTAAATGATGTAAAAAGCTGTCTACTTGGCAGGAAAGAAGAAATGTTGCAAGCTGCAGCATAAAATTGAAGTTCTTAATGCTAACCAGCTATAGCCACACATCCTGCACCATCAATTTCCATAGGGACTCGTTGCAGCCTTCAATCTGCCCTGAAGATGTAGCACCGCTCAAGAGAGCGTATTGAAAATCACGGCCAAAACTCTTGTCAGTCGCCTGCACCCACTCTGGGCAAGAAACAATGTTCAGCTGCAGAGAAAACTTGTAATGAAAAGTTCATTTATAAAGACACCACATCACAGCTTTGCACTTGGCCAGTGTATTTGCTACATCTGCACAAAAGATAAACGATGAATGTCTTAATCACCTTGATTATCTGCCAGTGGCATCTCATTCAACATGTATGAAGTAAACACTTTAAAAAGATTAATTATACACATTCATGTAGTGAAAGCAGGTAGCCATTTGTAGTTGAGTATAGAAATGCACAGATAAGGGGGGGGGGGGGGGGACAACTAGAATTGAGTGAAGACCTTGAATGATTTTCCTGACATCAACTTTTCCTAACACCAATGCAAACTGCTTGTTAGTCAGGATGCACTTTATTCTGCTTTGTCAGTGCTTACTAACTTGCCTTGTGCTTGCATGTCATTAACTAATCATTACTGCTCCCTTGATCGTTCAATATCCTGTGAAAGCAGCCCGCTAATTGTAACACCTCCCTTTTTATAGGTGCATGGTCACCCTTGGTGGCCCTAACAAAGTGAAATCAATGGATGGGACTGATTCTTTCTATCATAGATCAGTCATTTGTCTGCTGAAGCTATCATAATGCCCAGTTAATTTGAACACCAGATTCCCACATAGATGCATAAAACTAAGTACTTTACTTAGCTGGAAAATTAAATATCATGCAGGTTGTGGATTTTATGGTGTTGGTCAGTTCCACTCTCGCCATGTGGATCTTGGTCTGAATAGGGAAGCTGATGTTTTCTGCAGTATCGCAAATCACCTTTCTTGTGTGTGTGTGTGTGTGTGTGTGTGTGTGTGTGTGTGTGTGTGTGTGTGTGTGTGTGTGTGTGTGTGTGTGTGTGTGTGTGTGTGTGTGTGTGTGTGTGTGTGTGTGTGTGTGTGTGTGTGTGTGTGTGTGTGTGTGTGTGTGTGTGTGTTAGCTGTCACTGACGGCCACAGCAGCTGACAGGGCAATTTTCAAATGGTTTGTGGTGGGACTTATTGTCAGACTCAGAGCGAGCGGGAGCTGTGGGCATCAATCCTCTGTCTACCACACACACACACACACCACACTGCTCATGGGAGTGATATATATTGGGCTATGGTCAGGATCATGATAATAATTTATGTTGACCTGATAATATTTATGGCAGGCATTTAAGATAACTGTATGGAAACATGCCAACATTGTTATAGCTGGGAAATGTAGAGGCTTCCAATATGAAGCGGGCATGAACAGCTCACAGTGCTAATCGAAAGAAATCTATTGAATACGTTAGATCCAAGATTATGGTTATTATGATTGTGATCCCATAAGTTGCATTGTGATTTTCACATCATGAAATCATCATGAAGTAACATGAAATAGTTATATGTTCCGACAGCAATCACTTACATAGAGTGTTTGGTCTGAAACACGGGTCTGTCAGTCACTCTGCTCTGCTGTAAGCCGAGGAGAAAACTTTCCTTGTATCCTACAACCTTTATCCAATGAGGAGAGAGAACGGCATAAAGGGGCGGTCCTCTCTGTGTGTGCAGCCAAGGGATGCGCGTGAATGTGGTGACATAGGAACGAGGGCGGGGACTGCTAACTCCATCGGCTGACAAGAAGTTAGCCAAAACGACCGGATCGCTTACTTCTGCTTTAACTCTTTACAAATACACAAATTAAAGAATAAACAAGCTGTGGAAACTTTAAAAACTGGGTAACACTTTATAATAAGTAAGTACACACTATTAAGCATTAGTTAAGTATTAATAAATACTGATTTCTTCATTTATAACGCATGAATACCCATTAGTATGTAGTATAGTGCTTATCAATGATGAGTAATTACCTGGGTTTATAAACTATAATTATTTAATGCTTAATACTGTGTACTTATTATTAAGTGTTATCAAAAACATCATCATATCTGCATCATATCTTTATTTTCTTCAAAATGGAGAAGAAAGTGGGAGAGAAAACTTATTCTTTCAGTTTAGCTTAGCAAAGGGGGAAGCGCTGGTGCCTGGAAAAAAAAAACATGCACATCAAGCATGTGTTCCCACAAAGTTAATCCTGCGATGTTCTTCCCCCGTCTTGTTTATGATGCTGTTGACTTTATGCGTGCACACTCGTTTGACGTCGGAGGAATCATTAATGTTCAAAGATTTGAAGTTTGTTTCGAAAAAAACAACAACCTACAGGCTACGGCCTGATGGCTTGTGGCCTCATATCGAGCAGCTGAATTGATGTTTTAGACTTGAAATCCTCCGCTCATCATCCCCATGATTATTGATGGGGGTGTTATTGAAGTCTGTTGGCTCAGGATGATGGATAGAGCTTGTTTGGCTGATTATTGTTTTCATCATACAGGTGAAAGGAACCAAATGAAACAGTTGCTTTGAGAGCCTCAGAAGTAATTTAGACAGTGTATGAGCTTATTGACGAGGTGGACGCAGGCTTATTATCTCAGCTTTTCTTATAGCGTTTGCCACATGGCTGTTTATGAAATGCATGGTTACTTAGGATTTCACAGTCTGTTCTTTATAACAGAGTTGACTGTACGCATTATTGTGCATACCTTACAATTGACCTCTCGGGCGCTGGGCTGGCACTCCTGCAGAGATTATGTTATTATTTGGATTACACTGTACACTGCATTATGGAGGAGCAGAGGCCAAAAGTAATATCATGGTTTTATTAATTTATGATACAGTGGAAAAGAAAGAAAATGAACAGCAAAGGAAAACTTTTTGGGAGCTTCATGCTGAGCTTGCCTCTGTTTTATTGCATGCTCTCTGTAGTCTAACTTGTTTTAATAGAGCCCAGGCCTCCTCTTTTTGTTTGATCAGCTCTGCTTTATGTATGAGCTCGATTTAACCCAATCAGTTTTGGGACAGTAGTTTTCCTTTCACTTCACCTGAAGCTGAAGTCACTATTGTATTGTACAGTACACATACTCACACATTATGCAGCCTGTGCCTGGCCGGTTGAGAGCACGTCTCTCTAGATTTTTAGTTTCCCAGGAAACTCAACCAGCTTTGTCTCATGGCAAGAGGAATTAAAGAAAGCAGCGTGAGGCTTAGCACAGATTTGCTGAACTGGTAACTACAGTGGCTGCAATGCGGCCTCGTGACATCATTTATACATTAAATTACTCTTTGCACTTGAAGTCATTAATTTTCCCCTCATGGATTTTACATTTCCTGCATTGTTTCAATGACAAAACAATGTAATGATTGAATCAATGGACAGTTTATGTAAAACTTGCACATCTACTGATCTAAAACTTGGAGTCTGCTGCTGCAGGTCTGTCCTACAGAGAACAGGAAGTCACAGGATTTACTTCACAGAAAGCAGCAACAATGGTTTGTTTAGATTAAATGGTAGAATGAGATAGTTTGAGCTTTTACGAACCAAAGTTCTGCTTGTGCGATGATGTGTCTTTTCATGACGCAATCTTATTAAATGTTGCCAAGTCTCTCCATAGTGAGAGCTCTGGACTGCTCCCATATAATGACTCTCACTGCATGCCATAATGGCTTTTATCACCCTTGTGTCACTAATCAATTCCCTTCCCTTACAGGCATCTTGTGATGCCACATGGTTTCGATGGTGCTTTGGTAGTTGGTATCCATAGCACATCTCAATAAGCAGTTCAGATCATTCAAACATGGCACAGGGTCATGCATATCAACTGGAGGCCAAATTTCAGAAGACTACATATTTCCATATTGCATCGCAGGTTTATAAGAGACTAAGACTTACAAAGGTGTTTGCATCTAATTTTGGTCCTTACTATTACTACTTCTGATCACTGAGTCAAGGAAAATTCTACTTTGTAATACATATTTACCACTTATTACAGTATGCACTGCAGGCCAAAATGGTCTGTTAAAGTGACTTTTGGTCCTACGTATGCGCATCACCTGTTTTTTTTTCTCATTTTGGAGTCACTCACTATTGACATACAGAAACATCACTTAACCCTTTGTGACGCATCACTTCAGTCACAGCTGTTGTTTCAAGTCATTAATTATATGTGATCATGAGCAGATCGCACTATAACACAGTCCGATACAAGAACAGTATACGCCCCACAGCGTTCAAACAAATCACGGGTTTGTTTATAAGAGAATATAACAATTATCTTCCTGACAGAGTTTGTGACTGAACATTATAAGCTTCACAGCGTTAGTCCATTGAATGGGATTTCATGATATTGAGCAGGTGGTGCTGTCATTTTTTCCCCATTCTCTGTAGATTTCAGTGGTTAAGTAACAATGATTCATCGTTTTTTTTTTTTTTTTTTTTGGGGGGGGGGGGGGGTTTGGGTGAACTATTCCTTTAAGGATCTCTCTCAGCGGTGGGGTTGGCCCTCGGTCCCACAGTGCTCTCCTGCTTGGCCTCTCCCTCAGTTCCCTGGTCAGAAGAAGACACTGCTTTCTGCCGAGGGGAAACTGCTGAAGCATTTCCTCCCCTGCAGACTGTTTTCCCTCGTCGTGCCTTTGATTGGAGGAAATGAGGCAGCAGAAAACGAGATGACAGCAGCCATTTTGGGGAGTTTGTTTTTTCTTTTCTTATTATTTTTATACACCCCCCTTTAAAACTTTTTCTTCATATCGATCAAAAGTTCAGGCAACTTGTGACGGACAGAAATGTTAGGAAGGTGGATTCTCCCCGCGGAGAGAGAAGCTTTGATCACTTGTTGATTTCACCTGGTTAATCTGTTTCAGTTATAAAGGGGCAGTCCGTCTGACAGGTGAAGCTGTCAGCTTGTGTAAAAAGCTCGACACAGTGGGAATTCATTTATTATAAAACCTGGTGTGCAACTAAGCATGAGTAAGGTTTTTTTTTGTGTGGCTGAGCTATAATGTGTGTAACACAGTGAGTCACAGCTCACACTTCTTTATGGTGTTCACTTTTCTGCATGTACGGCAGTCAGCGGTTTCAAATCCGTGTTGGCAAAACATGGTTGTGCTTCAGAGCTTTGGATGAATAAATTTCCTCCCTGTGCAGTAAGTACATCACCACTCATGCTGTATTAACTTCCCTTTTGCCAACTCATTCCAGTTTATTCAAGACTTAATAGTCCATTGGGCCGCATTAACTGATTGGTTTCTGGACATTATGCTGATAAAAGGATTAATTGAAGCAGTTCTTCTTCTGTCTTTTTACACACCCCTGAAGAGGTTTGGAGTTTATTAACCACAAGCTTTAAAAAAAAAAAAAAAGGATGAGCCACTCATTTCAAGGTGACAAATCTGGAGCCTCCATGTCGCTCTGCCTCATTATGATAACATCCTAGATCAAATAGTTGTAATTAAAGAGCGTTTTGATGCGCCGCTCAACTGAAGTAGCGGCGGTGAGTGGGGTGTGTGGGGTATTTTTGACTTTGAGGATAGAAGTGGCTGTGACTCTGCCATGAGTGCGAGCTTCTGGAGGTAAACATGTTGTGACGAAAAACCGCATGAACCACTTGGCTAAAACAACACGGAGACATCGTTGCGGATTCAGGGTTGAACGTTATAATTTGTCAACAAGTAGCAACATGACAGCAAGCAACTGAAAGCCGTTATTAGTTTGGCTTGATGAGCGCACCAACAGAGCTGCAGTGTGTCGGCTGCACAGTTGTATCTTGTCTTAAGGGCTTGGTCGGCATGCCCAGACACACATCCATATCTGTCTCCTTAATATTTGGAATTGGTGAATATATGCAACCTTTACTGAAGTTCAGGGCAACCAGGAATAATTGAATCTGGTTGAAATAGGCGTATATACTAAAAATAAAATACATTTTATATTTATTTGACAGTTGTGTTCTTTTTTAAATGTTTCAGTGGTCTGCCAAGCTCACTTACTACTTTATTTATTGACCCCAGTGTATATTTAAAATAAAATAGATCAATACTGGAAACACTTTTGATGTCTCTTCCAAATATTTTAAAGGGATAGTTCAACATTTTGGCAAATTGGCCCATTGCCATAATCCCTATAGTTTTAGCAATAGGTTACTTTTAATTGTCGGTGCAAGCTACTTTTAGAACGGTAGAGCAGAGCTGTGAGCTGCTCAGAGCTACGCTATGGAGGCTAATGGGATTTCTTGGTTTTCAAACTCATCAAATACACAATCCAACAACTCCAAAACGCTCTAGTGGACAAGTTGTGACCTGCACATTCACCACGCTATGAGATAATAACAGAACGTTACGAGACAGAGTTGTTTTAGAGTTAAATTCATGCAAAACAGCTGATGTGCGTTCCCGTCAGGGCCAGTTTTCCGGCAAGCAGTCTCTGCATTTACCTCGATGGCAATGGGCCAATTTGCAAAAATGTTGAACTATCCCTTTAACAAAACCAAACGCATAATCTGATCAAGATCTCTCTGAGTTAAATATACAGTCAATATATATGGCTGCTTGTCACTACTGGATGTACTTTATCAGCCTTTTAGTTTTATTCCCCCAACACTGTTCCCTGCCTCCAAACGGCTGTGATCTCCATCCACCCGACAGACATTGTTTATTCAGAGGAAATGTCTGACAAGCATAATGGCTGTGCCAGTAGTCAAGTAGTGCCTGATCTGATCAAGGTCTAAATCCCTCAGACTGCAGTGTTGTTACTTGGTAAAGCTGGCTGCATGATAGCCAGAGGTTGGCCAATGCATTGGTGCGGACCTCAGATAAGATAAGGTGATTATTGATAACACGCTGGTGCATAGTGTATTTGGACAGCGGTCGGACATGAAACTGTGCGTCTGTGCATTCTTCCGGTCCGTGTCTGGTTTGGAGTTTGTCGGTCAGCGGTTGAACGCGCTGGATCAGCGTCGTCGTTGTTGTTGTTGTCAGACTTTATGAACTTTTAACTTTTTGGTTTTGTTTTTCAAACATTCGTGACGTTTTACCGTGATCATTCTGGTTTTCTTTTTCTTCTGTATAACACTTCCTAGTAGGCGCAGAGCAGCCAGCACCGCACATTGGGCTGTCAAAGAGCGCTGTGGTGCTGCTGGGGTGGGCCAGGTTCATTATACCCTCTGGTCAGACCCGCCCTCTGCAGAGCAGTTTTACTAATAACAGGAAACATGGCCACTGCTGCAGATGCTAATGAGCAGCTGCCCAGAGCCTGAGACAGCCTGATTACAGCAGGAGGAGTGTTGTTAACATGCAGAAAGGCTCTGAAAGCATCAGAAGAGACTTAGCCACATGCTAGCTGTGCTGCACAAGCTCCACATAAAGAGAAATATCTCCAGTTAAACCGCTCCATGGAGACCTGTTTCTGTGTATGTGCTCTCACTTATCCTGTTTGACTCTCACACCATTCATTATGCAGCCAGTTTAACACCAATATGCACTTTCAACCCCAGATTGAACTGAGGTGTTTGTTTTGCAACTGCAGCAACAGCTCAACAGGCCCCATCATGTCCCTGGAGAGTGAGGTAAACTTGTGATAACAGCACTGTTGTAATGTCATTATTGTTATTATAGCTGATTGCAGAGTTTCAGTGCTGAGTCAGCTGCAGCTGAACGAGAAAGACTGAATATTCACAGCTCACAGAGCCTGGTACGTCGTAGCGTGGTCGTTACAACAGCGCCGGTGGGGAAGAAGAGGGCGATGAGTTCTGGGCTTTTTCCAAAGTATCACAGTGTTCTGCTGCTCCTCCACACCGAGGAGGGGGTAGTAAAGCTGGAACAGGCACCAGGGGAGGGTGCATCCCTGTTACAAACCTTTTTTTCTAGCCTCAAATGTTTAGATAAGGAATTAAATGATGCAAAGACTGTCCAGTTTTCAGACGGATCTAGAAAAGGCAGGAGAGAAGGGCCTGTGTGTGCACGTTTAGCTCCACTGCATCCCAGTGTGGTTGTTGTTTTTTGCTCACGAAGCAGTATGCATTGATTTTCGTTTTGTTTATTTTAATTTAATTCATTCTTTTTCTAATACTGCAAGCTTAAGGGTTTTCATAAAATGTCTCTGTTGCATAACACCCTCATTACACCTGTTGGCCTTTTCTTTTCAGGCCTGGCATGAAAGGCAGAGACAACGCCTACTCTCTGCCTTTTGGCCCAAATATGTAGTGACTGTGTGATATATTCATGATTACTGAAATTTAATGATCTGTTTAATAGAGAGTTTGTTGTCTAAGCCCTTTTCAAAATGATCTTTTTCATTTTTTTTAATTTAACCTTGATCATATTGATGATGAAAGCTCTATGCAGCCTCAGTTGTCATTGGAAACAAGAGCTGGGAAACAAGGTCTTAATTTGAAGCCTGGCTTTGCATCAAAAGAATGGTGCTTCTCCAGCCAGCATGTGTTTTCTATCAAAGTGCCAGACATGTTGCTCCAGTTACTGTTTGTTCCACAGATTGTCCAGTGTGTCTTTTGTAGTCCCAAACAGTTTGAATCAATCTCTGCATTTCTTTTTCTTTTCTTTTTTCCCCCCCCTCATATCTTCCAACAGGATCCTTCCTAGTCAGTGGGATGTTAGAGCTCTGGAAGCAGGACCAGGACTGACTGAAGGAGCATGGTGAAACACCAACCCCTCCAGGTCTATGAGCGCCAGCTGTGTTTGTCATGTATCACTGGGATCTATGGTTGCCGCTGGAAACGCTATCAACGCTCCCATGATGACACTACCAAGGTGAGAGGAGGAGATAAACCCCCTTTTGTGGCTGTTAGTGATTTAACCAAAACACATTGTGGCTGTTTTTTGTTTTGTTTTTTCACAGAATATCCACTGTTGCCCATAAAGTTGTAATAATATTGTTTTTTTTAGACACATTCCTCTTTTATTCCTATTTATACACATCATTAATCACAGTTGACCAGGTGCAATGATTACAGAAGACATAAACTTTATCAATCAAGAATAAATCACATTATCAAATTATTTCAACAACATGGTCTGACATGGTGTAACAGAGTGACAATAGAGTGAATATATGTGAAGGATGGTCACTAGAGAATACATGTCAGTACCTTCAGTAGCCAATCTGTTAATGCACCATACATTGGCATTTGACTGACCTTCATGTATGATAAAGCATCCTGTATCTGAATCCCCCACATCTCCTCCAGTTTTATGCAAGTTTTACCTTCGGGAGATTCTTGATAACCTTTTTCCCTGTTTCAGTGAATTGTGGGAAACATTGTTGCGTAAACGAGTAGAAACCAGAGTTGAGACTTTCCTTGCCATCGATTTATCTCACAAGATAATTATAAGCTGTACACACACATGTGCTCACATTAGGTTGGCAGCAAATGGGAGCTGATCACTCCACTCTGTGTAATTTATCCAGTCAAGGTCATTTTCAACGATAACTGCACAGCTGTTCTGGGAGAGCTTGATGTCCTATTCTTTTTTTTTTTTTTAAACTTTTTGTTCACCTTGTCCGGGTTTCAAGTCTTTTTGATAACACAACAATAAACATTTATAATACTAATGTCCAAGAAAATCATCATATTCCACTTCTGATCTTCAGCTGCTGAATTGAAAAGCTATTACTGTAGCTGTTACATTAATGTAAGTCTAGTCTTTCCACAGCTGTGTGTAGGAAGTGCTACAACAAGTGCTGTTTCTTAATCTACTACTAAAGGGGGGGAAAAAATGACCCACTGAAATCAGTAGTCCACAGTCTGTGTTTGGCGTCGACAGACTATCAGTGTGCTCTTACATCTCATGGTCTCTAGATACCCTACACTGATGTTTGTCTTTCAACATTGATTTACAAAGAACAATTATCTTTGACCAAATATGTCCTTGCTGGCTTATCCTCCATTCAATAACCTTGAGCTCGCCACATAGAGGCTCATTCCACATTACAAATACTCCACTGTTTCTCGTCTGGGTTATTTTTAATTAGTTTGATTAAAAAAAAAAAAAGAAAAGAAAAGAAGAAGAAGAAAAATGCCCATAGTATATTTTCATTATTTATTCTTTTTTTGTGCATGTGGTTTTATTTTACCATATAGTGGCTGTCAAATGGCATTCATCTGCCATCTGTGCATTATTTCACTGAAGCATGAACACACTGATTGTTGTTCAGTTTATTAAAGGGACAGTTCAACATTTTGGCAAACTGGCCCTTTGCCATAATCCCTATAGTCGTAGGAGTAGGTTCGTTACTTTTAATTGTCGGTGCAAGCTATTTTTAGAACGGCGAAGCAGAGCCGCAAGCCACAAGGCTCATGGGATTTCTTGGTTTCCCTCATCGCAGCAGTTTTTCAGCAAGCAGTCTCCAGCATTTGCCTCGAAAACAACTCCGGTAACGAACCTACTCCTAAGACTGTAGGGATTATGGCAATGGGCCAATTTGCAAAGATGTTGAACTATCCCTTTAAGTTTATTAGGATCCCCATTAGCTGTTGCAATGAAGCTGCTTATCTTCCTGGGGTACACACATAACATGAAAAACATTACAATAACCCAGACAGTTACAGGACAATGACACTAAAATAAGGCCTTACATTCATACAACTGAATCTCCGTATCCATTGTTTTCAGAAAATAGTTGGAGATATAATAACAACAAAAGTGCAGGATATATAATATATTCTAAATTCTTTTTATATATAATGTTTTGTTATTTTAGCATTTAACAGTGTGCAGTCAAACTCAACCCCCGACCAAAGAATGTGCTGCGTGCAGTGTTCAGTGTGGTTTTTTTTTTCTTTTTTCTAGTGTCAGGCACATGCCAGGTTAAGTATCACAGCCTACACAAGATGAGCCCTGTGTCCTGACCTTTTCCCGTAATCTCTCCTGTTCTGTAGTTGGGAAGGACACACGGGTTATGTTGCTGCAACAAACTCAGACACAAAGCGTATAATCATGTGTGTGCTCGCATGCACACAGACACAAGGTTGGATGATTTATTTATGCCCACATACCATACTGTAGACAAGCAGAAACCTTGGACACACACACACAATAGACTCATGTCACTCTTGACACACACAGATGTAAAAAAGGAAATATACGGCCCATATGAACCCAGCAGTGAGGCTTTTAAACAGAACGGAGCAGGAGTCAGGTACTCTGTAGGGGTAATTATCATTGATAGCACTTATATATAAAAGCATAGCAGAACTAAATAAAGAGATATTGATTCCCCTGCTGCCCTGTTCGCAGGAAACTGGACACCTTGTAGCTCTGTTTCCTGTTGCAAGTGGTTGTCTTTCAGGCCAACTGACAGGATAATGCAGAGTCAGCATTATTTGCTCACGGCGCTCATCCTTTTGTTTTGACCGTGTGCTGCTGGAAAGCACCCACCCGTCTTAACTCAAGTGTAAGAAGCTCACATTCTGGGCTCATGCACTCTGCAGGCTGCAGGCCATGCCGGTTCAGTTGACTCAATATATTTTCCCCCCTTCAACTTTCTTTTAACTTGTTCACATCATGAGTAAGAACTGAGAATGGACTGAGTCACTGCTAAGGGCGTATAGTTTTGTCCTGAAATGTGTAATGCAGTATTTTTTATTAGTCCGTTCATTTACTAGAAACAGAAAGCTGTCATTTCCATTGAGAATACGACACGGCACAGGTCAAGGTGATGTTATATAAGACTGCATCTTTAACAAACCCAGTAAACAAACTGTGACCAATCAAGGACGAGGTATCGGCTACATGTAACTGGAACCTGCGCGAATCACAGAAGCGTGAGAACTGAGAATCTCATGTTGAAACAATTGTCGACTCATTCATAATCCAGAAGAAGATCGTGCCGTTTCACTCCTTTTTTCATCTCTGTTCACTGTAACGAGCCGTTCAGGTTGAGACCGGCTGTCTCGGCGAAGCTGCTTCTGCCTTGTGTTCAAGGTGCTTTGTAGGGAAGACAGCCCGCACGTCATGCACTGCAAGCTGATCTGGCCTCTCAGTAATAATTGAAAGTATTTCCATTTAGCCACTCATTACCATTTGGTCACACAAAGGCTTCATAAATAGCAACAAAGCTGCTCTGCCATTGTTTGTCAGTGGTCACCTGGGTCGTCATTTGCCCTGGATGAGGCAGACAAACGAGCAGTTGTTCTTTACACTATAGTGACACCTGGTTTCAAGAGTTTTTTTTGAAGGAAGGTTAGTGATTCCCCTCGATCCTCGTAAATTAGTTATTTGGATCACTGGCATTCATTCATTTCTAATGGCATTTAAAGGGATAGTTCACTCAAAATTGAAATTTCACTCATTATCTACTCACCCTCATGTCGACTAAGTGCTGGGAGAAGTTTCAGAGTCCTCCGTGCCTTCTCTGAGTTACAGGGGGCTACATGCAGTACTGCACTGCCATATGACAGTAACAAACGGGGCTCACTCTTCTCTTCGTCCAAAAAGACACACCAAAAAACATCCAAATACTGTACCTCCATAGTGCTCGTCTGTAATGTCCCTCTTGTATTGAAGCCCCGACATGAGAAATTGTTCCGAAAAAAATTAAATAATTCTATGTTTTAAGCTTGTTTGTAGCGGAACCTCCCAGTGTCTCAGTTCACTGCTTTGCCTGTGTCTGTGCAAATCTTGCGCGATTTGCATTGACACCCAGTTCACGACTTCGCAAATCGCGAGAGATTCCAGCAGAGCAACACTGGGAGCTTCTGCTACAAACAAGCTTAAAATATAGATTTATTTAAAACAAGAGGGACATTACAGACGAGCAGCATGGAGGTATTTGGATGTTTTTTGGTGTGTCTTTTTGGACGAAGAAAAGTGAGCTCCGTTCGCTACCGTCATATGGACATGCAGTGCTGCACGGAGCCCCGCTGTAACTCAGAGAAGGCACGGAGGACTCTGAAACTTCTCCCAGCCCTTAGTCGACATGAGGGTGAGTAGATAATGAGAAATTTCAATTTTGAGTGAACTATCCCTTTAACTCTTTCGCGACCATTGACGAGTTAACTCGTCACAGCCTGCCGAACGTTCACGACCATTGACGAGCAAACTCGTCAAAACCGTTTTTTTACAGATTACGATAATAGACACTCTGAGGTACCCTGTGTGTGAATATGGTAGTCCTCTGATATGTAAAACTGTTTTAAACTAAAATCAAAACATAATATTTTTTATAAACTGTGTGATCTTGGTTTTGTTTGAGTAATCGTTCTCCTTGAATGCTGCTGTGGGGACAGCCTGCAGCGCTGTGCGGCTGTCGGCTACAGTGTTGCGACTTTCTCGCTGAATCTGGCGACTTTCCAAACCCTCTTTTGACAAAAGCGACCGACGACAAATGTGGCGACTTTTACCGGTGCTGTTACAAACGTTTATGGTTTGGAGACTCGGATCTGAAAGCCCGTTATCACGGCTGTTTTCACGGCGCTGTGCAGCAGAGCGGGCGCTCTGCAGCGGGGGCTGTGACCGGCCGCCCCCGCCACAGAGCACTCATCGCCGGTCAGTCACACAGCAGTGTCCCGGAGCTGCTGCGCTGCAGCCAGAGACCCACACCGCTGCACCGCTGCTCTCCAGGCTGCCACCCCCAGATATGCCTACAAATATATTTATTTAGCCGTAGAAATGATTTGGGAGACATGCCACACTGCAGAGTACCGGTAAAATGAGCAGATTGCCACTTGACACAAAAGTGCGTTTTTCTCTGAAACTAGAGCGGGAGCTCCGTTTTTGGAGAAACCCAGCTCTCTTCTTCTACTTCGTCCTCACGAACGAAACGGCGGAAAAACTCGCCGTTTTTTCGTGGAGCACGTTGTAAAGTCACTCTTCAATCACGTGAAGACCGTTTGTTTCTAGGTGACGTACATAGTTCGGTTCGACGTGAGATAAAAGGTAAACAAATAGCCAAAAACATGTGGTCCTGAGCGGATGTGCTGAGGAATTAGTGTGGTCGCGAAAGAGTTAATGTTTTCACACACCCCCCCCCCCACCCACCAAGTATTTTGTGTTTCAGATCACATACGTCCGCTCATCTTCCCAGTAGCTGTCAGTTTGAAAGGTCATGAGCTTCAATAAATCAGATGTGAGTTGACTCAGTGATGAGGCTGAGGGTGTGATGGTTAGTGGTGTGTTTTAATGTAAAGAGTAGTAATCGAGGCGTGGCGTGTACAGGAAGTAACAGGGTGGGTGGGATGATGACTACCTGTCTGTGTCCAAAAAACCCCCCAAAAAAGCAGAGGGTAATTTTTCTGGCACATTCTTCCTCTCTTTCCAAATGAAGCTCTGCATTTAGATTTACATGCTGAATAAAACCAAAATAAACTCATACACTGTAGAGTTTGTTCCTGAAATACAGGGGAAAAACCACCGTCACATTGTGTTGAGTGTAATGTCTCACTCCCTTCACTCTCACGGTGACCGTTCATCATCTAGTAAATATTCAGAAACCATGAGTCAAGATGTCTTTGTAAATGAGTCATGGACATGTTTACCCGATTTTCATTTATGCCCTTTATGAGTGATTTTAGTTGTTCTCTGTGTGATTACTGTTTGATTTGTGTTTCTAATTGAAACATCCAGATTAGTTTCTACACACAGTAATGACTTGTACTAATCCCCAGTTCGTTTACACAAAAGAACAAAAAGAAAAACATTAAGCCTGGAAATTAAAACCATTAATCTAGTTCTGAAAACCTACAGTATATTTTTATTATTCAGTGGTATTGAAAAAATGCTCATGCATTCATAACACATTTTATTTTGAGTTGATGATGAACTGAAAGCTTGGTCAGGCCAATTAAAATTTGAAGACATCAATACAGTATAAACTTTAGAAAATTAGGATCAGGCTTTTTTTAAATACTATATTTTGACATGTTATAGACAAAAGTGTTAATGTATTAATCAATAATAATAGAATAATTGTTGGTGTCAGTCCTGCTTCTGACTGTGACATCATGATTGATCTTGTTTTTTCATGATAGAGATGATGGTCTGTCGTTGCTCGCCGATGTACAGTAAAGTAGTAAACATTCACATGTTCCTGATGGAGAAACTAAGAAGGATGGGGATTTATATTTGTAGCTTCACTTGATTGTCAGTACATAGCAGGTTTTCACACTTTACAAATAAGTGTTAAATCTAAAATTAGTAAACGCAGCGGGTGACCACCACTGCGATGGTCACTGAATTACATTCATGTACATTTATGATGCGGTGATCAGAAAAGCCACAAGCTACTTCCTGTAAAGCTGTTGACCCATTTGGTGCATACTATGTAATTTTCTGGTTTTGTGGGCTGCCTTAAAGAAGCAACCCAAATTATCACATAATAAATTGTTGGCTAAAAACCAGTAGTTCAATTTCCTGTTAATGTTTTAAAGAGCAACACCTTAAATGTCAGAAAATGAACAAGTTTTGTCTGTAAAACACAAAGGAAAGGAGGAGATTCAGTTCAGTATTTGGCAGGTTTTTTTTAATTATATTTTTCATTTTTCAGGATCTCCTATGCACTTCTACTTTTACTTTTACATCTGGTGCATTTCTGTGCTGGTATAGTATGGCTGCAGTATAAAGCGACGCACACCCAGTGTGAAATGCCAGGGACTTATCTGGATATGCTCAGGAATGTGACAAGGGACCGAGGTGTTAAGTCCAGTGAAGAGGCAGAGAGAGAGAGAGGCATGTGAGGCTCCGCTGTCAGAATTAATAGCTACAGGAGCTTTACCTTTTTTTTTCTCTGTCCTCCGTGCCTCAGTTTCCAAGTTTATGCACACAAACCAACTTGATAGTGTTTGTTTGTTTGTTCTGTCTCTGTCTGCAGTCATTACGAATCATCAAGTTGATCTGGGACCCTCCCACACTATATTTTCTCAGCACAGTGCTGGCATGTTAGACAGCAGCATACTGAGCCAAGCTGCCATGCCTAATTGAATCCATCATCTAATTGCATGTTAACTAGCAGAGCTGAAATGACCTGAGCAGATATTATCTAATACATAAATGTAATTGACAAAGTGTATAGGATGAATACTAATGTGCGCTTTGCCAGAGGAGACTTTAGAGGTGGCTGTCGTACTTACTTGTGTATTACATAAATGGATGAAAATGGGAATAATACGGATAATGATGATAAATTGCTTATACTTACATGCCTATAAGTACAACAGTCAGTGTTTGTCATCCCTCTGATGACTAATCTTGTCATTTGTCAGTACTGTTACCCATAGAAACTACAGTTCTCTGAGTTTTATCACAGCCATAGTCACATGATCATCTGCGCACAGAAAGGAGTGTGAAAGTTATAGTTGTTATATTTCTGTAGAAGAGAAGAGCACTGACAACTTTCACAGTGCCACTGCTCTCTCGCTGATGTAGATGTACTGCACACGATGATACAAGGACAACTTAACATTGTATTCCAGTTCATGCTGTTCTTCTACAGAAGAATGCTGTGGTAGAAATGTGCGTGGTTATTATTATACCAGTAATTCATAAGCCTGCCGCTGTGATTTATAGGCTGTTGGGCTGTTTCCCTGTGCGCCGCTCATAAGGGGGTCAGAGCTGCACAGGAGGCTCGTGTGTTGTGTGCTGTCTTGGTAGGTTTGACAGATTTACATGCATACATCCTTTTTTTTGTGTTCACCTATGTATGTATTTATTTATCTTGTAATAGCTTTTCAAGAACATTGCATCCTGATCACGTCACGGCGCCCAGTTGACTTGCGCAACTGGATGCAAATCAGAATAGATAGTATTGCCATATGCTTTGTTTGAATAGCAGTGCAGCATCTGTATTTGATTTCTTATGTGTATCTCAGTAAACAAGCATGCCCACACATGCATGTGCTGTGCAATGGGGCAGCAGCTGAGCATAAATTGAGAATATGACGCTCAGTTGTTGTTGCCTAGATCCTGTTTGACGGTGTTCACGAAGGGAACACGCGGATCATTCAGTCGTGCAGGCATTATCAAGAGGAGTTGTGCACGTAGAGGAAAAACAGAACAGATAAACAGCAGAAAACCTCTGTATTTGTACATATTATGGAATAATGCTTGAAGCTACTGTCACCTCTGCACATTTTCCTGGCTTTAATTTGATTTGGCATATTGATCCCAAGGACCATGCAGAAAGAAACACCAGCAAAAATGAAGTGTCTGTTCATTCACTATTCACTATTTGCTATTCACTATTCACTATTACAGTGAATTGGCGTAGTGAACGTCACCCATCTGGTCTTAAACTATTAAAAAAGAAAGACAGGGCCAAAGTTGTTTTCTGCTTCTTCCCCCTCTTTCCCTGATTGTTAAATCACTCACACACTTTCCTCTACACAGTGGTGAGTCAGCAACGACTTATACTTTATAGTAACTGGAAAGAGTTGTAAATCTGTATCACATAAATTCCTAATGCAAAGACGTGAGTGTGCAAAGCGCAGTTGAAGGATTTTATACAATGTGTCCTTTTTTAAAGGATTTAAAGAGTGTTTACATGATACTGGCGCTGGTCCATTAAATATTTCATTTTTAGAAGAGAAGTTTGTTCTATCAGGCCAAGTTTGTGATTTCCATCCATTTCCATTGTTAACAATTTAGGGAACGAGCTCACTTTTGTAAAAATATATTTATGTAATCTTAACCATTGCAGCTGCTTGGATTACATTTCTCCGAGCAGCTGCAGGAAAGGTCATGGGTGATTTTGAAAAAAGTGTATTATAATATTTTTAATTACTCCTCAAACACTTAATTTGATTTGAGTTAAAGCTAATTCAATAGCTCTGAATTTTTCCCAAGGAGAGCTTTGTCCTCTTTGTCTTCTATGATTTCTCCAAGGGACCAACAGTGCAAGACTGGTCGGGAGTAATTACCAGAGCACAGCACAGATGACCGTTAGCATGCA
The DNA here is from genome assembly GCF_905171665.1 of Trachurus trachurus. Lineage (NCBI taxonomy): Eukaryota > Metazoa > Chordata > Actinopteri > Carangiformes > Carangidae > Trachurus > Trachurus trachurus. Next base: position 14,172,465 of record NC_139892.1, on the reverse strand, counting down.
CCGGCTCCTCAAACGGCCCGCTTCTCCGAGCTTGTTGATTTTCTGATAGATTTCTGTTGCTGTGGGGTTTTGTACCCAAATAAAATGCCAGCCATGCAGAATGTTAATGTGGTATCACCAGGGCAGGCCAAGTCATGTCAGGCTAGACGAGCTCTGCTGCTGAGTTGGCTGGGAAACAGGAAGAGAGAAACATCAGGCCCAGCAGGGCGTTTAAATCACCAGTAACTGAGACTTGTAAGCTGTTTTTTTGTCTTGTTTTTTCATATGTTAAAACTAAAAGCCAGAACTTTTAGTAATTTTAAATAAACCATCAAAACATGCACTCTTTTAGACCATAGACCCACACTAGTAGCCTACACTGTACTGTATTGACATTTTCTCTCCTACAGACAGATAGATTAATCCAACTTGGCCCTATTGTCATATTGAGGCCAATGTAGCAGTATTTTTTACCTTGACTTTGCTGCATTTTTACCTAATTAAACAGCTTCAAAGTAATTGTGATGGTTAAATATGACTTGTAACTTGTTACAGGGAGAATGGCGGCTCTTTGCCTTCCACCTAAATGTCTCTTGACGGAAAAACAACTTTGCAAGATCAGAGCCTCCGACCTGATGTCCCATCTCTCGTCTCTACGGCATTGCACCACACAACACTTTGCACCTGTAATATATATAAACTTTATTTCAGACACAGGTCCATGTAATCTCTTGTTTATGACAGATAAGACTACAAAACTACACACATCGTAACATCCTATATGATATACAACGTTATCCACCGCTCCATAGATAGCTTTCTCGCCGGCTTCGTTGAAAACAAAAGCACATGGCCGAGAGGAGGGTTAGTGAAACAGTAGGAAAAGCGACTGGACTTGCATAGTTCCCCTTTTTAATGATGAACGATAAAATACCATCTTTAGATTTACCGGTAGATATGAAACGGTTTATTAGATGATCAGATGAAGCCGAGACCTTGGTGTTGGTATCCTTTTTGACCGCACTATCATGGCTCTCCCAGGGGCCCCTCAGGTCACATCCATCATAATCCAGAGGGGAGGTGGAGGAGGAGGAGGAGGAGGAGGGGGTGGAAGAGTGTGAGAGTCGGGGGGTTGAACAATGTCACCTCTCAGGAGCAAGGTCGGATTTCCCAGGTGTTTCCAGGTGGTCTTTAAGGACCATGGGAACCGGGGTCGGTGCTCTCTCATCAATGAGCAGCGCTGCCTGTCACAGAGACCGTAGTAACCTTCCTGTGACTGGGATTGATTTGTTGTCCTCCCCTCCTCGTCACAAGACTGCACTGTGTGTGTGTTGCTCCCTTTGAAAACATGGCTTTTATGTGTTTTGGCTCATTTCCTTTTTTTCCTCTTTTTAAAGACACACCATTAGCAGCCTGTTATTATTTGGGTGGTGCCCATATCACCCCTCTTGCGTAACAATGTTTTTTTCTTCTTGCACTTCTGACATGTGCTCAAGAAGCCATATCCAAACATGAGAGGGCAGCGAATCAGCATTCCTCTGGACTTGGTTTTCCTTTTTACACAGCTGATCACATTCATGCCATATAAAACCATGCACACGGATGAAACGATGCATCTTTATACCACTGAATGAGCTGTGAACCATGAGCAAAGCTCTTGGAACAAGCAGCGGATTTTAATTTATAATTGAAAACACTGAGTCTCCATTAAAACATTTGAAAAACATTGATTATTTTGCCAACAAAGCATAGTGAGAATGAGGTCAGGTATGAACAGGTCGGACAGCACGTCTCACCTGTGTGTCGCATCAGCTGGTGGAGTGATAATAATCTGATCCCTGGCACAAACACAACACGGAAACGGTGCATTCAAGGTGACTGCTCAACTTAGAGTCTTTACCACCACAATGCAACAGCAACTAGCAAATACACAGTTGTTCATGAGTCAGTGACAAATAAAAAATTGTTTTAGTTAAATGAAAATAAATAATTGATTGATTTAAAAGCACTGGATTTGTTTTGAATGTACATTTTGTATTCACATTGGTTTTATGTCATTTCAAATGACATTTAAACTTTTTTTAACAATGGTAAGACTGAGGCCCCTGGAAATGTCAAATGGTGTAACCAAAAAGGAATAATATTATATATTCTACTAGGATGGAAAGTAGCTAGTAAGCTAAATCTGGTACAAGGCATCTCTTCTCATCTCGAGACTAATGTTATTTTGTACATTGTCCCTGATACAAATAAATGTATTAAACTAAACTAAACTATTATTAAATAATATATTAAATATTAAATATCTTATCCAACTACAGTGGATTTAATAAGTGTACTTATAAAAAGTATACTTTACTCTAAAGTGGGGTAGTTTTTTTTCGCATTGGATAATGCAGGTACACAAATGCGTCACGTTGCTCACGATTCATCAGCGACTGATATTGGATCCGTCAACCGTCAATCAAACGTCTGAGACACACACACACCGAGCTCGGTCTCGCCCCAAACATTGAATATCCCGCCTGCTCAATAACGACCAATCAAATTTGTTTTCCTAACTCTGGTAAACTCGTGCGGCAACTCGTGAAAACTCGGTGCGACAAACAGGACAACACTTTTAATGCATTTTAGAAACACCAGACAGGACTTATAGTGTGACAAATTATGTAAAATGTGTTGTATTGAAAAAAAAGTAAATTACATGTATTGCACATTTTAATCCAGATTTATTTTATTTATTATTAATAAAAAATATATATACTAGTTATATCACTTGACATTGGGTGGCATGATGTCATTGACCCTCATATTGATATTTAGGGAAAAAAACATTATATAGTCTGTCAATGCAAATGTGTTCATTATGTCTTTTTCTTGACCTCTATACTGACTACAGTCTCAGCTGACCTGCTTGAATTTTTCACATTCAAGACTGACTACTGATTTTTATCTAAAGGTGTCATCAGAATATGTGTCACCTTATCACCTCATGTGTTCATGGCTGATGAATTCCTGCTCTTTAAGATAGAAATGCTGTTCTCTTAACATTGTTCAGTACTGTATGTGTCCATGGCAACTTGAGGGCTGTCTGCACCACGGCTGCGGCTCGGGTGCACAGAGCTGTCTTTAAATAATGAACACTTATCTGTGCTTCGCCAAAAAGGTCAAAAGGTGCTCATCTGGGTCACAGCAAATGTGTAGATGGATTTAAAAGACACACCGGAGAAGATAGAAAAGAGTCTGTCATTATTCACCCGAGTGCGGCGGCCTCATTGTGGTTCATTTCTGCAGATGTTGCCCGTTTAATATCTGCACGGGTACAAGAGTGCATGGCGGAAGAGGACAGTAATTAGTGGGCTTCTGCGTGAAGTTATTAAAAGTAATTCCTCGATAATGAGCAAAGTGTATGAGGGAATACTCTGTGCAAAGGTCAGCAGCCGGGTTGACGCCACATCCTCAAAGCAGATAAGTTTGTCTACGGTCTCTGAGAAGTTTGGGTTGTGCTTTTCAGTCCATACATTGCGTTTGACCACTGTGGAAACTTTTGACCCAACGGAGAGGCTTTCAGTATTATCTAATCTAATGCACCTACGTCTTGTTTCTCCCTCAATTAAGTGTAGTGGAAACACATTAATAATTGATTGTGTTTGTGTTTACAGTGGGAGCTGCTGTGGTCCCTCATCCTCCTCTTTACCTTCTGCCTGCTGCTCGTCTGGTTTTACTTCTGGTGGGAGGCACATAATGACTACAACGAATTCAACTGGTGAGTATACGCATCCAACCCAGCCGCCCCGTGCATGCATGTATTCATGTCAAAAACTTTGAGCCAGATGCCCGTCACCATATTGTTTTGGCTGTAAATAGATTCTATCCGTGCTTGTCGGGCTTGTTGATTTCCTAAATCATCTGCTTAATCTGTGTGTCTGAGCAGAGACCGCCCAAACCTCCGCAGATTACACTGTTGCGTAACAGAGAGATGGCTTGCCAGACGTTTCCTGTACTGTACACCACTCAGCCCCCGTGCCGCGCTCACTCACTGATGTAAAAACTAATTTATGTGACTGAAAACATTATACTGTAAGATTTATTCCAAACCTAGAAACAGAATTCATCTGTTTTCCAAAAGCGACACACATGATTTTCCGTAAAGCAATATGTTTTGAAAGGCTCTCAAGCGCCACATGGCTACTAACTGCTGTATCCCATAATGTCACGTTCAACACACTTGTCTTTCCTGTGAACTGTCTCTCCCCTTCCCCCCTCTCCTCCCGCTCAGGGATCTCTGCAATGTCACCTTTTCCTTTTTATTATCGTCCCCTGCTTTCCATTACCTCCTCTCACCTTCCTTTTCCAATGTCGTTTTTTTTTTTTCCCTTTGATATCCTGGTCCCAATTTCCTCTACATTTTCCCCTTTTTAATAGCATTTCACTTCACATCTTTTGCTGTGTGTATATTATCCAGTTTCTTTTTTGTCTCCCTTCCCACACCGCCACCACCAGTCCTTTTTATCAGCAATCTTACCATTGTGTTTTCCTTTTTTTCTTTTTTATCTCTGGATGTCAGATTTGGTGGGCAGACATTTGCCATTCCTTTTTAATAGGAAGTGGACAAATTTCCTGTTTTTTTCTTTTATGTGGGTCCCACAGATAATCATAGAGATGATCCTGCCCCCTCATGTGTCCTAGTGATTTAGCAGCAGGGAGCGTCCCCCCGTCCATCTGCAGTATAAATGTTATTCACAAAGGGCGAGGAGCACCGGTGCTAAGTGACCCTGCTGTGGCTCTGTGCCACTGGAATCACTGATAAGGCTTTGAATGTAATTAGTGCCATAGACCCTCACTGCCATGTCATACACACACAGTTATACACGTATAGACTTTGCAGCTGTCAACCTTTTCATGCACCCAATGCCACGCGCATTATTGAGCATCACAGTTCAGAGCATTTATTTATTTAAGGAGGACAGTGCACATTAAAGCAGAAGTAAGCGATCCGGTCGTTTTGGCTAATGCTGCGTTCCAGGTAGGCTTTTGAAACCGTAAGTTACAGCTTCGAGTCACGACTTACGACTTTGTAGCGTTCCAGGCAACCCGTAAATCGTGTTTTTCCGTCCTGTTGCCTGTGAAAGTCACTATAACGGCCACTCGTAACTTCCGACCCGTGAACGCGCACCAGATCAAACTGGTACGACTTCACAGGTCAGAAAAACACGAGTTACGGGTTGCCTTGAACGCACCATAATCTCTTGTCAGCCGATGGAGTTAGCAGCCCCCGCCCTCGTCATGGATCTATTGGTCCTCGTCCCTACGTCACCACATTCACGCGCATCCCTTGGCTGCACACACAGCCCTGCATGCCGTTCTCTCTCCTCATTGGATAAAACTTGTAGGATACGAGAAAAGTTTTCTCCTCGGCTCAGAGCAGAGCAGAGTGGCTGACAGACCCGTGTTTCGGTCCAAACACTCTATGTAAGTGATTGCTGTCGGAAGATATACTGTAACTATTTAAGACTTATATTAACACAAAAATGTGGCTTACTTCTGCTTTAATGAACATAATAAATGTAAAGGTGCCAGTGTTAGCCAAATGCTAGTTTCAGACTGTAGTTCTCCGGGCAAGGTGTTAAAAGCCATTAAAATTAAAGGACATAATTCATAAAAACAGGAAAAACACAAACACAGAAAATCGGTACACAAATTGGAAGGTATCCAAACAGAAATCAACAGACAATAAAACTACAAAAAGAGACAATTAACATGACACTACTATAAAAATAAATAAATAAATAAAAAACAGTAAACAAAACAAAAAACAGGAAGTATAGTGCAATTTAATACATTTAGGTGAGCTGGGCTGTTTACGATGGTTAAAATGGATGGAGATGCAACAATGCAAAGACCAGAACAGGGTTTCTTGATGGAGTTGTGCTAGGATGGGTTGAGAACACAACAAAGCCAAACAACGAAACCAAATATAATCTAGTGTAATAAAGTGCTACAGTGCTCAAAAAAAACTGTCAGGGATGGATAGATGAAATGGGGATGCAGCAATGCAAGAACCAGAGCAGGGTTTTTGTTGGAGTTGTGCTAAGATGGAATGAGAAACACAAACGAGAACCAACAACATACAGTACAATGTCATAAAGTGCTACAGTGCTCAAGTAAAAAGTTGCAGTGCGTGTGTACTGTACACTCACTGTACAACTCTGTCTGCTTTTACATGTTTGAAAAAGTGCTCAATATTGCTTTTTCCATCTTTCTCCCACAGTGCAGCTCCTCCATAACACAAAAACCAGCAGTCGATAAATTGCCACCCATCCATTAATAATGAAAATCACATAACCTCTTTGGTCTGAGCTCTCCCTATAATAGCCGAGCAGTAGCGTCTGCAGCCACCTAGGTTGCTGTGTTTGTTTAGTCTGCGTTAGTTTTATTGAAATAATAAAGCTTTATCCTGAGGGATACTTGATAAGTGTCTTGCTGTAAGTCACAGACCTCTGAAGCACCAGCTGGCTTTTATTTTGTACAGTATGTATCCTCGCTGTTTAACCATCCTGACACTTGTCTTGCAGAGGTCATAACCGGTAGACTCCCATTACCCTGCTGTCTGTTTGTGAAAGGAAGCAATAGTGTTATAAAGTTATGTCATCTTGTTATGAAACATCAAAGTCAAACTTTGTGAGGCATTGTCTGGTTTTGAAAGGAAATTAGCAATGACGGATAATTAATTTAAGAACTATTACAAAATCCCAAAGCACATAAATTCAGTTCTCCCCCAAGCCCTCGTGTCAGTTAGTGACGCTCAAATGATGAGAAACGTTATTCCCTTTCGTGTTCCTGCAGGTTCCTCTACAACCGCTCTGGGGTGTGGAGCGATGGCACTGTTCCCATCTTGGCCACGACGGCTGCTGGCTTCACCTATATTGCATTTTTAATGGTGAGTCCCATATGATATACTCGCTAAGGAGGTGCCAAACCTGCTGTGCTCTTGTTGAGCCAGCACTTTACAGTAATTGTCTGTATGTGTTGCCTGGAAAAAGAAATGTAGTCAAATACTGAAGCTGAGCAAGTCGGGATCTGTGAGGCCGTTTTTGGAGGTTGTACTCTTATTTGCATGTCTGTTTTGTTTTGTACTTTTTCAGGTTTTAGCGCTTTGCCACATTGCACTTGGGCAACAGTTAAATTTGCACTGGCTCCATAAGGTAAGGGTGAAATACGAATACAAGTGAGTGACTGTAAAGTGTCTGTTTGTGTGCATTCGGACAACTAGGAAGGTAGACATTGTTGAACGATAGTTTTTTTTAATGTGTATCTTTCTATCGGTGTGTGTGTGTTTGCAGTTACCTGTTTGCTTTGTGCTTGCGTGTGTGTTCATTCATAGCCAATCAGCTGAACTTGTCCTGAACTCTCAGTTGGGATCGTGTTGTCCCGGGAGGCTTGTGACAGCCCAGTAAATGACCTCCTCCTCTAGAATATGATGATCAGCAAACCAAATACAAAACCCAAACACTTGTTTTAGGTGTGAAAGGGCCCGGAGCCATGCAGCGTTATTCTGCAGTGCACATGTATGTATCCAAAGTGACAGCCTCTCTGATTTTCTGCGTTTATCCCCCTGTGTCCACACAGATTGGAGTGACTGCTGCTCTGCTCACCACCATCATCGGGGTGATATCTGTCAATCAAACATGGGTACAAGAGTGGGATGTCATCCCCATCTCCCTGCAGGTCAGCAGACTGAAACAGTGATGGCTTGACATCACTTCTTTTTTTTCTTTTTTTTTTGATTTTTTTTTTTTGATTTTTGAACGGCTGACAGTCAAGAGACAGATGGGAAACAAAGAGAGGGAGAGAGATGCGTCTGACATGCACCATGGATGTTGAGGTTATTTGGTATGTTCTGTAGCTCATCCAGGTACCAAGGCTCTGGCATCAATCACCCTTAATGATGAGTTGCAGTACTAAAGTGAGTCTTGTGATCCCTCGGGTGGAGGCAGCACTGCAAAAACTCTAAATCTTTCCAAGAATATTTGTCTTATTTCTTGTCAATTGTCTCATTTCTAGTCAAAACGAATCTCTTTCCACTTAAAATAAGACTCATCACCTAAATTAACTTGTTTTTAGATCATTTTCACTTGTTTCAAACTAATTTTCACTTGAAATAAGTAGAAAAAACAAAAACGTTTTGTAACCCTTGTTATAAGGAAGAAAAACTTGCTCCACTATCAGATTTTTCTACTTATTTCAAGTGAAAATATGCTTGAAAGGAATAAAAAAGTGTCTAAAAACAAGCTACTTTTATATGATGAGTCTTATTTTAAGTATAATTAGATTTGTTTTGACTAGAAATTACATTTTGACTAGAAATGATACAAATATTCTTGGTAAGATATTTGAGTTTTTGCAGTGAGACTGTTACTTCTACGTAACAACACAGTCTTCTCCCCTATGGTTTGTGAGCGTCGGATAAAATAATTGAACTGCAGCCATTTTTACTGAGGTAACGACAACAAAAAGCTCTCAGGATCTTTTTTTTTAATTCCCTTACAGTGCACAGTGTAATATACATCTGTGGTGACATAACACTCACTCTGCATTTATCCTGGTAACAATTAGCAGCTAAACAATATCTGAGGAGACGTGAAAAGTGCATAATTAGTGTGTCCCTGTGAGATTATTGCGCCACACAAGAATGTGTGATTTGAATTGTACTGAAGTGCCATTAAAATTGAATGCTTCTGCAAATGATAGCTATTATCTCTGAATTGTGCCACCAGTGTCTTAACCCTAGATAATGCCTGTAATTTCCATGCCTGTCTGTCTTCTCTATCTTTGTTTCTCTTCTTTGTCACCTCTCTTAAACCCCTATTAATTCCCTTATCTCTCTCTTTTTTCCCCTTTGTTTTCATTTCTCTATATCTTTTTTTTTCATCTCATGCCTTCATCCTCACTGGTCCTACAGGCTACAGGTCCGTTCCTGCACATAGGGGCTCTTGCTGCGGTCACAGCGCTGTCGTGGATTGTGGCTGGACAGGTGGCCCGCGCCGAAAAAACAAGTATGTTTACCTTTGTCACACAGAATACAAGTTACTGTTACCTGATGTAACAGTCGACCACAAACACACACACGCACACACGCGCGCGTACACACAGTTACAGGAAGAGTGGTGAATGATTAACATGATGTAGACAGAGGCCAGGACCTCCACCCAGGGTGTCGGAGATAACGAACATTCCTGTGGGCTCATGTGATGTTTTCCAGCCGGGACACCTTGGATTATTTTCTCCCTCAGTACAGACTCAGAGCTCTTTCTGGGAATTAGCAGCTAAAAGCTTAAAGTCAGTGTCATTTATATGCCAGTTTTATTGTCCGTGCGAGAAATTGTAGCCATACGTGAGCAGTATTTTTTTGTAAATGTCAGTGGGTTGTGAGCATTATTAACACACCCAGTTAAAGTGAAAGGTGCAATGTGGCTAAAAGACTTCTACTTCCAGTGATTTACACAACGACCCACTGGGAGCGACATTTCAAACTAACAAAAGAAATCTTCTGCTGCATTTTTTTTTTCTCTGCTTTTGGAGCCTTTGACAAGGTGGAAAGTCACGGCCAGGTGACTCCCACTGTAGCATCTCTGCTGTAATGCAGAGTGGAGTCTGAATACTAAATAGGGTGTGTGTGTGTGTGTGTGCGCATGTGTGTGTGTGTGTGCGCATGTGTGTGTGTTGGGATGAGGGCTCGAGGGCGGTGAATCTCATGTGTGTAACAGGAGTTGTCGACTCAACCCCGCCCCTCAGCTGACCTTGAAACAAATGCATTCCCCTGTGAGTGTGTGTGTGTGTGTGTGAATGTGTGTGTGTGTAGGTCCACATTTGCAGCCTTCATCGCTCACTTACACTGAGGTGCATGCTGGGGAAAGCGATCTCCTCGGCCCCTTAATGTCAATGTTGTTGGCGTTGCTATAAACGGTGCTGAGCATTACCCACATTCACGGCAGTGGCTACGTCCATCATGCATCTCTTTAAAAACCCAACGAGAGTCCTAGATGTCACATAAATGTCTCTGTTGGTTACAAATCAAAACATAAACATAAGATAATCAGTTTCCCAAGATTGTCAGTGCTGTGGATTTTATTTGTCTATTTATGTCCAAGCTGAAGATGTTTACCAAGAGCTCGAACTGCATGAGTCACTGGTCACATAGTGAAGCCGACTCTATCAGTGCAAAATAAACTTTACCATCATTTTCATTTTAGCAGTACAAATATGGATGTGTACAACTTCTAACATTTAAAGGAATAGTTTGACAATATCGGAAATGCGCTTTTTGGTCAAGTTCAAACCACCTGATACAGTAACTCCCTGAAAACAAATGTGACATGTTAGTTTATGAGCTTCAGATATACTACAGGGCAGATTTTTGATAGAGATTTCCTGTTTCTAGTCTTCACGCTAAGCTAAGCTAACATGTTCCCCACAGGTAAAATTACTAGGGGCCGACCGATTATCGGCATGGCAGATAATATCGGCCGGTATTCAGCAGTTTTTTCGATAATCGGTAGCCTATTGGCCGCTTTTTCACCGATAACCAATAAAATAAATGTATTTTTAAACATGCTCCTTTAGCTTTAATTCTGCTGTCTCTTTGCCTGAAGTCACAACTCTTAGCTGTGTAACAAAACAATGTCCCACCCACTGAACAAAAGGTGTTTTTAAGGTGTTTTTATCACAGATTTTCACAGTGTAGAAAGAAGAAACAGTTAAATGTATTCGGTCTGATCTCAGGTGTGTCATGCTAAATTCTGACACCACAATTTACTGCAAATGTCATTGTTAATATCGGTTATCAGTTTCCTTGATTACTAATAATCGGTATCGACCCTGAAAAAAACAGTCGATTCCTAATCTATACTGTAATTTTATCTTTACATCAGAGACTTGATCATCATCTGTCTTGTCCCAGTTTTCCAGGTGGTGGTGGTGCTACTGTATCTCAGTATGTTACTGGGACTCTATGTGATGCCTCTCTACATCGACTCCCCCTGCATCATGGAGCCCTCCACCCTCAAACCACGTCCCGATGTTATTGGTCACCAGGGAGCGCCCATGGTAAGTCAGCTGGCCTTCATCATTCAGTCAGAAGAAGATGGGCAAATGAAATGCAAGACTCAGGCGTTTATGTTTAGGTACACTTTGAGCCACCTCACATTTGCTCCACATAGAAACGAGCCATAACGCAGCCAGAGCGCCAAGGACCGCTCCATTCTGCTTTGGAGAAGGCCGAGGAGAAACTGTGCAGCCTTTCATAGATATTTGTCCACCTTATTTTTCACTCATTTCTCTCCTCCTGCTCTTCCCTGAGCTATTCTAGTCTATTAATGACCTTGTGGTCCGGCAACTGAAAATAGTCCACAAACATTGCGCAGTCGGAGCCTGGAGCTCTGGCTGCCGTGTGTATGTGCAGGAATATATTTTCTCTTTCTGGAAAACGCGGAGACAACTGTTACTTCTGCAGCTGGATGCGAGAGATGTTTTTGCTTGTTGATTTCTGGCGATGAGCTTCTCTGCTGCCTCTTCACCTTTTCAGCTGCACCGCCGCCTCTCTCTCACAGATCAGATCAGATTATAGGCTCCACTACAGTGTTTAAGTGCCTGTGGGTCAAGTGTGCATTAGTGGTTTACGTTAATATGGCGCATGCACACTACAGCACATTTTCATTGTTCATATCTGATTCATGGGCTTGGATTAACTTCATCGCGTCCAAGCGTTTACCTGGAAAGAGATTTATGGACTTGGCACAGTAGGCCGCTGTGTATTGTGCAATCCATCCAAGGAAAAGGAGTTTCTTGTTTTTCATTACAGTTGCTCACACACTCAAAAACACACACACCCTGCCTTTCTGTGGTATTTGTGTAAAGCGATCGATCCTTACAGAGGAATCTAAAATTAGGAGTGGCTTTGGGAGCCTGCAAGAAACTCCCGATGGAGGGGAGGAGGGGGAGGAGGGGGAGGAGGCTGAGGAGGGGGAAGGGTCACATGGCTGGGCTCAGTTTTCCAGGCGAAACCTGTATTGATTGTAGCATCATTCCTATCCTGTGGTTCCCAGCCTAACTCGCATGGTCTCACAGGAAAAGTGCGCAAGTAATGTATTACCTATTGGCTTTGTATCGATCACAACCTTGACTTGAAGAGTTAAATGGCGAAAAGACAATTGCGTCCTGTTTTCCTTTCATGACGTTTGTTTATGATTAGCAAAATGAGTCACTCACATCTGTGATAAACCACATTAATGAGAATTTGTAAAAAATAACCTACTGTGTTTGTGTTTCCAGCTTGCTCCAGAGAACACCTTGTGGTCCTTCCAGCGAGCTTTGCAGATGAACGTCACGGGGCTGGAGGCTGACGTTGCTATCAGGTGACAAAACACACACTCACTCATAAATATACTCTACATAAATTTCAATAAAGCACAATGAAAAAGCCAAAAAAGTACAGGTTATTTCAATTCAAATTCAATTCAAAAGTACTTTATTATTCCGTTAGGAACTTCGTTGCGGAAGGACATCAAAAGTGCAGGTGCAAAACAACGATCCACGCATCCCTACATACCACAGACATACCCAACACAATAATAATACACATTCCTACAACCACACATAAGTACAAGTACTCGCAGCAAAGGTTAATTTTTTTAATTTTTTTTAATATTATATTTAGTTTTTTCAACCCTGGTCTCCCTTAAAGAAAAATCTTAACCAAATTCAGGATTAGCTCATATACCCACCAAGAGAATAAATAATGAAGCAATTATGTATTATTCATATGACGTACTGTATATTATTCATAAATTAATTCGAAATCAGAAAAAACAGTGACTCAACAACACACAGTCATGATATTAACCGGCACAGAACGGGCTCGAGCGTCACAACAGCAGATCAGTGTATCAGCAGTCAGTCAGTAGATGGAGGCATGATGACATCACCGACGTAATGGGAGGTGACAGGCCGAGCCAGGCAAGACCAAGACACACTGGAGGAGGAGGAAAGAGGAAGTGGGGAGGGTGGATGTAGCAGTGGCCATGGAAGGAGTGAGAGAGGGGGTGGGTTTACATGTTTACTCATGCATGTGCAGTGATGGAGGATGAGTGATTGTGTTAAGTGGGGGAGTGTTTCTGAGTTGGAGCAGGTTGCGTGTTTGTGGGCGGGGCCGGTGTTTTGTATCTGTACAGTAGCGTGTTTCCGGTTATCGTCACTCTGGTTTCTTGCATCTTAACAAACTGCAGACTCTTTTATTGTGTTAGCAACCACTTTGGCGCCGTGTGTGCGCGTGTGTGTGTGCAATGCATGAGTGTGCGCTGACTATGTTCCCAGTCCTGTCCTAAGAGAGGTGAGTGCATGTGTGATTAGTGCAGGCCGCTGACAGGTAAGCTCCTGACTGTGCTGAGTAATTAGACTTGATGACAACCAGAGCGACAGTGAGACTCCAGTCTTGCAGCAAACCAGACACACACACATCCAGTACACACACAAACACATTCACACACACACCTGCCCCTGTTTCCTTTGCATCTATTTTGTGTTTGTTTTCTTTTCTCTAATTCATAAATTTGCGGAATTAACAGTTCACAAATGCTAATGTTAAAACAGGAAATTTTGTTTCTCTTGGCGAAAGATTTGAATAACAAATATTGAGAAACGGGGACGTTGCCATGGTTATGTCAGGATAACAACCTGACATGAACTCAAAAAAAATGGAGCTCATTTGCTATTCAAATATTAAGCAGCAGCTTTTTTCCCATAAAAAAAAAACAACAAAAAAAAAAAACCCTGACCGCCTGTTGTTTCCTCTGTCGCCCTTTGTCTTTTGCTGTCGTTCGACATGATTTCAAACTCTGAGCTGCACATGAAGTGACCTGTGGTGATACCTTCGAGTGCTTTCTGGTTGTAAACAGACCCTCATTTTGAAGTCTTATAAAGCCGTGAGTGACAGCGGTGGGTTTATTCTGTGTCACTGGGGTTTCAGGAGTTCATACAGATAAAGGCTGCTGCCCAACTTTGAACATTAATCCTCATTAATGTGAAGCAGAAATTATTAATGTCTCTATAATTAAAGCATTCATGACAGTAACAGATAATCCATGAAAGGGGTGAGTGGTGAAGTCGCTACGTCAGAGACATTAAAATTAAAAATAAAAAACCTCCGGCCAATCAAAATGAAGGATCCTATGTGTCCATTGCAAAATGATGGACACGGGAACATTGGTCTATTATTCATTTGTTCTGTCTATACTCTGATCACCAGTGTGGATGGAGTGCCTTTCCTAATGCATGACCGCACCCTGCGGAGGACCACAGACGTAGACAAGGTTTTTCCAGACAGACGGATGCACGAAGCCTCATTCTTCAACTGGACGGATCTGCAGCAGCTCAACGCAGGACAGTGGTTCCTTAAGGTAGTTCTTGGCCTCAGTCTAATGAGGACTAAATTTCTGGGATTATGTTGAAGCCATCTCATCTCTTCTCTCAGCGTGACGTGCAGCGATGTGTGATAAAGGTCATTATCCCACTGAGTCATGAGTGCTGCTCTCTCATTGATCCTTCGTGATGTCCTCTGGTTTCATCCGAGTACTGAGATCCAATGTTAGATGGTAGAGAGAGATAGTGGGTCAGGGTCAAACAGCGCTACAGAATATTTTTGTCTGTTTCAACCTGTTTTGGAGTAACATACCAGAGTGGGGCCAAACAGGATCAAAATACACTGGCAAACAAGGCATGAAAATAAACACTGGCCTGTCCGGGTGCCCAGTTATTCTTCCCTGCGTGGCTCCATATGGGAGTGCAACATCTACAAGAAATGGAAAACTGAGCTACTCTGTTTGTTGTTGTATTCCTACATAGTCATCACCTGCGTCTGCTTTTATCCTCTTCCTCTGTTACTGAGGAAGAGAATCTGGATCCATTTGTTGCCAGATGCAGTGCTGAGCCTCTTTGCTGTGCTTCACTTCAATCCTTAGGGTGTTTACTCAAGTCATGTATTTCTACTCTTTAATCGGTCTACTTGCTTAAAGGGATAGTTCAACATTTTGGCAAATTGGCCCATTGCCATAATCCCTATAGTTTTAAGAGTAGGTTCGTTACCTTTAATTGTCGGTGCAAGCTATTTTTAGAACGGCGGAGCAGAGCTGCAAGCTCCTCAGAGCTACACTACAGAGGCTAATGGGATTTCTTGGTTTCCCTCATCAAACTCAACAAATACACAATCCAACAACTCCAAAACGCTCTGGTGGACAAGCTGTGACCTGCACATTCACCACGCTATGAGATAATAACAGAACGTTACCAGACAGAGTTGTTTTGGAGGTAAATTCATGCAAAACAGCTGATGCGCGTTCCCGTCGGGGGCAGTTTTTCAGCAAGCAGTCTCTGCATCGAAAACAACTCTGTCTCGTAATGTTCCATTATTATCTCATAGCGTGGTGAATGTGCAGGTCACAACTTGTCCACCAGAGCGTTTTGGAGTTGTTGGATTGTGTATTTGATGAGTTTGATGAGGGAAACCAAGAAATCCCATTAGCCTCCGTAGCGTAGCTCTGCGCAGTTTGCGGCTCTGCTCTGCCGTTCTAAAAATAGCTTGCACCGACAATTAAAGGTAACAAACCTACTGCTATGACTATAGGGATTATGGCAATGGGCCAATTTGCCAAAATGTTGAACTATTCCTTTAAAGACTAATGTGTCAAATATCTCTAAAATGTAGTTCTGTCTACGTCTTCCATTCTCATTTTGCATTTTTAAATGTCTTTGTTAAATATTTTTCTTCTGGAGCTTATAGTATGTGAGATCACATTACTCTGTGAAGACACTTGGCTGTTTCTGCTGTGTCAGTGTTTGAATGTGCATTACCTTCTCCCCTCTCTCTTTCATGTGCATTACCTTCTCCCCTCTCTCTTTCAGTCTATTTACACTGCATGTGTGCATATTGAGACTGGATATTGTATTTAAAGGAAAGCCTTATTGTTGCCATGTAGATACTCACCGTCAGTGCCCCAAGCATGTTACCTCATATGGCCTGATTGTATAATAAGTGTCATTAAAATAATTTTTGAGTCTGACAAGTGAAGTGAAGCACATCGTGTTCAAGCTCAATAAGCGTCATCTGATCATCTTCTCCTGTGTGTTTTGATGAGCAGTGAGGGAGCGCTCAAGCGGGAAAAGAAAGAAAGAAAATGTGGGAAAAACATTCCACTATTTTTATTTCCTGTAGGCGTTGTCAGAACCGTTCACATTACCACTGGGATGGATGCGTTTATTCAAAGCACCTATTAGGATTGTGGATGCATAGGCATTTTTTCCTTCAGCTTCCCAAGAGCACATTGTTATTGCTTTGTAGAAATTGTGTTTTAAACAGTTAAATGTGTGATAATCCTCACGCTGCTCTGCCCCTCGGTTGCAGGATGACCCCTTCTGGATGGTGCACACCCTGTCCCAGCATGAGAAGGATCTGATTGCCAACCAGAGTGTGTGCAGCCTTGAGCAGCTTCTGAGGCTGGCCTCCTATCATAACAGCACAGTGGTTTTCAGGCTCAGGAGACCTCCCCCGGACCACCCCTGCTACGACAGCTGGATCAACGATACTCTGCAAGCTGTGCAGCAATCTGGGGTTCCTCAGAGCCTGGTAGGTGTAGAAGAGCTGAACACGGAGATCACATGATATCTGTTTGTTTATTAAACACATCTCACGTGAATAGGACAGCTATATACATTGATGCTACTCTTCCAGACGAAGGGCAGATATCGTTCCCTGTAACTTTATTAAAGGGATAGTTCAACATTTTGGCAAATTGGCCCATTGCCATAATCCCTATAGTTTTAGGAGTAGTTTCGTTACCTTTAATTGTCGGTGCAAGCTATTTTTAGAACAGCGGAGCAGAGCAGTGAGCTGCTCAGAGCTACGCTACGGAGGCTCATCGGATTTCTTGATTTCAGTCATCGAACTCATCGAATACACAATCCAACAACTCCAAAATGCTCTGGTGGACAAGTTGTGACCTGCACATTCACCACGCTATGAGATAATAACAGAACGTTACCAGACAGAGCTGTTTTAGAGGTAAATGCAGAGACTAGTTGCTGAAAAACTGCCCCCGACGGGAATGCGCATCAGTGGTTTTGCATGAATTTACCTCTAAAACAACTCTGTCTGGTAACGTTCTGTTATTATCTCATAACGTGGTGAATGTGCAGGTCACAACTTGTCCACCAGAGCGTCTTGGAGTTGTTGGATTGTGTATTTGATGAGTTCGATGACTGAAATCAAGAAATCCGATGAGCCTTTCCCTTTAACATTGATGACACATGGTTTCATAGAAACAAGTGTAACTGAATGTTTGTGCTGTGAGCAGGTGATGTGGACTCCAGATGAGCACCGGGCTCAGGTGAGACAGCTGGCTCCTGGTCTGATCCAGACCTCAGTGGAGAAACTGAGTCCTCAAAGTCTCCATCAGTCGGGCATCAGCAGGCTGCTGCTCAGATACAACCAGGCCAGCACACAGGACATCAGGTAGGAACAACACGCACTTATCACAACACTCACATTATATGTATCTCATAATACTATTTCTATTTCTAAATGCGTGTGATTTGGTTTCAGTAACTTCTCCGAGAGCCACATCAACCTCACCCTCTACACTGTCAACGAGCCGTGGCTGTACTCGGTGCTCTGGTGCAGCGGGGTGTCATCGGTGTCCTCCGAGGCCTCGCATATCCTCAGAAAGGTGCCTTACCCCATCTGGCTCATGGTAAGGAGGATCCATCACACACTCTATAGATGTTTTCTTCTCACTTTATCTGTCTGGCTTTCATTAACTGGTCACAGAGCACAATTTCTTTTTAAACACAAAAACTGCTCTGGTTCTATACTTTACCTCACTTATAGAAGGAAAAACTTAAACCTAAATTGAACTAGTGTTTACATTAAAGTAGCAAACTTGTTTTTTAATATGCTACATTCCATATGTGTTGTTTACAGTTCATATGTCTTTGCGCAGGCTATAATCTTATTGTCAGGAGGGTTTGATGTGCCCCCTCAGCCGGTCTCCTCTCCGCTTGCTGCACCTCCTCCACATGAATAAATTGGATTTTACTGAGTCATATCAATAAGGGACCTTAGCTTTCAACAGAGCTCATCTACTGTGTTTATTCCCTGTATTGAACACACTATCCTATTACTTTGCAACACTCATCTGAGGCCCCGGCACAGTAGGAAGCGACTCGCACCATCATTTTGGCAAATCCTTTAGAGGATGACTCGTCTCCGAAAACCTCTCATTGTGAGCAGGCAGCACCCACACTGTGCCTCTCTCTGGTGTCGTTTCACTTCCCTCGTCTGCGCGGTGGGCCAGCCAGCCTGGCCCCCACCCCCCAACCCCCCGTCTGTGCCACCATACGGGAACTCTGCATGATAACATGTAGATGTGACCCCGGCCCCCTGCTGTGGTTCAGGCAGAGTCTGGGGCTGTCGGGCATCGGCAGTCTATTAATTTAAACAGTGGATCTACGACGTCAAACATAATCTTCCATTGGACGTTAATTAGGGCAGTGGGAGTGAATATTTATCATGACGCTATCAGTTATCTAGGCCAGTTTTTATTTTTATTGGTACTTATTCATTTAAAAGTCATTTGAATATCAACAAATATATTATTTATGGTGAATATGCTGATGCCAGAGATCTAAAATTGTAGCTTTATTTGAATTATGAGTATTTATATGGGATTTCAAGACTGTTGAGATGTTTAGAGACTGTATTGTTGACGTACAGCGCCACCAAGTGGTGGATCTTGCCATAACATTTGATGAAGGCCAGAAAAAGGACTTGCCATAATGTTGTGTGTGTGTGTGTGTGTTCTGTGTGTGTGTGTGTGTGTTCTGTGTGTGTGTGTGTGTGTGTGTGTGTGTGTGTGTGTGTGTGTGTGTGTGTGTGTGTGTGTGTGTGTGTGTGTGTGTGTGTGTGTGTGTGTGTGTGTGTGTGTGTGTGTGTGTGTGTGTGTGTGTGTGTGTGTGTGTGTGTGTGTGTGTGTGTGTGTGTGTGTGTGTGTGTGTGTGTGTGTGTGTGTGTGTGTGTGTGTGTGTGTGTGTGTGTGTGTGTGTGTGTGTGTGTGTGTGTGTGTGTGTGTTTCCAGAGACCACATGGATACTGCCTGATGTGGGTGTCTGCAGACCTCATCTCCTTTGCTGTAGTCATAGGAATATTCATTTTCCAGAAGTAAGTACAGTCGCACCGTGATGTAACTGTAGTCAGATCACTAGAGTGAGTGATTACGCAAGAGTTGGTGTTTCTCCATTTTTCTGCCGGTGAATGAGGAGGGAAATAAATGATGCTCTTGTTGTGTGTGTCTGTGTGTCCTGTTGCGCTCACTGTGCCTGCAGTGTTTGGGTGTGTGTGTGTGTGGTTTCATTATGATTCAGCTATAATGACCTTGAAATGAGAGGCTTACAAGTACACACAATTAGTTACTAGGAACATCATTATTATTATTATTATTGTAATGTGGTTGTATAAGCTGCTGTCATGATGATGTGTCTCTGCTGTGTGTGTGTGTGTGTGTCTCTCCGTCCACCTCTACCTGGTCACAAACCAGCGGTGACAGAGAAGATGTACTTTTGTTATGAGCATGTCCTCTCCTAGCTCAAGTGTATGAACCACTCACACCCTCCAGTGTCTCTCTCTTCCTCTGCTGGAGCGTGTGGTATTGTGTCTCACACAGATGGCCCGCCCTCCTGTTGTTTCTGGGATGAGGGGAAGACTTGATATATTTTGTTTTGTTTTGTTCTGCTTGTTTTCCACGCTCGGGTGCAGGTTTGCTCTGCCCAGTCGAGCTCTACAGTCGCTTCTGCCGGCTTCTGAACTGACCTCTCTTGTCTCCTGCCTTCTTTTTGTCCTTTTTTGTCCTTTTCGCCTCTCCTTCCTTCCTTCCTTCCTTCCTCCTCCTCCTCGTCCTCTCTCCTCTGCCTGATGTGCATGCTCTTCTCCTCCTCCTCTGCTGCATTCTGGCATCTTCTCTCAGCTATCACATGATCAGGTAACTGGGTCACCTATCTGACCCAAAGTCTTTTCTCTCTTTTCACCCTCTTTCTGTCTTTCACAGTCTGTACCCATCGTTGTTTTGTCTGAAGCTTTCTTTGCCATATCTGTCCTAAATTTCCATCCTGTCCTTTTTTCATTATTTCTTTCTTTCTCTGCTCTCTTTTTGGATCTCCATCTGAATTTTCGCTCCACCTAACTTCTACTGTCTTTCTATGTTTATTTTCGCTCTCTCACTTCTCTGTGTTTCACCTGAATCGTTGTAAAGCACTGCTGCCTCTTTCCTCTGGAGGGAAGAGCTCACGTCTTTATCCCTGTGGACTGAACTAAAATGAACGCTTTCCACCCACACAGCAAAAAAAAAAAAAAAAACCCACAGCATTAAGTCCCCAGCGAGATTTTAAATTTATTATCTGTCTCATTAAGCCAAACGACTAAGCATCCAAAATGAACTACGGATATGCCTTCATCAGGGGGAAGTGCCTCAGGATTGGCTTTTATTGATGCTGATGAACTAAAGCCTCGCTTGTCTGCATTTCTGTTCCTGAATGCCTCTGTGCATTAGTCACCGCTTTTATTGTGACTAATGCTCTTCTCTTAAGTTAATCGAAAATCAAGGCCGTTCATTAAAATAAGGACCTCGTTTTCACATACAGGAAATGACTTCCTCTGCCTTGACTGATATGCTAATCTGAGGGAGCCAACTGAGCACAGTGGTTTCACAGAATAGAGGAAAAATATCCTTGAGATTAATCACATGGTATTTTCAGTAATAGAGCACATGCAGGAGAAATGTATTATATTCAATCAAATGAAGATTAAAAGATAGTTTGTTTTTGCTTTGTACACACAATAAAATAATATTTATGACTAGTTTTCATTTCAATTTCTAATAAGTCTTCATTTATAATTACTGTATACAGTGTACATTGCTTTAATAATGGTTAATGAGTAATTTCATGCTTAATACTAATGCTCAGTAAATCAATTAAAGAGCAACTGAAGAGTTGCCAGGCTGCAAAAATAACTTTGATTTGGCAACATGACCACCAGCACTAAAAAAGGATCAATGCCAAAATTAATTTCACAGATGAATGGGCTTTTATTGAAGGTTACTCTCATTTTAGCTAATTTATTATCAAATACAGAGGATATACAAGACACAACCTGGCAACCCAAACCTTGTTGTTTAGAAAATGGCTTATAAATGATTTATGGAGCATAGTTTATATAAACACTATTAGCCAGTAATAAAGCCATTAGGTACAGCCTATAGATAAGAAAGTGGCAGTCATATGTTACTGCTCATTTCAAAACTGTCTACAGTATAAACTGTATTCACTAAATAACTCTTCAGTGTTTTATTTTGTTTACGCATAAAGTAGCATTCTGTAACTTCAGTTTCCTCAAAGTATGTTTTCATCATAAAACACAGCCAGGTAATGGACATTAACTCCCTAGTTCCACCTTAAAATTAAGACGTTCTTCTTGTACGGACCAGAACTTGACCCTAGACTGCATGTTTTTGCGAGCAGAGGCAGCAGTATTCAGTGATACCCGTGTTGTTTCTCGTGGTGGTGGTTTCTGACCTGACATGTGACCCCGCAGGTATCGGATGAGCGGCATGCGCAGCTACAACCCCGAGCAGATCATGCTGAGCGCCGCGGTCAGGAGGTCCAGCCGAGACATGAGCGTCATGAAGGAGAAACTTATCTTTTCTGGTAAGCGCCGTCGCACACAGATGTAAAGAGACGACGTGCACATGTTTGCTACTAGCCTGTGATGTTTTTTAGTGTGGTGGTGTTGTTGTTGTTGCTGTTGTTGTTGTTTATTTGGGCTCCTGAACTCAAGAACAAATAAATTTCTTTGTTAAAAAAATAATAATCAATAAACCAAACTGCTAAAATTCAATTTTTTTAAAGGGATAGCTCAATATTTTGGCCAATTGGCCCATTGCCATAATCCCTATAGTCATAGCAGTAGGTTCGTTACGTTAAACTGTCGGTGCAAGCTGTTTTTAGAACGGCAGAGCAGAGCCGCATAGCTCTGAGCAGCTCGCGGCTCTGCTCCGCCGTTCTAAAAATAGCTTGCACCGACAATGAAAGGTAATGAACCTACTGCTATGACTATAGTGATTATGGCAATGGGCCAATTTGCCAAAATGTTGAACTATCCCTTTAAAAAAATAATAATCAATAAATCAAACTGCTAAAATTCACTTTTTTTAACTTAAAGACAAGGAATGAGTCTTCTTGAGTTTCAGGTTCTCCACTAGCACGTCACTCCATCCCAGCATGCACCTGTTTGAGTATCTATGAATGTTGTCGCTCCTCCTCTTCTTCCTCTTCCTCCTCCTCCTCCTCCTCCTCCTCTGTTCCCTGTTGAAGGTCAGCCCCAGTAGCCGCCTGCCTCCTCCATCCTTCGTGTGTGATGATCACCACCTCCTGTCCATCCTACCTCCTCTCCATCTCCTCCGCCAGCAGCGACTTCTTCCTTTTCATTCCATGCATCCATTGCATCCCTCGTTACCTGCCACCTCTCTGCCTCCTCTGCCCCCTCTCCCCCACCTTCATCCATGACTTCATGCACCACATCCCCCTCTCCCACCCATCCACCCACATTCCTCCCAGTGGAGACAACGTTGTGTGTAGGGGAGCTTATAGACTCCCCCCAGTCAGTCTAGACAGCCACTAGTGCTGGGGGTGAAAGGTAAGTCCACATCCGTGTCAGCTCTTTGTTCTCTCCATCATTTTCTCCATTATTTGGTTAAATTTACACTTTTATTCCTCCTCTTTTCTTTTTTCTTTTTTTACATTATCTCTTAACCCTCCTGTTGTCCTCCTGGGTCAAGGAAGCAAGGAAGGAGGGAAGGACAAAGGGAAAGATGGGAGGAAAGAGGGAAGGGAAAAGGGAAGGAAAGAAAGATGAGGGAGGGAACAGATTGTGTCAATTGGGTCAAAAAGGAAGGAAGAAGTAAGGATGAAGGGAAGGGAGGGAGGGAAAAGGGAAGGAAAGAAAGATGGAGGGAGTGAACAGATCTGTTCAAGGAAGGACGAAGAAGAAGGAAGGAAGGGAGGGAAAAAGGATTGTGGAAAGAAGGAAGGGAAAAAGGAAGGAAAGATGGAAGTAGGGAACAGATTCGTTCAAGGAAGAAAGTAGGGAGGAAAGAAGTAAGGGGAAAAAGGAAGGAAAGAAAGATGGAGGGAGGGAGGGAAAAGGGATTGTGGAAAGAAGGAAAGAAAGATGGAGGGAGGGAACAGATTTGTTCATGGAAGGAAGTAGGGAGGAAAGAAAGGGAAAAAGGAAGGAAAGATGGAGGGAGGGAACAGATTCGTTCAAGGAAGGAGGAAGGGAGGAAAGAAGGAAAGAAAGATGGAGGGAGGGAACCAATCAGGTCAATTGGATCAAAAGAGGAAGGAAGAAGTAAGGACGAAGGAAGGAAAGAAAGAAGAAAGGGAAAAAGGATTGTGGAAAGTAGGAAGGGAGAAAGGAAGGAAGAAGTAAGGACAGAGGAAAGAAGGAAAGAAAGAAAGAAGAAAGGGAAAAGGGGCTGTGGAAAGTAGGAAAGGAAGGAAGGATGGAGGGAGGGAACAGATTTGTTCAAGGAAGGAGGAAGGGAGGAAAGAAGGAAGGAAAGATGGAGGGAGGGAATGGATCAGGTCAGTTGGATCAAGAGGAAGGAAGAAGTAAGGATGAAGGAAGGAAGGAAAGAAGAAAGGGAAAAAGGATTGTGGAAAGTAGGAAGGAAGAAGTAAGGACGAAGGGAAGGAGGGAGGGAGGGGAAAAAGGAAGGTAAGAAAGGAAAAAGGATTGTGGAAAGTAGGAAGGGAGAAAGGAAGGAAGAAGTAAGGACAAAGGAAGGAAAGAAAGGGAAAAAGGGTTGTGGAAAGTAGGAAAGGAGAAAGGAAGGAAGAAGTAAGGACAAAGGAAGGAAAGAAAGGGAAAAAGGGTTGTGGAAAGTAGGAAAGGACAAAGGAAGGACAGGATGGAGGAAGGGAACAGATTTGACCCAGTAGATCAACAGAAGGGTAAAACAAAGGTGAATTTCATGTAACTAATGACAGATATTATATGTACATGTCATTTACTGATGTGTGTTTTGTTCTGTTGTGGCGCCCTCCAGAGGTGGGGAACGGCGTTGGCAGTGCTGAGGAGCTGTACGCAGACAACGGCTACGACTACTACACCAATCAGGGCATCAGCCAGTGATTGGAAACCCCCAAGGCCTGTGTGAGTCTGCTGCGGTGATGTTCACATCATTCCTGTTGACGGTCGGTGTAAAATCTCTCCTGCTGCTCTGTCCTACTGATGAACTGACAGACTGCTGTACGTGACGGAGGAAACAACCACCCAGCTGCTGTGTGTACATTGTGTAAATAGTGTTTTTTTTTTTTTTTTTGCTTGTCATGACATACTGTATATCGCACGGGGCTAAACGCACTTTGTATTGATGAAATTCGCCAAATCTGCGGCCTCCTCTCTCTCTCTCTTTCTCTTCGCTCCCTTTCAAAGTTACCAAGTTACAGAGTTTCCAGATTCTTTAAGCTAATTTTCCAAAGCAGTTGTTCATCATTATTATTATTATTATTATTATTATTTTAAGCACTGTAAATGTCAATGATATTCTTCTCTTAGCGAGTGAATTTCTTTTTAACGAGGCTTTTTACAGCCCTTCATTGCAGCATGAGCCTTCTGTCAGCACTCCACCGTGCTGCTGTTCATAGTAGTACTAACACTATATTTGTATTTAAAGAGAAAAAAAAACAAAAAAACAAAAAAAAAGACACAAACAAGCTGTTTACAGTGGGTCCTGCCTTCTCCTCCAGGTGAAATGTTCACATGGTGTATGTAAGATAATTATTTTGATAGAGGCTGATTGACCCCCCCTCCCCCTCTCCCCTTGCCCCTGCCCCTGCCCCTACTTCTTCAGATCAGTGCATGTTACAGTAAATGATCATATCAATGACTTGTGTGAGCTGTGCTCCCAGTGTGTAACCAGAAGACAGAACCGGTGAAAATGGTTTTGGGGCGAAGATTTGTGCAGTCTTTTAATGGTTAATGTGAATGTGTTATGGTTTGTTTTGATTTTTTTTTTTTAAGATGTGTAAAAGGTGTATTGTGTGTGTGTGTGTGTATCCTGACTGGAAGTTTTTTTTTTTTTTTTTACCCCGTGTGCAGTGCTATGTTGAATGTGTTATTGTACATAAGAGATGAACCCAGTGTGAACGATGCTCCAGCCAATTCAACAATTACATTTCAAACAATGACAGTTAATCACAGTAGCAAATAGTCTGGTTGTGATGGGGAGTCGTGTCGCTTCCCACGCAGCCTCTAGACTGCAGTATAAAAAAGTCTGTGGTGTTCAGAAGAAATGCATCTTTACTGTTAGTTTCTGGTGTAACGCTGAATGTTGTTAGATAAATGAAGTGGGTGCTAAATGTGAATATATAAAGCTCCAAGCTAATTGAAGGGACGCTAGTACAGGTATCAAAGGAGGCAGCACAGGGTCAAGAATCTGATTGCATTTTGTGTTGACTTTCTTTCTTTGGGTATTTACTGTGCCTCAGAAGTAAACATTAAAAAAATCTTCTAATACATAAGTTTCCTCGTGACTCTTTAATTTACTGTGATTATTTTTAGCCCTTTATGGTTTTTTGTTTTTTTACACCTCAGCAGTTTTTTTTTTTTTGTCTCCAGTACAGCTGCAGAAGTCATGTGAGCGATCGTATTTGTCTAGATAAAAAAAAAAAACCTGAAGTAGGTCAGAGTGTGCTGCTAAAACTGGTAAAAGGGTCAGTTCTCTTTTTAAAGATTATCTGGGGTTTGGTGTTTTGCTAAAAGACGGAGACGGGAGGAGCTGGGCATCAAACCACCAGTGCACCACCCATAATGACTTCACCTCTTTTTGAAACAGAAAATATAAGGTTAAAGATATAGTCAGTAACATGCATCCAGAAAATAGCAGCACTTAAAAAATCTCTATTGGCTGCTCAGGAACATTTATGCCACAAAATTGACTTTTCTCTGAAAACAAACAGACAGTGGAGAAGTTGAGAAATGCAGTTTTAATATGTAATAGTTATTTAACGTTTCATTTTATAAGTGGCTCAACTCTGACAATAAATTAAACTTGGAATATAAAAATAGATCTTAATCCCATCGTTTTTCTTATTTCGTCTCCCTGTTTCCACGGGGACAAATTGCATTTGTACATGATCTAATACAAATAGCAGAACTTCAAATATACCAACTCTTAACTGAAGATCTCAGTTACAACATGAGAGATAAATCATCTGAGAAGAGGAACTAAAATAAATACAGATACTCATGAAAAGATGTTTGGCAAATAAAAACAGTTTCAAAAGGAATGTAGGTAGGTACAGTAGTAGGTACCGTCAGTAACACTCACTGGACCGTCTGTATTTCACATACAGAGTTTTGGGTTTGACAAAGAAAGACACAGAAATGGAAATCAACATCCATGATGGTTGAACAATAACCAGCCTACTGACTGTCGGCAGCAGGTGAAGCTTCTTCAAACTAAACTGTTTAACAGATTGATCGTGTCTGTGGCACAACATCCTGTGCGTGACAGTGACACATTTCTCAATATCAAATACACAAGGCACCAGGAAGCAAAGCTTTGGTCCTTCTGTGGGACGACGACAGCTTTTACCAAACTCTCGTGCGGCACAATTAATCGTAGCGTGCAAGTCGCCGAAATATTGAAATAACATGTCGGCTATTGCACAAAATAAAAAAGTGGAAGTTGGGCCACAAGTGGAAGTTTTCAAAGTGCATCTCTGCTCCATCTCTCTGATGGGGAAATGATCTAATAAATAACATGAGCTGTGTTGTCGGGGTTAACGATGCTAATGATTTAAAGCAGAAGTAAGCGGAATGTTTGTGTTAATATAAGTCTTAAATAATTATATCTTCCGACAGCAATCACTTATATAGAGTGTTTGGTGTGAAACACGGGTCTGTCAGTCACTCTGCTCTGCTGTAAGCCGAGGAGAAAACTTTCCTTGTATCCTACAACCTTCATCCAATGAGGAGAGCGACCAGCATAAAGGGGCGGTCCTCTCTGTGTGTGCAGCCAAGGGATGCGCGTGAATGTGGTGACGTAGGGACGAGGGCGGGGGCTGCTAACTCCATCAGCTGACAAGAAGTTAGCCAAAATGACCGGATCGCTTACTTCTGCTTTAAAGTTTACAGTACTGTGTGAACATTAAGGCTTTCTCCGACATGCACCCTCGTCTGTTAGATGGACACCTTCTGTATGAGTAGTCTATATATTGCGGTGAATTTGTTTTACATGAATTGTGCGTTACTGAAGTGTCTCTGTGTCCCGGTTAGTTTCTCTCAACAGTGGACGTTAAATTATCTCAGAGACCTGGATGAAGGTCTGTCTGAACCACAGCGGTTCACTTCATCTCCAACTATTTAGCAGCTTTCAAAAAAAAAAGAAGAAGAAGAAAGGCACACGCACACTGTATGTCAGCCTTAATGAGAAACGACTTCTAAAAACACTCATTCACTCATCTACACACGCAGCCGAACAGTTAAATGTCAATAAATAAATAAATATCTGAAGACATACTGGCTTAGTCTTTGAGTCCTTTTAACAAGTGGTTGTTCCCTGAACTGAACACCGTTGCTGTATCTACCATAAGTAGTAGTAAGCATCGTCAGTGAAGCTGAATGTGTGTGTGTGTGTGTGTGTGTGTGTGTGTGTGTGTGTGTGTGTGTGTGTGTGTGTGTGTGTGTGTGTGTGTGTGTGTTAGTAGATACACAACAGATGCTTCTCATTCACGTTTCATGAGAATCTCACTGTTGTTTCTGATGAAAGTTTGCACAACAGCAGCCGTGACTTTGAGGATTATAAGAGAAGTATTGACTTCTGCTGATGTTATCAGCCATTCCACGTTAAAGAGAAATGAAATACACGTCTGTACTTTTTTCTTTTTTTTCTAATAGTGCCATCTTTCTTAAACAAAGACGCACAAGAGGATTTGAAAACCTGAATGTCTTGTACGTCTCCATTCCTGGTGACGGTAATTTCTGTTGTGCATTTTTCTCTCATTAGCACTTGAGCACTTTAGAGAAGCACGACATAGTCCACAATGAGTGACAAGTTTCTGCGGCGTCGTAATAAATAAACCTAATCAAGATTAGCTGAAGTTCGTCTTGCGCAGGTGTCTGTTGGGGATTTCGATGGCGCTCACTTGCAGAGGCCACGAGCCGCCCATGATACCGGCCTGTATGGCCACGCCTGTGACCACGGCCAGGTCGGGGTCCACCGACGTGTTGGGCTCCTTCCCAAAGTATTCGCTGATCAGCCTCCTGATCCGCGGTATCCTGGTGGAGCCTCCGACCAGGACGATCTCGTCCACGTCCTCCTTCCCCAGGTGGCCCTCGGCCAACACCGTCTCCACCGGAGCCAGGATCTTCTGGAACAGATCCTCGTTGAGCTCCTCAAACAGCTCACGAGTGATCGCAGCCTGGAAGAGAACCGGAGCGGTGGCGGAGGCGCCGGCCGACTCTGAGCTGTCGTGCGTGTGGAGGTGGAGCGGCACCTTGATGGTGGCGCTGGGTTGGACGGTGAGGTTGATCTTGGCTGCTTCCACGGCCTGTCGGAGACGATGGACGTCCTCTTTGAGGGTGGGTGGGACGCCAAACTGCTGTCGGACCCGCTCCGTGGTGAACTGCAGCAGCCTCTGGCTGAAGTCTTGTCCTCCCAGCTTGTTGTTTCCTGCCAAAACACAAAGCATCCATTTAACAACAGCGCTCCGCTCTCACTCCGGCTTTAGACCAAAGCTGCTTTGTGACGTTTCAGATTACAAACACTGAAATTACATCAGGTTTTTCTCTGAACAGATATTAGACACCTGCTATTTCTCTCAGCTGTTGAATCCAGTTCAGATCAGGGAGAAGAGATCACAGAATAAAAGAACAATGCTTTTAGGCTTTTGCTGCACAACAAAAGCAAAAGCTTTTGGGGTCATATCACCTCTTATCTCATGTTACTGAGGCAGAGCAGCAGCAGCACCCACCTGCCATGGCTCTGGTGAGGAACATGCCTCCCTGTTTGTTGAGCAGAGACACATCCAGGGTCCCTCCCCCGAGGTCGACCACCAGCACGTTGAAGACGTCCACCTTGTGCAGACCGTAGGCCATGGCCGCAGCCGTGGGCTCATTGATCACACGTAGGATCTCCAAGCCTGCAAGACAGTAACATGAATGTTTAGAAACTCAATCATCTTCAAACAAACGTCATCTTCAGATTTATAGAGAACTGACCAGCGAGGTTGGCGGCCCTGACGGTGTAGTTCCTCTGCCTCTCGTCGAACTCTGCAGGAACGGAGATGACGGCTTTCTGTACGGGGACGCCCAGCTGCTTCTCCGCCATCTTCCTCATCTTCAGCAGCAGCCTGGAGCCGATGAACTCCGGGCTCACGGTGAAGGTTTGGTTGGTGGAGATCACAAACTCTGCACTTCCATTGTTGTTGACCACCTGAAGGAGAGGGAGGAAAATGTTACCAATTATTTTAACCTATGTTTTTATTACGCAGTTAGCACTTTACTTATTTTTTCAGTATTTCTATAATGCATATTTTATGTTCAAAACAAGGAGCGCTTTGTGGAATCCTTTCTCAAAACTAGAGGTGCTCCTTGGAGAGGGATCCAGTAGGTGTTTCTGAATTATCTGTTTGACTCCCTGATGAAGGCTTGATGCTGAAATGTGTCGTAGTCATTTTAAACATGTCATTGTGACAATGCCAGATTAATTAAAGGGATTTTATTTACTCAAGAGAGTGCCTTGGAGTTTTTCTTTGCTTTTCACGGTGCATATTTTATATTCATCTATTTATTCTGGTTGTTTTTAGGTCAGCTTTATTCGTCTGGACCAGTGCAATGTCATTTCCTTCCCTGTACACTAATTGAGGGGGTTATCTATCTATCTAGCCTATCTATCTATACAGTGTTAGAGATTTCAATACAAGGAACAAAATGTACAAAAAGGGAGCTCCTAAAGCAAGTTGTGACAATGCCAGATTAATTAAAGGTATTTTATTTACTCAAGAGAGTGCCTCAGAGTTTTCCTTTGCTTTTCACAGTGTATATTTTATATCTACCTATTTATTCTGGTTGTTTTTAGGTCAGCTTTATTCGTCTGAACCAGTGCAACGTCATTTCCTTCCCTGTACACTAATTGAGGGGGTTATCTATCTATCTATCTATCTATCTATCTATCTATCTATCTATCTATCTATCTATCTATACAGTGATAGAGATTTCAATTCAAGGAGCAAATAAAGGGCAATTGTGTACAAAATAGGAGCTCCTAAAGCGAGTTGTAAACACGTTTTCACCAGCTTGACCCACCTTGAACGGGTACCGAGCGCTCTCCTGCTCCAGCACCTCCGGCTCAAACACCTTCCCGATGAACCTCTTCGCGTCGTAGATGGTGTTTTGCGGGTTGGTGTCGGCGAGGTCCACGGCTTCGTGTCCGGCCAGCACGGCGGCGTCGGCGGTGAAGGACACGGCGCTGGGGATGCTCTTCCTGCCCTCTTCGTCCGCTATCACCTCCACCTCGCCGCTGCCCGGGTGGAAGACGCCCACGGAGCAGAAAGTGGTGCCCAGGTCCAGGCCGATCACCCGGGGCTTGGGGGGAGGGAGGTACTGTTGGCCCAGATACCCGGCCAGGAACAGGGCCAGGATCACGGAGCCTGTAATGGTAACAATACGCGTGTTATTATTATTATTATCATTAACTTAACAGGTGGAGGAAACCGGTTAGCTTTGACGTGTTAGCATCCACTGACCGGTTAATTAACATTACAGGAGGAGGGAAACATGTCTTTTTTTTCTTTTTTTTTTACTTACCAATCATTGAAATTTCTCCGGACATTGTCCCTCCGACTCAAAAAATCACAATATATCGCTTAAAATGTTCACGTTGCGGTAAAAATGATGTCCCGGCTTTGGCAGCTGGACTGGATGATGCGAAACAGTAATTTTTTTTAGACTACCAGTAAAATCATACACGTCAACACTGCATGACTCCCAGTGCACGCTGGGTAACGTAGTTTACGTCACAGACCGTCGACGCCACCGATGGCGCAGCAGAATTTAGCTTTGTACTACAGTTCCCATGAACGCTAGCGGCAGGCAACGAAAACAAACGTTTCGTGACGTGTCTGTGTTCTCAGCCAATCAGGTAAAGCCAAAACAGCTAACGTTTAAAAAAAAAAAACAGAACTCAAAACAGAAAATAAATGAATTTGAAATAAATAAAATGGTGAATTAAATAATATTATTGAAGTAAAGAGGCAATTTAACATTTTATTCCATAAAATAATAATAATAATATTTCAGACACAGGAAATTAAATAACTTACAACTGACAACAACTCATATTTAATTGTATTTATTTAATTTTATTTACAAAAAGTTGTGAAAACAGATTAATACTGACTTTCACACACAGGCTCAAACACACACACACACACACACACACACACACACACACACACACACACACACACACACACACACACACACACACACTCTCCCATGCACACACACACACAAACATATTCAGAAAATAACATACATATTTTTTTTCTGTAGGGTGACTTCAGGTAAATTGGGCCATCAGGTAAAATGAGCCAGTTAAGGTTTGAGCCTCCTAGCTTTTTAAGTTTTAACAGGCAATGGCTGTAAATGATTTCAAATTGTTGCTACAACTGTACTTGACAAAAAACAATTGATTTGAGTGGTCTCTGGTTGCTGTTGTGGGTGGGACAATGCTTTATATCCAGCCTGCTGAGGAGAAGTGTGCGAAAAGTGGCCTGGCAAACAAATTTCACTTGAAACTGATAAGGTTGATAACTCCCTAAAAAAACAGATCTACAATAAAAAATGTGATTTATAATACACATTGTGATTCCCCCCATTGGATAGAATGCAAAATTCTTGCTAAGCTTACTTATTTTTAATTTAAATGCATTTTTTGTGGGTGGCCCAATTTACCTTAATGCATCATGGTAAATTGAGCCATGCATTTCAGCTAAAATGGGCCACATACAAAACACAGTCTTACACTGAAGTTACACAGAAATTGAGGGTGCAAAACATGTTCAAAGTTAGATATATATCCAAGGTTGGTCAGTGCCACTCATGGTGCCATTAGCACTGTGGGGGAAAAAATGGCATCTATAATGCCACACACACACATACACACACAGTAAAAGAGCCTATAACATAGTCAGTTAACAAAGAGCATAGCAACAACATGATCATGTAATTTTAAAATGCATTTTAAGATTAAAAAATGTCTTCAACCTCTTATGTATTCACTGTTAATGTTAAGTTTAGTGTTGTAGTTTAGTAGTAGTGTCAATTAATTATTAAAATTTAAATGATTTCTGCTAAAATTACTGTGTTGTTCTCTCATGGCCCAATTTAACTGAACGGCTGGCCCATTTTACCTGAATCTTCATCGTACCTCGAGAGGGAATATCCCGATACTTTAACTCTCATAATTCCAAAATAATTATACTTTTTAATTTTTTTTTCACACAGAAACATTTAAGAGACCTATGTCGATTTTTAAAAATATCAATGGATTTCATGCATAGCGTTTTTGATGGTCTTATTAATCGTTTACCAAAAAGTGGCCCATTTTACCTGACTTCACCCTACAGCATTATAGGCAAATACGCATTGTCCAAACCCAGACACTATTTTTCAAAAACACCCCTTACCTTCAACAATGTCACTTAATTCATAGGACCAAAAAAAAGATGACACTGGATGTTGAATTGAGATTGGATGTGATGAAAAAGGATAAAATGACATGGTTTTGATAAATAAAGGCATTATAAGCAATAACATTGAATGATTTAGAACGTAATAAATACAAGTGACATCAAATCAATGAAATGTCACTTCATCAACGACATAAAAAAAAAAAACTCCAGAACTCAACACGTACAAGTTGATTATTATTATTATCTTGATAATCTGATAATGGATAAGATGACATTTAGAACTGCAGTTGTTTGTTCTTCCTTATACTGTATATGTATCATCAAAAAGCTTGTGGTTAGCTCGTTGGAGAAACAAATATTAAACATGACATTTAAAAAAAAAAAAAAATACAAGACAGGAATTGTTGAAAGCCATCAGTGAGCAAAAGATACCCAACTTTGAATCCCAAATGTCTCAGTATCCATCTAACAAATGAACAGATTATGAATCCACGGCGTCTGTGAGCTGCTCTGCGTCCTCTTTGCTGTCTGAACATTCAGATGGGATGAAGCAGCCCGAGTCTCTGGGACAGTCGCTGTCTTCTTCCTGTAGACTGTGGGAGGATTTGTGCTCCTCCGCATCCCTGACATCATCACCTGCAACCACAGACCGAATGGAATTAGATCAAATGACATGATAATATTACAAGTTTCTGTTTCCGACCACACGAAAGATGATAAAAATCTGTGCAAACTGAGTCACTGGAAATTAATCCAAATTTAGATGTGACAGGTTGATGGTTTTAGATGTTTAATTAGATTTGCTGCAATTCTATTAATAGTAATGTAGCTACATTGTCTTTAATGATAAGGCTGTTGTTGCTAAACTTAAGGTGAATCCATTGTGTTGACCCAAATACTAAAATAACTTCTAGAGGTGTGACCTATAGCAAAAAGCAGCACAAAACACCCCAAACGTCCTTTTTGACTTTTATTTTCCGCTCCGTACCATTCTTTAATATTTCTACCTCACTGACAGAAGCTACTAATCCCTGTGTCCAGGTTGCCAAAGCACTACACTAATGGAGTTCAGCTTGATTAAATTACTGGCTTCTCATGTGAGTCAACAAGCTTGGCAGGGTCTCGCTGCAGCCGCTGCCATCTGTTTACTCAAACTGTCACCCAAACACACACACACACAAAAAATTACAATGACCTTTAACTCAGCTTGTGTGCATATATTTAAAAGTTACACTCAATAAAACATGAACTGAATAAAAGAAGCGAGCGAAATGTTGTTCCTTCCTCATGCTGGAAAGCAGGTACGGTATTCTCGTTTTCATTCATACAGGGCTCGGTGATAAGGCCTCAGATTACAGGAACAACTTCTGCCCTGTTAAGCACTTTCTATCTGAGTAACAGGAAATCACTGATAAGCCTCTCACGGTGCGCAGGATGCATTTCTATTCAGTGTGGCACTAATGTCTCGGCTTCCAACTGGCATTTTATATTTTAGGGCAACAAAAGACTTTAGTTTTTATCGTATAACAGTAATGGGTTAGAAATAATAATAATTAATATTCATATTTTAATATTGGTAATTGGCTATCAAGAGCCAGGAATGTGTCTGTTCATATTTCTCAAAGTTAGGGTCTACTTATTTAGTAAAATGTGGAAATTGTGGGACGTCATTAGCTGAAAGTGAAATCAAAGATTGGATTCCTGCTCATCTCTGATTGGCTGATGGACACATTGTGAGGCATGTGTGTTTGCATACAGAGGTGTGTGTCTAAGTGTCTCATTACAACACTAATTAGCACGACCCAGAAAGCCCGTGTAAGTGATTTTGTTAAACACTAAATAAGAACCTGAAAAACTGAATTATTTTACAAATTGTTAAATCAAATTTAATTCAATTTTAATGGACTATTAATTGGTCGATGACAGGACAGTGTTCAGAACAGTGACATCAACTCTTACTGACACTTTAATAAGCATTTATGAATGGACTATGTCACTTCTTCATAACTTGCAATGAGTGAAACCATAACATTAATGGCTAAAACCCTTAAACTTGTGCTTTGTTGCGTTGCTAACCTTCTGTGTAGCGGCACTCAGCAGCGGCGAGGAGCTTGCGTCGGTGCTCGGGGTCTTTGACGTTCAGCTCTATCAGGTGTTTCTCCTGCAGGTGCAGCAGGTCCTCCACCGTCTGGTAGCCATTCAGCAGCAACGCAGAGGCATACTCCTGCAAAAACCAACAGCGCTGTTTTCACTACCATCAATAATATACCTAAATCAAAACCCAACGTCGGGTTTCAGATCATGTTTGGTTTTGAACAGCAGGTATTTCACATCATTTTGACAGTGAGGTTGAGTTGTAGAGGTGTGGTAATATTTCAGTGGGCAGTAGTAGTAGTGGTAATTTTTTAGCCACTGAAAACAGCAGTTACACATTAGCTTTTGTCTCACTTTCCTTGATAAGGTTTTTCAACACCAGAAGAGTTCCCTAGTGTCATTATGGGGAAGCTGCTTTTAACTGCTCTCCTGTTACTGTAACTGTTTGACTAAGTTGTGACCAGACAAAAACATTGATCGATCCCAGCCGATGAACAGCTTTCCACCCTCACCTCAAGGTTTAGCCGCTCCAAAAGCTCCAGCAAGGTTTTGGGTCGGGGTCTTTTGCAGAGTTTCTGTTGTCTAATTTTAGGAGCTTCTTCTTTTTCTTCCTCTTTCTCCTCCAAAACATCTACATAGATGAATTTGAAGTTCCCCACTTTGCCGTTCAGCATGCCGGTCCAGATGCCCATCGGAGGCTTACTGATGATGTTGATGATGTCGCCCACCTTGGAAAGAATCGACAACAGGATATGGTTGATATGCATATTCGTTCACCCCCCGAAACCTGAATGCTTTTCTGTCAAACCGACAACACAATCTCAGCACTGCACACAAGCAGGATTTTTTGCGTTACCTTGAGTTTGAGAGAATCTGTGTCGTACGGGCTGGGGACAAAGTCTGTGTGGACGCGAGCGTTGCCGCAGAACTGTCCCTGGTAGGAACCGTCCTCCTCCAGCCTCACGCTGTCTTTCTGGTTAGAGCCATTGGACTCACTGGTCACACCACCTGAGCCCGCAGACACAACACAACGCAAATATGATTATACATGTTGATTACATTATAAGATTACTGTCATAATCAATACAGCAGGATTAACTCTGTGGCTTTGCAGCACGTGTAGATACTTACTAGAGGAGCTCTGGCCGCTGTAGAGACTTTCTAATGAGTTGCAGCTTGTCTTTGCAGAGTTTTTCTCAGCTGGGGCGCTGCTCTCCGTCTCTGCCTCTGGGTCTTTGTCTGTCTCATCACCCTGGAAGGACAAAGATTCACAGTTTTAACTGAGAGATGTGTTATGTAACACAGACAGACTTTACAATCATCAATCAATCTATCAATTGTGGATGCAATCTGGATATAGGCTATTCAAACCGCTGTAGCTGTATTGAGTAAGTCTACATGAAAGAAAAAGACAACAAAGGAAATAGAGCAGAGAGCTTCAGGTGAAGGTGTGGGTGGCGAAATGTTACAAGCTTCTCAAAAGTTTTGTCTTATCTCTGCGTCAGTCTCACAGTAACACACATTCACACACACAAAAAAAAAAACTGCAAGAGGACAGTTTCTGGTGTACTGTAGGTCAGAGCGTCATTTAAGAGAGTGTCACAGTCAAGGATGTGGGTTTGTATGAGATGAAAGAGATAAGACTCCTGAGAAAAACAAGTGCAGGTTTGACTGTCAGAGAGGCCGGACTTTTACTGTGTCAGACAGGTGGAGGGGGTTTTTCATCACTTGTGCGCACAAATGTTTGATGTGTTTACACGAAGTCGAGATCTCTACCCTTTAATTACTTATCTATGCACACAAGTGACGTTTAATCGGTGGCGTCTGTCTGCAGCCTGATTAAATAATAAAGCTTTTGTATGTGAGTGTGTCTGGTTTCCATTGACTCACTGCTTCCTCTGAGAAAGACTTGGCGTGTTTTTTGCCCATTTTTCTGCGCATCGTCAGTGAAATCGCCTTCATCTTCTTCCCGAGTCCAGCTGATTTGTGCGGGTCTGAGCTTTCGCATTCCTCCGTGAGCTGTGTGCCGAAAGTTGTTTTAGTACATATGAAACATCCATAGAAAAGTTTGTATATTTACATCCAAGCATAAGTGTATGTATGTAAGTTTATGTATGAGAAATTAATACATGTACATACAGTAGGCCTATATCACATTTGCAAATGATAGTAAAATTTAGATCATGTCTACTCGTGTTTTTCCAACCTCCTTCATCTTTTGGGGTACTTCTGCTCCATAAACATACTGTAAAGTAAAATGTATCACTTCCTGTGCCGCAAAAGGGTTTTTCCCAAGATGAACCATGTCCTATTTATGTAAATTTCCTTGCACTAGGGATAAGGCTGCAAAATATATGTACATCAGCATATCTGCAGCACACAATATGCCAGTGTCGCAAACAATAACTTTACATGTCCACTTGTTAGGTTATGCTACAGTATGTCTATCTATGTATGTCTATCAACCCCAGAGGCTGTTTTCACTGTACCAGCATCTCTTGTCATTATGCATGTGAAATAAAATGAAAACAAAACAAATCTACATACCGTTGTTGTTCCGTTCTCCTCTGGCTTGGCCTGTGGCGACTGATGTCTGAGACCCTCAAACCTGCCAAAGCTGGTGGAGCGCTGTGGGGGGAGATTCAGAAAACAAAGACAAAGGATGAGTCATGAAGACAACTGTTTTAGTTTGTGCAGAATTACATCCAGTCAGATTGTGCAGTCATCTGGAAGGCTCATAGAAGTAATGTATTCAGCTATTTACATACTCTATATACAGTAGGTCTTTCTAAGGAAAGCCAAAGCTATAAAAGTAGTTAATGCAAAACAACCACAGTGTCAATACACACCCATGCACACTCACGCATATAGAGAAAACTGTCTATTCAAAGTGTTTTATTATAAAAGCATGAAAAGGTCAGGTCTTAGTTTCACAACAGCCTCTATGCAAGTGCACTGAAAACTTGTCAGGTTGAAAAATATATGAATAAATACATGAATAAAACAACAGCGTCCTCACATCACTGAGGTTAGCAACCCAATGCTGCTACACTTTGACTCTGTTTTAATTGTTTCTCCTTTTTTTTTTCCCTGCCCCACCCGATTTTTCATAAAGCTAAAAGTCACTATAATCTCCCCCAAACCCCCATCATCTCCACAGCAGAGCACAAAAAATAATTATATAAATGAATAATCCCTGGAAATCCTGGTTAAATATGAACTCCTAGACAGACCTCAGCGGAATGAATTAATGCAGCGTCGACTGCTTTTGACAGACAGGCTCACATTTTTCAGCAAATATCACAGTGTTAATTTTTTGTCATAACTGTCTCTTTTAAAATGTGTAGATGAATTTAGAAAATACATTTTCATGCACACATTTTTAGCAAGACTAGTCTTTGACTGGTTTTTCAGTAATTTATAGAGTATGATTTGTCCTTTCATCCAACAAATTATGTTATACAGTAATGCCAGCAACAGTTAAGACATATTTGCAGTCAGAACAATGATCTGTCTCTCTTCCTTATTGTAGACATTCATCATTTTTGAAGACACAATGTAAAAGGCAACATTTAAACATCTCTACTTCCTACAAAATGTCATATCACTGACTCAAACTCTCAGATTCTCACCCACCTTTGGTTTGCTGCTCTTCGCTTTGTCTGACACATTGGACGCTGCCCTGTGTAACATTTTCCTGCTGTTTTTAAGGTTTTCTCAAATCTCAGAATTTGCTCCTCTCGTTCCTTTGCTCCGTCTCTCCTGACAGTGAAGTGTTAACTAACAGCAAGAAGCTTTGCCCGACTGACGGGCTGACTGAACCACTTCCTCACGACAGACAGGATGTGAGGCAATTGACATTGTGTGTCTCGTTTGCAATATCGCTTTTGAAAAGGGAAAAACACAAATGCTTGAGTGTGCATTTTGTAGCCCGCTCAACGAAAACATCTAGAACCACTTCCAGGAAAGACTGTGTTGAGGTTTTTATAAGCGTCTGTATTTGTTTTATAAGATGTATTGGTGAGGACGAGCTCCGTCCTGTCACGGTTGCTGTTGTCTTGAGTTTCTGTGGTTGGTTAAGATCAGAGTTAAATAATGTCACTGAACATAACACAATCATGAAACCACTGGAGTGACTCATAATGTACCAAGATTTCATCCACATCCCTGCAGTGACAACACAACTATTCTTACCTAATTGTTTCTTAAATAAAATATAGGAGAGAACATGGAGAAAAATATAAAATTCTCCTTTTCTACTCAGATGAAATCTAACCCCAGTATCCCTGAAAAGTTCCCTAAAATAGCAAAGAGGAACATGGTTATGGTAAATGATGCTGGAGTAACTATTCTTATGCATTCATTTCTTCATGCTGGCAGTCGCAGAGAGCTTTTGGGGAAGTGGTGATGTATGACAGAGGAACAGTCAAAGAGGTAACTTCATTGTGTCGAAACACTTTCCGGTTTATCTCTCCTCTCCACAATGGAAGTCACTCGGGTTTATTTCATGTCATAGAAACACTACGATGCCAAACGCATAATTGATTTTTGTTGTCAATATTAACGGTTGGAGATCATAAACCTGTCAGTTTCTAACAAACATGGCCTCCCCAGTGAATCTCCACAGTGTGGTTTGGTTTGACTTTCCACAGGATCCTACACTACGGCCGCCAGCCAGCCGGGGTTGTGGTGATGTTGCCATGTGGGGATTTGCCACTGTGTTTACATTGTGGGGCGTTTGAACGGGTCACTTGTAGAAAAGGGAATTCTGCAGACAAAACCATTGCCTAATCCCACTGCTTGCAATCAGCGTAAACTCCTGTCAATCCAGATTAAGGCTTCTAATCTATTACTTCAGAGGCTCCTGACTCTGCCGAGAGGCAGTTGTTCATCTGAAGAATTGAAAATGTGACACCCACCATTGGAAAGAGTCACCTCATCTCTGTTGAAATATTTTACTGGGGAAAATTTTCTAAGGAGATACTCCAGACCATTCTACCATGTTTGTTTTCTTTCTTTTAACCTTCGTCTTGTGTTAGCTTTCTACTGCCATCTATGGTGTTTGGGTCAGTTTTGACACGTGTTTTAAATCAGCTGTAAAATACACTAAAACAATTATTTATCATCTCATTTGTTTCTCATCTCTTGGTTACATTGTTAGGCTTCCTTATCCATGAAAAGGTTGGTTTTGCACTTATGATTTCAGTTTGAACTCTCATTATTGTTCTTATCGTTATAACTGGGTCAAAATTGACCCTAACACCACAAATGTCATAATTTTAACCAGAGCATTTTAGAATTTTGTGGGGAAAAAAATGTTTTGTTTTGTTTTAATTTAGGTTCCTGACAAAGTCAAAAAGCCTTGATGCTATAAACAAATTTATTGTATGCATTTAAAACCTGAAAACGGGTCACTGGTGACTCGAACACCAGAGAAAGGTTAATATCTTTATGGTGAAGTAACCACACCACCACAGTGGTTGAATGAATAAGTCGTTAACACCATCTCTGGCTCTGCTCTGAACAGGCTTCATGTCAGATGAAATGACATTTCACCTCAAAGAACCAATGACACTATGGATCCATAGGGATCTTTGTAATCTCCACACAGGATCATCCTTTTCATCTCAGACAATTTTCTCCCCAAGTCATGTTAAGCTTTAACAACGGCGTTGAGTCACCCTGAGCGCACGCTGCACATGCTGTGACAGATATCAAGTGCACGCAAATGCGCTGACCTCTGAGGTCAGTCGGTTTTATTGTGTTGTGCTTGCACTAAGTGACAACTGAACTTGGAGCAGTCAACCACAACTGACTAAAAAACAATCCCAGTAACACTAAGATGCATCTGAATTAGATTTGGCATATCTTTCTTAAAGCAGATATCAGTGGAATGTTTTTGTTAATATAAGTCCTAAATAGTCCTATTTTCCGTCAGCAATCACTAAGTACATACATACAAAGTATTTCAGCCTAAACACGAGTCTCTCCGTCACTCTGCTCTGCTGTAACCCGAGGAGAAAATTTTCCTTGTGGGATACAAGTGTTATCCAATGAGGAGAGAGAACGGCATGAAGGGCTGTGTGTGCAGCCAAGGGATGCGCGTGAATGTGGTGACGTAGCACGAGGACCAATTGATGCCTGACAAGGGCGGGGGCTGCTAACTCATGGTGCGTTCAAAGAAACTCGTACTTTGTGTTTTTCCTTCCTGTGAAGTCATACCAGTTCGATCTGGTACGAGTTCACGGGTCGGAAGTTACGAGTGGCCGTTATAGGGAACTTTCACAGACAACAGGATGGTAAAAACACGAGCTACGGGTTACCTGGAACGCTACCAAGTCGTAGTTGTGACTTGAAGCTGTAACTTACGGTTTCAAAAGCCTGCCTTGAACGCAGCATTAGCCGAAACGGCCGTGAAGCTGATATCTGCTTTAAAAGGCAAAGGACTTGCAATGTTTTGTACAGTTAAACTGTGCTATTCAATACAATAACTACAATTAAGCCTTTTAAAATCTGTGACAAAATACTACTCACATGACCAAACATTCGTGCAGTGAAGTCGCTTTGTTTGCTGAAATTGTTCCTCATTTTCTCCCAAAACATTTCAAAGTAGAACCAAAGGTTGTTGTTGTAACCTCAGAAGCGTGAGTTAAGTGGATATCCTCCAAAGTTACAGTCTTATCAGAAATGACTGCATAAACAAGCTTTGGTACTGAAAATAGTCTAATGCTGGAAGATGCATTTTTAATTTTAGACTCAGGCTGTTGACCATAGTTTCAGTTCAACTTTGAATGCATCTTTGTACAGACTGAGGACTGTGTGATTTATCCCTGATCAATAAAATAGAAATCATGCTAAAAACGATCACAGCAGGATCTGTGCCAATGTCCCTATGAGAGACTGAGTGAGGACTGTTTGAGAAAGCTTGAGAAATGTGAACCACATTAAAGCCGCAGTGTCACAGCATGTGGGGCACGACGCATTGAACAGTTAGTGTGTGTGTATGCACAGTGACGCCTCAGAAGTGTGCGTGTGACTTAGCAACAAAACGTTTAGAGAGCTGAGTGAGATCACACACCCAACAACATGCACTCACACTTGGCTCTGACAGATCCACATCAGTGATGGAGCGCGATACCTTCGGGGGAATCTGGGGTTTACTGTCCCGTTTCAAGCCGTCGTCCTGGGCCGGGTTAGGCTGCAGCTGTCGTCCCTCCCACTCCTTCCCATTGGCTGCTGCGGGGGGGTAGTCATGGGAATACACGCGGTACTCGGTGAGCGGCCGGCGACAGGTGTGCTGGATGGTTCCCCAGGCCGGGCTGCCCTCGCCCGGGTTGCTCCAGCGCTGGTGGTGGGCGTGCGTGGGCGTGGCGCCACCAGGTAGACTGGTCATGTCGATGTAGCGGCCCGGGGTCGTGTTCTCCTGAGCGGGCAGCGTGGACGACTTGCCGCTGTACATCGGCCTCCTGTCCGATCTGTAGGGCACTTCCAGATAGTGGGGTCCCATGGGTGGGGCGGCCATAGCGTTGGGTGGGGCGTGCACTGAGAAGGATGACAGGGAGGCAAGGCAAGGCAAGTTTATTTGTATAGCACATTTCCGCAGCAAGACAACTCAAGGTGCTTTACATATTAGCAAAATAAGAACATAAAAAGCAAACATTATTTAAAAACAGACAAGAGAATGAATTAAAACAGGTATAAAAAGAAGGGAAGGGAGAAAGAGAGACAGAACAACTAAAACATAGTAAAAAAAAAAAAAAGATATAAAATAACAGAATAATGTTACAGTGCAGTTAATGAAAGGCGTCAGCAAACATGAAAGTCTTCAATGTTGATTTAAAGGCACTGAGGGTTCTGGCAGACCTGCAGGTTTCTGGGAGTTTGTTCCAGATAGTGGGTGCATAGAAACTAAATGCTGCCTCACCTTGTTTACCTCTGACTCTACGTATAGATAGAAGACCAGTACCAGATGATCTGAGGGGTCTGGACGGCTCATAGTTGAGTAGGAGGTATGTATGGGATGTATTTTGGCCCTAAACCATTTAATGCTTTGTAAACCATCAGCAGTATTTTGAAATCTATCCTGTGAGAAACTGGAAGCCAGTGCAGTGATCTGAGGACTGGGGTGATATGGTCCACTTTCTTGGTGTTAGTGAGGACTCGAGCGGCAGCGTTTTGAATTGAAAAGGGAGGAAAAACATCAATGAAATGTAAAACTAGAGAAGTGTCAGGGATGTTGACCTTGGTTTCTTCACTTCTTAAACTGGAACTAGGCCTGTGTGCGTCATGCTGAGGTGTTGCTGCATCGTAGAGTGACTCTGCTTCTACCAGCGCTCTCACCACTGAGGCATAATAACACCAACTCAGAGCTACTTTACAGCTTCATGCAGTCGTGCAAATGAACAGAGAGATTATTCTCTTTTTTACATTTACTTCACAGAAGATCAGTAGCAAAGACTTAAGAGGAGGAGGGCTTGCACAGTTTTTGAAGTAGCAACGGAAAGTGTGAGGCAGGAAGTATGAAGATGACCAAACAGACCAATCAGAGTTTTGCGGTGTCTCGTTTGTCTCGTTTGTACCTTCATACATGTAGTTTGAGCGGATGCTGTACCTGCGCTCTGTACATTTATTATAGGGACACCACAGACACCTATGCTGAAGCTGTTGCAACATCTGCTGTTCGGGTCACCAGTGACCCGTTTCAGGTTTTAAAGCACCATATAAATTTGTTAATTGCATCAAGACTTTTTGAACCTCTTTTTGAACAGGAACCTCAATTTAAACAAAATAAAACGCAAAATTCGCAATTCTAAAATGCTCTGGTTAAAATTGACATTTGTGGTGTTAGGGTCAATTTTGACCCGGTTATAACAATAAGAACAATAATGAGAGTTCAAACTGAAATCATAAGTGCAAAACCAACCTTTTAATGGATAAGGAGCCTAACAACGTAACCAAGAGATGAGAAACAAATGAGATGATAAATAATTGTTCTAGTGTGTTTTACTGCTGATTTAAGACTCGGGTCAAAACTGACCCTAACACCATAGATGGCAGAAGAAAAATAACACAAGACGAAGGTTAAATGCAGAAGTGTAATCCAAAATCTATCAAAGTAAAAAAAAAAAAATTGCCAAATTTTGACATTATAAGGAAGGGATCTGTTCTGCTTCTGTCTAGGTTAGTCATAGCTAAATCATTGAGTCATATAGATCCTAGAAAGGTCAAGAAATTACAGTTTCATCCAGGGAGAGGGGAGACAGTGCACTTTATTTTATAAGATTTTTCTTTTTTTCTGGACAGCTGTCTTACCTGAGGAGTTGTGAATTTTCTTCGACCCCTCTTTCACGCTCTTTCCGCCTGGTTTCTTCCCGCCCTTTTGGCTTCTCTTGATGGAAGGTTTCACGTCTGGGACCGCTCCGCTGACGTGGCCGCTCTAGGAAAGATGCATATAAATAGTTTAATTCCTAAATCTGTTAATAAAACGATGGGAATTACAGTAAAGCACCGACTGTCCTTTGGTGACATGTTAATTAAAGACAAAGAGTCTTACCTAATCTCTCACAGCTCAGTTTTTAGCCGAGCTAGCCGTCAATCAGTTGTTGCACCACTGTGGTACGGACGGAAATATCACAGCAACTACTGAATGGATTTGGCGCAGACAATGCCTGCTACTCTGATGTAACTTCTAACACCGTCATCAAGTCTAAACCCTTTTTATGTTCATTTTTGGTGGTTGTTTATCCTTTCTCATGGTGTTCGGGTCATGCATTTGTTTATAGCATCAAGGTTTTTTGACTTTGTCAGGAACTTCAATTTAAACAAAATAACACAAA
Source organism: Trachurus trachurus (assembly GCF_905171665.1). Taxonomy (NCBI): domain Eukaryota; kingdom Metazoa; phylum Chordata; class Actinopteri; order Carangiformes; family Carangidae; genus Trachurus; species Trachurus trachurus. Next base: position 14,127,694 of record NC_139892.1, on the reverse strand, counting down.
AAAAATATTTTTCACAAATTTCTAAAATGCTCTGGTTAAAATTATGACATTATTTTGACCCGGTTATAACGATAAGAACAATAATGAGAGCTCAAACTGAAATCATAAGTGCAAAACCAACCATTTCATGGTTAAGGAAGCCTAACAATGTAACCAAGAGATAAGAAACAAATGAGATGATAAATAATTGTTTTAGTGTGTTTTACAGCTGATTGAAGACTCGGGTCAAAACTGACCCGAACACCATAGATGGTAGCAGAAAGCTGACAAGAGGAATTCAATTGAAGCCAAGGGGTATACTGACAAAAAAGACCCAGGGGCATACATCAAAAAATATTAAAACCAATATTTTCATGGATAGGAAACCTAACAATGTAACCAAAAGAAGAAAAACTATACCATAGATAGAAGTAAAAAGCGAACACAGACAAAGGTTATATAAAAAAAAAGGTGGATGCAGTGTCTCCTACTAACTCTGCTTAGGATCGCTGGTCCTTTTGGCGGCTCTGGCACGTTCTGAGGCACTGAAACCGGCTGCTGATCCATTACTGGCAAACCCTGCTTTGTTTGCTTCTCACTATGATGGGCATTAGTCAGAACGGGCACTGGGTGACCTGGCATGAGGCCTCTAAACCGTCGTTCCTCTTCTTGTTTTCACATCTCTCTCTCAGCCATGTGGCCCGGAGATTACCCAGAAGGCAGTACCCACTCTTTGGGGCCATCTGCACTGTATTAAAACCCAATCACCATTTGCGGTAAACGATTGTGCCATTTAGGCTACGAGAGGCTCTCTGGATGTCAGGAGCAGGTGGCAGCTGAAAACTCCCAAAATGTTCCAGTGTGCCATGTGACCCTGTGTCTCATACTTCCAGTGCAGCAACAGGTTCGTGTTGATGCAGCTGCAACATCAGGCGGCTGCACACATCAGTCTGAGACGGACAGTTATTCAATTCTGCACTGTATTGCATTAATTATAGAGGTGCAGTTCATTCTGTTGCATTGATTGTTATCAACAGACGAGCGATGACCCCCAGGTCACGGTCTACCACTGACTCTGTCTTTACAGTTGCTGATTACCGGTCTGGATTTGGCTTCCATCCCTCACAGCTACTGACCTACAAACCAAACGTAACAAGCTGTTCCACTGGGCTCTTAAGTATATTTTTATCTTACTCACACCTCGGCCAAAAATACGAGCAAACAAATTTCAAATGTTTTGACTTCGAAGAAACATATAGCTTCGGTTTCATTTTGCATCATTGCATCATGTTTGCCACCAAAAGGTCTGCTGAGTGAGGATTTTTTGATAAATGAAACAGGATGAGAGAGGACTGTGGTGAAAGTTTTTATTCTAACCTGGCTTGAAGGCGGTTTCTCCTTTTTCTTTGTGCCAGAATGATGAGCTCCTTTCCCTCCTTTGGTTTCTGTTCTGTGTTTGCTCTTCCTCATTTCTAGAAGGACACAACATATTGTGATTTACAGTATTGGTCATCAGGGTAATGAAACACAGGAAAAAAATAAAATAAAAACCTCCGCTTGTTTCTCTGCTCCTCTGGTTTTAAAACTCCGAGCACTGGATATGTATGACTGTTTCTACTGTGTTGTACTGTCCATGCAGTTAACAAAAGGTATGCGACACCATGTTTCATTATGAAATACACCAGACTGGGCTGCAGATTTGGTGCTGAATTGGTTGGAAACCCCAGGCCCCTGCATGTCTGCAGACGTCACACTGAGAATCCAAATGAACGTTGGCGTATAGATGAGCTTAGCCTATTTATTTCCTATTTACCTTCATTGTGATTGTTGGTGATGTGGACTAAATCTTCTCGGCTGTTGGCAGCCTGCCAGACTGCCGTATTACAGCCGGGGTTATCTGCAGTGGAGGGAGACAAATCATAAAAAAAAACACTGTAGATTTTGTAGCAAAACGTTTGGGCTGAATGAATGGAGCCAAGAGAGAGACACACGTCAGACTGAATGAAACCAGTTTCTGAAACACACTTGAATCTAAATTATTCTTGGGCCTTGCAGTCTCAGGAGATCATGGATTCCTTATAAATTAAATTAATTCTAAACAACAATATTTTTCAGTGTTAATTTTCATTAACCGGAGGGGAACTTCTTGTACTTACCCAGTGTTTCATTATCTGATGCAGATTTGGAGATATGTGTTCTGAAATTAAAAACAACAACAGATGCAATGTTAGATGCTTTTAATGCATTTACTAACTCACATTAGAGTGTCTTTTTTCCTGTTGTCAAACTTGACAAAAAACAACCTTGACGTTTTATGTCATTTGCAGCCACTGAATGTAGCAACAACAACACAAGAACAAGACGCTGAGAAACAACGACCACAGAGCAAGTCAACCATGGGAGATAAGGCTAAAAGCCAATAACGCATCATGAGAAAGTACACCCAGACTGCTTCGTGGTAAAGTAAGTTTGCGTCTAAACCACATTGTGACTAAACTTGTGTTGACTAGCTGTGGTGTTGTGTAAGTTGTGTTTCTTTCACAGCAAAGCCAAGGAAGTAAAGGTGTTGAGGCAACTGGGGACTCTAAGTAGGTGGGCCTTGAATCCTCTTAGTCCAACTAGCCCAGAGCTATAATCTGCCTTCTGCTGGCCCAACGGTGGCACAGAGCACGGCTTCTCAAACAACATTCAGTCAAGCTGAGCAACATAAACCTAATATGTATACACAAAGCTTTTCCAATTGTTTTTAATGGGGCTGTCAATCCCACTTCTAAGAGCAGAGCATGGCATTAGACTGAAAGAACAAACCAAAGAGATGGCTGAAGGGTGGGAGCTCTGCTGAAGAGCCTGTCTGCTCTGCTGCAGGAAGGATTTACAGTATTAACCCCCAGAGAAAATAAACAGGGAGCCTTTCAAGCCATATTATTACTCTATGGGAAAGTCCTTTCACTTGCAAGGCGGCTTTCTGCTCTGGTGTGCACGCCACGCACTGCCCACACGCAAAGAAACAGCAAGTGTACAGCAGACACACGCAAGCATGCATGCATGTCTAGCAGGATTACAATGGTTTTAATGTAATTTCATTTTCCAATTACGATAGAGTGGCATTACTGTAATAATATAGGAACATGCTATAGAATATAACATGGATTTACCCAAGAGCTTAAAACAATATATTTCTGTCCAGCTAATAATACAGAGTCCACAAGCTGAGCTCACCTTCTTATCTTTTTGTTAGAGTTGGCCTGCATATGAGGCATCTCCTGGAGGAAGAAACAAAGCACTTTCGGTCAGATGTCAGACACATTTTAATTACACAACAAGCCTCAATTAAACATTTCAGCAGCAGATGTCAAATGACTCTGCTCATTCATTTCATAATCAGCTTTCTGTTACTGGTACAGTCTGGTCTGAGGACGTCGTCCACAACTCTCAATTCCTCTGAGAAGTGATTCTGTTCAATCTGGTCAGAACAAGAGACGCGTTCCTCTCACCATGGATATAGATCGGCCAGATCCTCGCCACTTCGTGTTGTTGTCCAACAGGACCGCTGGGCTGCAGGAGCGGCTGCAGGAGCGGCTGGACGAGCGGCTGGGGATGGGCTGCGGTGGGCCATCGCTGGAGCTCTGCACAGCTTCATACAGGCTGTCCATAGACCCCTCCTGATGTGCACCCACACACACACAGTCACACAAACACACACAGCTGTTAGACAGTTGAAATGTGGAAGCAGGTGTGATTTATGAATGAATTTAATCTATCGTATTGGATTAAGTCAGATGAATATGAGATAAAGTACATAGCGTGCACAAATCAAGCAGGTTTTATGGGAAACAGGTGATTGTTTAGTCAAAGCAAATCATCCATACACACACCAGTTTAAAGGTTTAAACAGTGGTTGATCCCTGAGCCTGAAAAGCTATACAATGAAACACACAACACATCCTATGTAAATCTTCACTTCATGGTAAACAAGAGCAAAACATCGAACCCAGACTTATGAGGATTTGATATGACGGCGGGGATATGCTGCTAAAGCTCTTTTAAATTTGCTTGTCAACCATGGATGTAAAGCGGGATTGAAATTCCGCAGAACAGATCTGAGTGTGGATTAATATTCGTCGTGCTTGTTTAGATTCCTTCTAGGAACAAACAACCATTTTCTCTCTTCATCTTTATCTCGTCCTGTCTGTGCAGTGACATTTTATCTGTCCAGTTGAAAAGCAGATGTTGTTTCAGTGACAGTATAAGTGAAGATGTTTTGGTTCAATATGATCATCAGTCTGTACAAGCAGCCCTTAGCACCTTTGATCTCACTTTCTTCTTATTGACTGAGGAGAAGATCCAATACACAGAAATACTCACCTTTATATACACTCCAGATGTTATTTACTACAGATATTTGTATTCTTACCACCGTTTATTATTGTTCATTTTAATTATGTCATCTCATGAGTTTACCTGAGTCTTTAACCCTTTTGGCAAATGATTACACTAAATCAAACACGTCGCTATTTAAATATCTAAAATGGGTAACACTTTATAATAAGTACACACTATTAAGCATTAGTTGAATTGATTGAATACTGAATTCATCATTTATAACACACTCATTAGTATGTACTGTAGTTCATAAACACAGTTAAAAATGATATACTCATCTCTGATAAGCACTAACTGTATTTATAAACTACATACTAATGAGTATTTATGCGTTATAAATGAAGAATCCAGTATTCACTATTGCTTAACTAATGCTTCATAGTGTGTAGGCTACATATTATAAAGTGTTACCCTAAAATGCTCTAAAATGGTTTCATTTTAGTATCTCAAGAATGAGTAAATAGGTTGTTCCAACAAATCACTATACACGTGATGTGGAATAACGACAATCAGAGACGACGATGAGTGAAGCCACGGTTCAAGCCTCTGTTTACTGCTGCAAGACGTGAGTTAATCATCCAGATCACTGGTCAACATCCCCAGCATCTGTCCAACATCCAGTGTCTGTATACATTTCCCTTGTGCCCACGTGTAGCATGACAGCTGCAGCAGCATCTGAGGGACCATGCATGTGTGTGGTGCATGTGCATGTGCATGTGGGTCTGCCATTGTTATAACTCCTTTCAAATCTCACTTGTTAATACATTCTTCTTCACTTTCTCCACTGCAGCATTAGTTGTCTGCATTAGCACATCAGCTGACTACGTAGACCACAAAAGGCATTAAAAGTCACTCACATATTTACTTCATGAATCGCAGCACTTTCTGTTGAGTCTAATTTGTTTCTTGTTTTATGTGTATGTTTTCTTTTCAATGTCCTGTTTCTGATTCTGATTGTTCATTTTCTGTTGCTTGTCTGACTCTCGACTGTAAAACTAGTTTACACCCTGGGGTACCAATAAAGTAACCTGAACCTGAACCTGAACCTGAACCTGAACACTATAGTAATCTTCTGCTGTAGTACACTCAAGTATTTGTTTTAGTATGTCAAGGTGTAAGATGTGGATTTTGCCAAAAGAGCAACTCCCTATGTGCACAATATTCCTAATGATTAGCCTAAAGAGTCAGTGGGTTAATGATCTGCATTAAACAGGAAATAACAGTAGGAGTCGTGCTAGGGCCTGTGGGGCAATGTTTATATTGCTCAAAGGCGATATAATAGAAAAGAAATCATGTATATTCAGTGTTTTTTTGTTTTTTTTTGGTTTGTTTTAAACTTACATACCGGTGTATTCCTTTGTCAATTTATTCATATTTGTGTCACAGGGCTAAATTCTCACACTACACAGACTCAAACAAACACAGCTTGTGAAGTAGGTATAGATGAAATCAAAGTGCAGTCTCCTACCAGTGAGAAGCAGAAAAGGTTCATGTTGGCCGGGGCGCCTCCTCTTCACGCTGGTTGCGTCCGACCGGAGGTGAAACGGCGAGCCGAGTGACAGCCAGAGACTGAGCCAGAGAGAGAGAGGGAGAGACACAACAGCTCAGTGTGAGCCCAGCCTGGGTCGCCTGCTGTCTTCTCAGATTAATACCACAGTGAAATCCCTCCACTAATCCAATAGATGGACCACCATTACTCTACAAGCTAAAGCAGAACTCACTCTTGACAACAAGCCCACCACTGGACACTGGTGGAGCAACAGATTGAGTCTTTGTTTTCAATCTTTTTTTCTTTTTTTCAGGGAAGCTTTGTCCAGCAGCCATGCTCTCTTTTAACATAAACTCAATGGTGCAAGAAATAGGCCATAGGATAGGACTGTATATTTGCTTATTATGTCATTTAATGAAGAATTTTGAACATAATCCATGAAAAAGATACTGTGATTGACATATTGTGCATAAGAGTAAGCAGTAGCCTATTACTGTTGTAGCCAGTAGCCTATCAATACACCGTTTTCTATCTATAGGTAGAGTTCGTATTTAAGCAATATTATTACTGTGGCACCTAGTAGTTTAATGTACTGTTTTACTTCTTTCACGTTGTGCAACCCTGTGGTTCCCATTTTAGGGGCTGGGCCTATACAAAGGGTCACAAGCTAAATCAAAGGGTAATGAGATGATTGATGGGATGAAGAAAGAGAAAAATAAACCCTAATCACTGCTTGTGCTTGGAGCAGCGCATATCAAGGCCTTTACTGTAGCATTAGAGCAAACACCAGACTCCAGGAGGACAGAGTTTGTTTTGTGCACCAAAATAGATGAATATGGCTACACTACAGACATATAGCAATTAGCGTAGTTAGTAACTTTTTTTTTTCGTTTATTGATTCTTTGTTATTAGTCAGTGGCCGGCACAGTGATGGTGATTGTGCAAATGGAAACTCTCACTCTCTGTACTCACAAGGTTTCAGGATTATTTTTGCCTGCACCGTCGCTGCAGGTTAATGAGATTGGTTCCTGGTAGACTGGAGTTCAAAGTGACAGTACATGGGCTGATATTGCTACCTGGTTAGCATGCTAACTCTAACTGAGAAAAAGTATGCTGCTATATTGATCATTGTTACATTTGTGGGGGTTTTTTTATTTATTTTTAATCTTATTTCTAATCTTTTATTTTACGATGATCAGCCCTCATGCAGTCGTCATCTACAAAACAGGTAAACAAACACATCGTGCATATCAGTATGTTAATTTATTCTCAACCACAGCTCTTTTCCTGTGTGGGCAGATGATGTGTGTGGTGCTTTTCCTCCACAATTGTGGCTGTTGTTTCTTCTGAAGTCACAATGATTCCTCTAAATGAAGGAAGGTTTTTTGGTTTTGCAGGGCCAAGTCAACCAGAAGTGATGCCAAACATAACACTGTTTTGCGCATTGTTGGTTTTATTTATCATCCCCAGGTGTTAGTCATTTGGCCAATCTGTGCATCATTTCACATGCAATATGTGTCTGCATTAACCGTTAACACATTAAGTGTGAAGGTTGTGGTCTTTTTAATCCATCAATCATCCACCTCCAATGCTTGAGCTGCTCCAATGTAGAGAAGAAACAGCTGGACAGATTAACACTTATGACCTATATTTTCATTGCTGACATGACAAACAATATGATAGATTTGCTATATGTGTGACACTGAGGGTTATATTGAATCCATTGTATTCATTCAGCTTAGTCAGTTCATTATAGTCCTCTGGTTTTAAAATAGAACAAGAGTCCTAGAAATAGGCATGTACTGGAAGTTTATGAATAAAGAAACACATTAATCTCAGCTCCTATTTGAAAGCCTCTTAAATGTCATTATTCAACATATTTCTGTACTTATTCAATATTTAATTACAACATGCTTTGTGATACTACTTTGATGATGGGAGAAGGCCCAAGCAGCCAGGTAGGCTAGTACTACTGCCTGAAAGTAACAGTTCAACATGACCACTCTTTCTTTGTATAGACAGAGTGACTGAAGTCGATGCCCACACCAGCCACAGGGTAAAAACACAAGAAAAAAACAAAATGAGGAGCCACTCATCAAAGCATTACATCAAATGTCAGTCTGCCTCAGGGCAGCTGTGGCTACACACGTAGCTTACCACCACCACCGGTGTAAATGTGGTATGAATGAATAATGGTTTCTGTACGCACTTTGGGTATTGGGTTTAGAAAAAGCACTATATAAATGTAAACCATTATTATTATTATTAAATGGCCAAACACCCAGTTTAATACATGGTTAAATTAAACAAATGTTGAAATTGAAAATTTGTTGGACACAAACAGCGACCAATACCCTGATCACCTCCAGCTGTGATAGTTGTCACCTTTGACTTCCTCTTTTGCTTGTTTTGCTCACACTTACTCTGCAGCTGAAGTGTCACCAAACAACAACACATTGTAATAAACTGCTTGCAAAAAATCAACATGAATAAAATCCAAGACCAACTCACATAGTCAATGCACATTTGCTATATGTTATTAAACCAAAAAAAAGGGCTCATTTGTAATATTTAGCTCAATAACTAACAGTTTATTTCCTGCCTTACCTGTACAAAAAAAAGACAGCTGGAACAAACCAGTGAGTTTAATTTAAAGATTTATTAATCATCATTTTATCGAGTGTGGAACAGATGCCATCCTAAATGGAGTCAAGCGTTACAGTGCAGCAGTAAGAGAGACAGCGACCCACATAGAGGTAAGCTGTTGAAGTGACCCACTGAGTGACAACAGGAAGGGATTAGGTGTGTGTCTGTGTGCATGTGCATGTGTCTGTGTGGGTGTGCGTGTGTGTACATGTGCATCTTTGCCTCCAGCACTATAGTAAAAGAATCATGGCTGTGGCTACTGTGCTGCTGCACAGTTAAAGACAAAATCAATGACAAATCAATAATTGCATCATCACATTAACATTTGATTAACTGACAAATCATTTTTCTTTGTATTTCTTTAGCTCTTTTCTCCGTGGGCCTCCTATTGTGACTAATCAGAAAGTGAAAGTGAGGCCTAGCAGTTGTCCTCTTCACAGCAGGTTGTGAAATAGTCTTCGGCACAAAACTCCTCACAGGTTCGAGAAAGCGTGTCATCTGTTACAAGACAACAAATTATTCATTAAAAATTAAAAAACTAATGAATTTGCCTGCAACAAACAAATATAACATATAAACACCAAATGAAATATAGTCCAACGAGTTGCACCTCTTTGAGTGGTTTTGCAGTACTGAGCCTCCGGTGAGCACTCAGTCACTGTCTTGCAGATGTCGTCGTTCTCATCAACGCAGGTGAAGCATTTGAGTGACAGAACTAAAGAGAATCAAAATACACTCATGGTTTTTATCTATAACATATAACATTTTATATAATATCATGAAGTCATGTCAGGGTACATGTCAGTATAAAGAGTTTTTGATACGGAGCCGATTAAGCAAATACTGGACAGATTCCCAATCACAAGACATTTTCTGTCCCAGTTTTCAAAGACATGTGTACCTACCCAAATTTAATGTGAATTGCTTGATTTTAGGATAGATAAATAAAATGATAAAAGTAAATCAAAGCTTTCTCACCCTGAGTGCTACACAGCAGCAGGAGCAGCAGCAGCGTAAGAAGCAGGACCTTCATCTTGCCAAATGGTATGTGAGCGAACCGGACACTCTTGCCACTTTTATACTGGTACACACATAGTCACATACCAAGGTCGGGTTGAGTCGTGCACTTCCTTGTAAAGGCCGTTCCAGCCAAGGTGCTTTCATTCCTATTGTTCCCCAAAGACAAAACCTGAGCACACAAAGAGTAATTTTATTTCCAGTACTTCTGTGGTATGGTGTTGTTGTGCAATTTGGAGGAGGATGGGGGATGGTTGTTCTTAACACTCACCTGTGGGATATAACTAAAGATGCTGTCTTATGTAACCTGTGAGTTCCTGAGATCTGTTTTATATCATCAGTGAGCAAGGCTTTATCTATTCATCTCAGATTGTATCAAACAATAAGACCAGTTCACAGACTTCAGCACATCAACACACATCAACATTGTGTCTCAGTGTGCCACGTCTTCCATCTCACACTCCCTCTCCCTCTCTCCCTGCTTATGAGCCAGTCTGCCAATCAGAAGCTGCCTTCATCAGCTCTTGTTGACTGAACAACTCCATCTCCATGTTTTTCCATATTCTGCGTTGTAAACTGTTTTCATCTCTGTTTTTCTTAAGAGTTTTTTCCTCAGTCGATGTGAGGGTCTAAGGGCAGAGGATGTTGTTATGATGCTGTGTAAAGCCCTTTGAGACAAACTTGCCCTGCCATGCCTCAGTATTTAAACTGAATGGGGATTTGAGAACAATTTGAGGGCTTTGCTGCTAAAATAGGAACAGCTAGGCTAATGTGGGCGATCGCTATTCTATATTTTTCTACACCACGTTCAACTTCAATTACTTTGATTCTTAAAATCCATTACTGTAAGAACCACTAACCATGGCCATTTGTGCTGTACTTAAGCTTGTACTTAAAGGAGACTTTAATCGATGTTTGATAAAGCATTTATGTTCTTTTCACAGTGTAGTTTGAGTCATTCAAAAAAATTTTTTTTTAACATTTTCTTTATCTTTGGTGGATTTCTGTTATCTACAAGACAAGCTGTCGTCTTTTTAAATTAATCTTAGTTCAGTTGTATCACAGTGTCATACTGTGGAGATTTTACAAAAGTGTCTTAAATGTAGTTACAATTATGTGTTTTTATTAGGATGCCAGAATGTGCCTAAGGCCGACACCCATGAGAAACCAGACCAGCAACAAATGTTATGCCAAACCATCACTGTGGCACGTACATGCAACATATTTTTGGCTGTGTTGGCTGCAATCAGGAATCTAAAATCCAGCCCTGGCACGGTTTTAGATAGTTTTGATCTTAGGTGTCACATCAGTATCAGCCACAAGTCAACAAATCTGATTCAACATAATGAATCTATATACGTAGTTTCAATGTTGGGTATCATGGCGGATTTAAACTTCTACCTGACGTCATCTAACTATTGCTCAGTATCTGGTATTTTACCAATAAGAAATATAACACACCTGGATCTCCAGTCAAACTGGCAGTCAATGTGCACGGTGAGAAATGTTGTACCACTGGTTTTGACACTGCAGAAGAATGTAGAGAAGGTAGTTACACTTTCTGTTGGATTTTGATCATATCTGTATAGCAACTTATCTCTCTACCAACACTGTTACGCAGTTTAGTGGGTTGTTTTGTTTTGTTTTTATCATCATAAAACCTGTCAATTTATAGGTAATATCCATAGATGAGTCTTCTCAGCCAAATATGTTTCAGTGTCTTTACACCTCTGGTCAATAATGATGAAACCTTTTTCTTTTTCCCCCCCATATTTTCCTCTTTTAGTATTTCAAAAAATGTCCAAGACAGAAAATCAAAAGTGTCTTCATGTCTGTTGTCTTCAATATGGAATAGAAAAAGTGGAAGCGACAATTACTTTTGTACTTGTGTTTTTTTTTTATATTTTGAAATGTGAGGATCAATTTAGTCATCATCTATATCTAAACAAGAATAGTATAAGTGATTATAAGTGATGTTTTAATGTGAAATTATCAACAGTCAGATTTGATGTGATCCATCCTGTGCAGACTCCTGCTGGTAAATGACTGTAATACCAAACATGACTAAAGCATGAAATTGCCCTTTAGTGACATCTGTGGGCAACGATGGGGATGTGCAAGACAGTGTATGAAGATGTATTTCCTCAATCCAGCCTGTATTCAGTGATTCGACTCTGGATATAAACTAGACCTATAAATGGAAGAATTACAATAGAAGCATTCATGTGGCAACTGTGAGATATATTTTGACAGTGAATATCTGCATTCACTCTGTTTGACATCACAAACACATCACAAAGTACGCAGCAGTTTTATTTTAAGGATTTTAGCGCCCTCTAAGCTGCTTTTTGTGCCATCTGTCCTTTTGTTGTTGTTGTTCAAGTTGTGCTGCACCCACTAAGCAGCTGGGACTGTGAGTCATTTGAAAAGAGTGCATGACAATAATAATAATAAAAAAACAATTCAAAAAGAAATGTCTCTATAAACAATGTCGCTCTTACTCCACATAATCCACAAAACACACTGTCAGCAGAGCTATTTCTTCAGAAGAAAGTATTGTTCCAAACTGCTTACAAAGGGCTGACTGTGTGCGTGTCGTTACAGTCATACACCAATGTGCAAAACCACAAGTTACAGAAGTCATGTAAAAGACAAAGGTGATGCAAATGATTTTGAAGGTGTGAAGGTGATACAATAAGTAACCACAGGAGGAGGAGAGAGGTTGCTAACTTGGTTACATTCAACACAAAAGAAATGTTTCACTTTCTCTTGAATTTCAAAGCTGCACCGTCACTGCACTTTCTTCTCCTACACCAGGAGCAGGGCCGTTGTATAGGGGAGAAAGGTGATGATAATTCTAGGGGCCCAGCGTCCAGTAGGGCCCATAAAAAACCCTAGTAGTCTAATCTTTGTATGACTGATTTATTCTGCGTAAGATCCTGACTAATACTCATAGTATACTGTAAAAACTCAACATCTTTCCGAGAATATTTGTCTTATTTCTTGTCCAAATGTCTAATTTCTAGTCAAAACTAATCTCTTTCCACTTAAAATAAGACTCATAACCTAAAAATTAACTTGTTTTTAGATAATTTTCACTTGTTTCAAACAAATTTTCACTTGAAATAAGTAGAAAAATCTGCCAGTGAAAGCATGTGGGCGCCGCACCGTGGCTGCCCACTGCTCCTCAGGGATGGGTTAAATGCAGAGAAAGAATTTCACTGTACTAGCTGTATATGTGACCAATAAAGTACCTTTACCTTTATGTTTTTTGTGCTTGTAATAAGGAAGAAAAACTTGTTCCACTATCAGATTTTTTCTACTTATTCCAAGTGAAAATATGCTTGAAAGAAGTAAAAAGTGTCTATAAACAAGGTACTTTTAATATGATGTGTCTTATTTTAAGTGTAATGATATTTGTTTTGACTAGAAATGACATTTTGACTAGAAATAAGACAAATATTCTTGGTAAGATACTTGAGTTTTTGCAGAGTAATGCTGCATTAGCATCAAAACAAGGTAGGCTAAATAAAAAATGATAATACATACGTAGTCTAAGAAAAAAAACTGGAAAAGTTAGGGGGAGGGGCCCACTTTAGTATTCTTTAAGGGGGCCCAGAATTCCTAGCAACGGCCCTGCCAGGAGGCATTTAAAATGGCCTCAAGGAAAACAAAAGAGTGTGGCTGCACAAACACACACATGCTGTCTGTCTTCTGTATCAATGCAAGCACTTGAATCTCCTGGATGGTTAAAGGGAAAGAGAGAAAACGAAACAAAAACTTCTTAATCACGGTTTTGGGTGATTCAGGTTCTTGCCCTAGCTGCTCGTTATGATCAACAATGTCAACCAGTGTCCCTAAAATACGATGACGCGCTCTGTGCTGCCTACTTGGTGCCGGCACAGCGTCAAGAAGTCAGCTGTCATCATCGGTAGCTGCGTTTATGGTTTATAAACAATAGTTGTTAACGTCAGGCAGAGGAAAAGCCAATAAACAAGCTGTCACCCAGCAATCCAGGGATCACATGTGTAAACCCAGAGGCTTCTTTCTGTGTTTACAGCGCCGGTCTGAGGAAAGCTTCAGGTGCTACAGCTAAAAGCTAACAGTAAAAAAAAAAAAAAAAAACTCACATGGTGTGTGTAAAACAGAAAGAAAAACACCTTGGGTTACTTATTAAAAATCTTTATTTCCACAGTTTCATTCTGTGTCAATCAATAAATAAAAGCATTGTCTCCAAACTGTCTGAACAAAATCACATAAATGATTAATCACAGATATGGGAAAGCGGCTTATGTTGGAGGAGGAGTGTTATTCACATATGAGGTATATTCCATTCCCAGAAGTCATTAATCATTCATTGCAAAACAAGCAGAGAAAGCAAAGTGACAGAAATCACACAGCCTTCACGTGAAATAAAAACTTCTCACTTCTCACACCAAGTGTTTTTGTGTATGAATGGGTTTTCTCTGTTTCCTGTGTGTTTGATCTGAGGCCTAGTGAAAACAGATTAGATTAAACTGTCAAACTGCCGACTTGTAGTGATGAAATGGTCAAAGTCATGATGATTGAAAAAGCTTATTAAAAAACACAAAAAATCCATTTTAAAAAACACAATAAAAAGTTGGCTTAAAGCAGAAGTAAGTGGAATGTTTGTGTTAATATAAGTCTTAAATAGTTATATCTTCCGACGGCAATCACTTACATAGAGTGTTTGGTCTGAAACACGGGTCTGTCAGTCACTCTGCTCTGCTGTAAGCTGAGGAGAAAACTTTCCTTGTATCCTACAACCTTTATCCAATGAGGAGAGAGAATGGCCTAAAGGGGCGGTCCTCTCTGTGTGTGCAGCCAAGGGATGCGTGTGAATGTGGTGACGTAGGGACGAGGGCGGGGACTGCTAACTCCATCGGCTGACAAGAAGTTAGCCAAAACGACCGGATCGCTTACTTCTGCTTTAACTTAACTTACAGTAAGTGGTCTAAAACACACTTGTTTTGTGTCTAAAGGTATAAAAAATACTGTTTTCAACTTGAAATTGACAATTCAACCATTTCTTAAGGTGATGATCTCCACACCAGTTATACTGTAATTTACACTGCACTGCTGTGTCATTATTACAATATTATATTATTTATCCTTGTGCTAAAACCTACAAACTGATCTCACACAGTGTACAGACTAAAAGGTCAGATTCTCCTGCTCCTTCTTGTCCTCCACACTGTTGTCCTCAGATGTCGACTTCGTACTTCTGTGGGCAGATTGCAGTGGCAAATATGTTAGAACAATAACATGAGTCAAGAGCAGTTCAATACAGTGGCCCAGATGGGTCAACAGCAAATTTTCATATGTACATTTGTGATATTTTTTTCTCATTATCATTCATTTTGTGTGTTTGGTGTGTCCGCCTTCTTCTACCTCTCCCACTGTTTAAACAGAGCACCTGCAGCTGATCATCTAATCAATTCAATAAGCCAACATAGCAGTAATAGTAGTAGTAGCAGCCAGTTCATCAGTTTAGACACCATCCCCACACGGAAAGAATCTATATGAGGTTATATGCCGCATATAGCTATATGCGTATGCCATATATATGGCACATTTAGGCTGCATATAGGCCGGATTCAGGTGCATATATGTGCATACAGGGCATATAGGTCTCCTATATTGCTTCTTTATATCCAAGCCCTACATAACAAGATATGTCTGGACATATATGCCCGGCTGTATGCACATATATTTGGCCTATATGCAGCCTAAATGCGGCATATATACGCATATACGCAGCATATATATTATCATATATGTGCATATATGTACATACAATATATGAAAACGGCCAATTTTATGTAATGTCACATATATTCAAAACCTATATTAGAGCAGAAGTAAGCGATCTGGTCGTTTTGGCTGGCTTCTTGTCGGCAAACCTATATTTTTATATAGGTTCTTTCCGTGTGGGTCTTTACCAGCGCTCCAGTTCAGTCCTGTTCTTGTCTGATAATAGAGTTAACTGGACTGGTTAAATTAGGTTCACGAGCAGGGCCACGCCTCAACCACACCTCTAATCACAAGTCAAGCCTACATGGTCAACCCCTTATTCGTCCTTCTATCCCTTCTCATCCCTCCATCCTTCCCTTCCTTCCTTCATTCCTCTCTGTTCAACCAGTGCATCCCTTTCTATGTCTCATTCAAGACACGCCAAGACGACACCCCCACTCTGAGTCTCCCTCCGCCAGGTCTTTATTGCAGCCTCCCAGACCAGCAGCGCTGACATCAACCTTCCTTCACCTTCACTCCTCTGTACAATATCCATTCACCCATCAACACTTACATTCCATCCATTAAAATGTTTGCGTACAGTAAATGGCACATTGTTGTGGTTTGGTCCTTGCTAGTGAATCGTTGATTGTGATTGCGGACGTACGGTCTTGCTCTGCCTTCAGCTCCTCTAAAGTGGAAGAGACCTTTTTCACTTAACAATAAACTACTTTTTAACCGATCCTTGGATCTTGAGCTGTATTTGCATTTGGCTCCAAGAAAAACTGAACCGTCATAAAGGAATGACCTGAGAGAGCCGCTCACACCAGACGTCCTAAGAATAGAGCTGACGCAGGATGACCAAAAATGAATAAAAGGTATGAGGAGGCTCAACCAGTTTATTACATAAATCCGAGGGTTTTTCCACCATCACTGAGAATGTTAAATGTCTAAAGGCTGAAGCATGTGTTTGGAAAACTTTCTTGTCTCTCAGGCTACGTAGAGTTTCCTTAATCCTCCTGTTAGAGGAGAGATTGACAGTGCAGACATTCACAACATTACATCTGTTAATATTTACCTAAGATTTACTAATTTATTTCAAACACTTTGCTGTGTACTTTACACTTTTTTTAACACACCATGGTTGAACATGAATAAATAATAAATGATTTTACCTAATTTTAGGTTAAATGATAAATACACTATTATTTGTCATAAACTTAAGGTGATTTTAATTTGTCTGAAATTCATCATCACTCTGTTGCGTATCGTACCTGGATCCCTCAAATTTCCGCTCTCGGTAAGAGTCTCCCTTCTTCATTAGGTAGAGGAGAACCATGTCACAGAAGAAAGCTCCCTGTAAGGTGAAGAGTTTCATGGAGTAATGAGGATGTTGTTAAATGGGGGAAAAAACAGTCTTCAAGTGGGTGGAGGAAGTTGATCTAATACGATACTTACAGCACCCATCAAAGCCAGTCCTGAAGCAACGTTGATGGCTGTGGGGATGATGCTGAACATCCCGGCCTGTGAACGACAGCGGAAAGAATGAAAATCATAAACATTAACTTTACAGGAAAGATAAGATCACATTATGTCATAATCCTCTTATCTCTACTTAATTTATCAGTTTGTTATCCTGTGCTAATGTCCTGTGTATTGCATTATTGCATTAACATTAAATCATAATAAAGCAGAGTCAGCAGTATTTCATGCATTCACACAAAACATTTTACGCACCTTCCCATGCACCATGATGTTAAATCGGACACCGTAGACTTTGAACAGAGATCGAAAGCTCTCACCAGCTGCATTTTTATAATACCGAGTGTGTCTATGAAAATGGAAAAACAAGAACAAATGCAGTGAAACAAATTTCAGCTAATTATATTAATCATTTCAATTCAAATAAATCTGACGAATTGGAGGGATCATATTTATCTCCTTCACATGGCATCTGATGAACATTTTTTGTGCTCTAAACAATATTTAATTTGTTGAAAAGAACAAGAAATATTTGTCTGATCAACACAGGATCCTAAACGGAGACAGTGTCTGCAGTGAGTCTCACCTGAAGTTGAATCCTGCTGCGATGGTCTTGTTGGAGATGCTGGTGTCCAGGCGAGTGAAGTAGTACTGTGGATGGCAGTTAGAGTATCCTTTGTCAAGGTCACAGTCCCAATTTATCATGATGCCAATGGAGCCACCCTAGAAAACAGAATGCAGACTCTGCATCACTTATGGCATTAAAAACATGTTTATAATCATTTAAATACAGTTTATATAGCCCCTTAAAATGCACCAGGATGCATTAGAGGCAACACAACCCACAGGCCAGTGGATGTTAACTTCCCTGTTACCTTACATTGAAATTGAAATCTTAAGCTTATCCCCAAATAAATTTAAGTCAAAAGCAACTGGACTTTGTTATTTGTCTAGGAAGACGTTTCACCTCTCATCCAAGAGGCTTCACCAGTTCATGTACGCATCTGACCAGGCTGGGACTGGTTGCTTTTGACTTAAATTTCTTTGGGGATAACGATGACCTGGACAAATGAGAATATTCACAGGCTTAACCTTAAGCTTAGTTGATGTAACAGTCACTAACTCCTAAAAATGTCCAGTTGAAATGAAAGAAACTCACAAACGTGGACAGGCTCTGGAAGCTGAATCCGGCTCGCCGCGTGATGTCACCCAGACGAAAGATGGGGCAGTACGGGTGGAGCTCCTCGTTATATCGACATTTCTTCAAATAGGAGTCGTCAGTAGTTTCAAGAACATTGGACCTCAGAGTTGAGAAAGCAGCACAGAGCGTATATGAGTGTGCACTGCTCTCTTACACAACTCCTGTTTCCAGTTTAGTACACAGCACAAAGATGTGTTGTGTTCAGTGTTGAGGACTTACTTTGAAAATGTGAATTTGGGAAATTGGATGAAATTCTTGATGTAGATGGTAAAGTTTTCAGCATTTGTCAGCAGAGGGCCTCTGTATAAGAAAAACAAAAACAAAAGTTGTAATAAAGACCCACACGTTCTGTTGCTAAGCAGCTTAATCTAACATGTGTGTTCATACTTGGCTGCTGTGTGACAGAAAATATTACAAAAATGCTGCTATCCCCACATTCAGTGGCTAAAAATAATATTAAAAAGTACTTCATGTCATAATGATATTTAGTTTTAACATTTAACTTACTTGGGTTTGAATTTCCTTTCGATGGGACACCAGCCATAGATTTCACAGGTACCAGTAGAGTTTTCATCTTTTCTTAAACATCGACCACTCATGATTCCTGAGGAAAAGACAACAGAGTAAAACAGCTCCGTGTCAGAGTGTCTGCTGAGATTAGCTACTCTATAAAGACACCAGTCATTCGTTCAAATGAGAACTCGGCCAACACTTCCAAATTTAATTTAACAGAATCTAATACTGTTGCACATGGTAAGAATTTAGGCATAAATTATCTTTGAGAATGGGATTCCTTTCAACTCCACCACTTGAATGCTGATTTAAAATAGTATAGTTGCTCTTCTCTTACCATTACCAGCCACCACCATCTTTCCCTCTTCACAGTCCCCGTCGTCTCGACAGAAGCCATCCAGCACTTTAGGACTCTGGGAACAGATGCCAGAAATTCTTTAAATGGGATCTGACCTTCTGTCTTTTTTTTCCCCAAGTGTTGAATGAATAATCTTTTAGGCATGAGTTTCATTCAGGAATCAAGTGCATTTCACTGTAGGATACTGTGGCAAACCAGGGACACCGGGGCAGACCCAGCAGAGGGGGCTTGGCCACAGGCTCAGGTTAGGGGAGTGGTTTATCAAGTGCAGTGTGTAACTTACAGTACCATCCACTTAGTTAAAGTGCAAACCCCTAACCTCTTCCCCTTACAGTACCACTTTATATTAATGACTGTTTGTTTTTCCCAAAAATCGGTCTCTGAATACCTGTTTTATGTGCATCCTGCCTCTTTAACCCCTGGGTTGCCACAGTACAATACAGTTGTCTTGTATCTTGTAATTAAAAAAAACCTATTAAGTTTCAGTTGAGGGCTCAAACCATAAGAATTTGGCTTTATACATAACTTGTTATCAATTAGATGTGGAAACCCACATGTAACAGTTGTTTCAGTGAATAAATTGGAAACCAAGTCTTGTGAAAACTGTTGTAACATCCGTGACAACATTTACTAACAAGGTCAGCTCACACTGTATTTAAAACTCTCAGGCCCTTTTAGAGGTGAACACGTTCAAATAGAGATGAGACCTTTCTTTGTGTCTCTAGCAACACCATTAATACGAAAGTAAACACGTAGTTAGAGGTTGTTTATGGACGACCGTGAATGAGGACCGGGAACTGCTCTTGGTGAGGTATGAAAGATACACAAGAACAGAGCAGTGTTTTATGGCTTGTGCAGGCTCGCTATTCTTCTTGGCTGCTGGCACTGAAGACAGCAGACCAAGAAAGGCTGAGTTTACATACCAGGCAGGAACCCTCTGGAAATGTGTACTGTAGCTAAAGATATAGCTGAGATAAATGATGAACAGCATAACCGACACACACACACACACACTCATAGCCAGTGTTTTGTTCTTAAGTGTTATGACTAACGCTGAAGAAAATGTGGACCGGTGCTCTTCGGGAAGTGATGGTTGTGCCACCATGCATCAGCTATGTCTTCTGCTGCCTGTTTATGCTTACTCAAATCTGTATAAGATATAAGTCTCCAACATCCTGCCATTAAACATTGTGCTGTCTAATTGTCTCTTCAGTTACCTCAAACTACAAAATATCACCAGCAAAGAGAAACTTCAATTAATTCCATCTCTATCATCACAGGACTGGTCATTTCCAGCTCTTCTCTAGCCTCAGTCATACATGGCCTACTGTATCTGTGAGACACGACTGGGCTGGAATAGTTTCCAGATGATTAGGTGTCAAACAGCGAACGGTAAATAAAGTAACTTTAAAATAAACACAGTAGTTGCACGGCCTGAAACTGAGTTTGACTTTTGCAGACAGAAGGCAGTGTTCAAACAGCACATCCTGCCCTGAAGCCAGCAGACACATTTCACAGGAAAAACTCTACAGTCTCCACATGTTAAACAAAACGCATTTATTGACAGAATGGTGAAATAAAACTACAAACAGAAACTCTTGCTCTTGCTAAGAACCAGGCAAAGTTAATTCCCTAAATCTTATATTAAAAGAGGTACTTTGGGAGTAGCTGCATTTGTTATGAATGGTGTATTTTGGGGCCAGTCAAGATGACACTTTGGTTTTGCATTTAGTTAAAAAAAAATGTACTATAGCCTACATTGTTAATTTACTGCTGCACTGCAAAACCAAAATCATCTTGGCCCTCTGGTTGACCTGCTGGTCTGGTGTTCGAAAAATGTATGAAAATAATTCATCGTTACAGCCTCTATTACATATAAATCTTACCTCGGCACAGTATCCCAGCTTCTGGTTTGGCGTCTCTAAGAAATTAGTGACAACAAACAGAACAGCTTCACCCTACGTGAAGAAGAAACACACAGTAAATGGATCTTTATATGGACATCATGTCATGATGACCCCAGTGCTGTTAGACTGTCTGCACTGATGAGTTTAAAACCCACATGTGAGGGGGCTGCTTTATTTTTTTCATGCAGAGCAACTGTTGCAATGTTTGTTTTGCAACCACCTCTGTGTGCATGCCCCCTCTCACCTTGTCTTTGTTCTTTTTCTACATAACTCTGCTTGTGTGAGAGGAAACATCAGTGTCTAGCACTGTCCTGACCTGCGGTGGGATGACGTAATCCTCCGGTCCCCACACCAGGAGACCAGACTCAGAGGTGTTTGTCACCGAGACCCCTTTCAGTTTAGTTATGACAGAGCTCTGTATGGCCTCGTCCGTCTCCTGGTAGCCTTTCTTACTTATAAACACCCACCTGTGGATGAGAAGCATCTCTCAGAATAAACAGAAGCATGAGGCTAAACACCCACACAAGACCAACTTGACACACTTCACACACTTGTTTGATTGTGTGATCATATAGAGCAGGGATGTCAGGCTCGTTTTAGTTCAGGGGCCACAAACAGCGCAATTTGATCGAAGCACAGCGAAATTACAGCCCGTCCGTACATGCACAGCATACAATACATACAATAAGACAGACATAACAGGATGGAGGAGGAAAAGGGGAGAAACAAGAAGAGCGGGGAGGAGAAAAAAAAGCAGCTCCCAGACTAGATGTTCCTGTGGTAGAGTAGCTACGTGGGACCGGGAAAAAAACATATGAACACACTTTACACCAGCCTAACCAATAAAAAAAAGAACTTTGAATGTTTCCCTTTGTTTTAGTGCATAATTAAGATGTTTACAGTTAATGAACTGTCCTTTTACCTTTCTTGATAAAAAAAAAAATTATGTTCAATTTCAACAATATTATGCCTCGTCTGTCTTTATTTAATTTATCCTGAGGGCCGGATTGGACCCTCTGCTGCGCCGGTTTTGGCCCCGCCCGCGCGCCACACGTTTGACACCCCTGATATATGGAGTTAATAGCATTGCTATGAAACTGCTGTATCATGGAATAGTGACAAAATGTAAATATTAGGAATAACTAAAAGAAGTCAAAGTTTAATTATTTTTTATATTTTCTGTATTTTGTTCCTGCTGCTTTTGTGATAAAGCACTTTCATAAGCTCAATGTACTTATTGTGTCAGGTCTGCTGTGGATTTGACATAATCTGTATATTTAGCCACCTGAAGTGTTTATAGATAATATGTTATAAGCAACAACGCGACAAGGATTCCTCACACATTAGGCTTTTTTTTCTCTCTCTCAAATCATTCCTGAAGGCTACAGTCAGTCCATGGAGGAGTTCAGAACCTGTTTGTGAAAAGTAGAAAAGAAACAATCCACTCACTTACCCTATAATGTAGCCGATGATAGATAACTGAATGACTCTGTACAAAACCCCAACTTTCTTATTTTTGGCGACGATGTATTTTTCCGTTTTATAGTCAAATATGGAAAGAAAACGTCCTTTCAGACCCTCGGCCATCCTGCAGCAGTGAGCGGCCAGCAGGCTCTCTGCAGGGACAGCAGCACATTGACACGCGCGCGCACACACACACACACATGCACGCACGTACACACACACACACACACACACGTGCGCATGGCCAGAGCACAGCCTGCAGGATTCAGGAGGAGGCAGACCTTTACTTGTCCTAATTAGTCACCAACAACAAGCTCGGTATCCGGTTTAAGCTTTCAAAATAATGCCGGTGTCTTCTCTCAGTGAGGGCGGATGTGGTGGCAAATGGTTTCTGTTGTGGACACGTCTGGTAGTTTCAGATGAGCGAGAGCAAAACAATAAAAACGACTCGCATGTCCTGTTTGAGTTTGTCCCACACTAAAATACTCTGCGACTCTGCGACTGCTCAAATTAAAGAACTGGCAATTCTTTCAAGATTTAATTAAAAGCAACAACGTGTCAACCTCAAGGTGGCGCCAAAGAAAAAGTTAAAGGATCGACAGAGTCAATAAAACAAAATAATGTCAGCTTTATTTGTAGAATAATTTGCATTCTCTGAGGGTCATAAATGTCAGCGGTGTCATGGCCGCCAACCCACAGACCATAATGCTCCCTATAGCTACAGTGCAGCCTGCTATCAAGGTTAAAATATGAAATTCAAAAGATATGAGCCTCTTTAAAGTTTCATTTTAAGTTTACTCTGACAGTAACTTTTAACTTAAGCTTAATGTGTCTTGCATTCAGCTTTGTTAACAGTAGGCCTAGACAGCAGGCCTAAAACTACAACCAAATGATGTTGCATTATGGGAAATGGGTTCTTCTTCTTTAATTTCTGCATGCATAGAAAGGAAAAACCTGAAAAGTTCTGTCTCTGCTGCTTCTGCATTTTTTCTTTTAATGTTAAAGTGCCAACCTCGTACTTAAATGTTGGTCCCCCAGTTAACAAGTAACTTGAACTTTTGATATTTAATTTGGATCAAATGACACTCAAACATGTTCATTAAGGATTTTCATTTCATTCTTAACTTGATCACATTTGTTTGCACAAAGTGAGCTAATATAATTGAGAATGAAACAGGTTAGAAGTTAGGCATAAAATAAAATAAAACCTCCATGACTGTAAAAAAAAAAAAAAATAGGCCTAAAGAAATTCCATCTTTAGAAATGTAGTATTTCTGCTCAGAATTTCATTATAAGTGTTTGTTTGGTTGAAAATATCAGTATTTGGTTTCATTACAACACAAATTTAGGATTTAAGGCAAGACTTTTCATCTGTTCAGAGACAGTGAACGTGTACAGATTTTCACTTTGCCTTATAGAACCCAGATTTTATGTCTAATAACCATAAAACTGAGGTTAAGTTGTTCTTCATTTTGCTTTGATTTAAACCTTTAAACACAAAGGTGGTGATAAACCTTTACATTTATACCTTCATCTGTTTTTATCACACAGCCCCTTACTCCGGAAACACCTGCAGCTTCTGACAGGAAGTGGTCTGGGGGAAATGTCATGTCAGACCTTTTATAGCTTTCATCTACTGGAGATGTTCAACGAGTAAAAATAATAATTTGTCTGAATTTAAGGTTAATATGTGACATGTTCACCACACACAACCCTATAAAACATTTGGCAGCTCCATTGTGAAACATAACTGTCACTGTTGAATATGACCTGTGGTTTATGTGAAACAGTTGCACTTCCGTAAATAACAAAACCAATGGTGATGATCTTGTGGTTTTGTCCCATGATGCTTAGGGGGCTTAACATGCAGCTTTAGCACACTCACGTTCACATTGAACGTGAGTGTGACAATGAAGGTGCTGACAATGAATGCTAACGAGTGGATTTTCCTTTTAGCCATCTACTTGATGTGTGTGTCATCGAGTGGTAAGTCCTTTTCAGGGTTACTGTTATAGGGTTAGGGTTAGATTAAATAATTTATATTAAAATGTAGTGGTTGTAAATGTTTCTTTCACTAATTGAATTGTCTGATACCGTTTTGTTGTTTCACTTTAAATTTGTAGAAATAATTGCCTTGGTTCATTTTCCTTTTTAGAATATAAATGATATAATTTCATGATTTGATCATATTTTGACACGTGGTGTAGACTTATTTAACAGTTTTTTTTCCACCTATTGGTGTCCAAATATGATTGTTATCATATACATTTGGACATCAATGGGTGGAAAGAAATGATCAATAACTGTACATCACAGTATGTAGGCCATTCCAACCTCAGTCAGCATCAGATTCTGCACTCAGACGGCCTTGGATCAGATATTAGAGTGAGACACATAGGAGGGTTACAGGGTCAGAGATTTTTTTTGTAGGTTTTGAGTCTTGTTTTTCTACTGATGCTAATCATCACCTGTAATTTGCTTTGATTATATACTATATATGGTAATGGTGAAAATGATTAGTCAAAAATATAAATTTTGTTGAAGAATCACGTTCATTGTTAAACGTAAACCAGCAGTGATTAATTACAAATATTTATTTAACTTCGAATTATGAATTATTATTATTATTTTAATGATATATTTTATAAATTCAAATCTTTATTGGATTGCTTTTAAAATCCCCATAATGTCACACAACAGTTAATACACACAAGTTTATTCACTGAGGTTTTCTAATAAAGTAATTTTCAATTATCATTATCAAGTTTCATTAATTTACAAGTCATGATTTAAACTGTAATCTCCCAATACGGTATATCTTATCCTATCTTATCTGTATTATTTTTCATATTATATATATTTTTCTTCTGTTGCCTTGTCCAGCTACAGTAAATGAATTCACCCTTAACACTTGACAGTTAATTTGAAACTGCTCTTGTGTTTCTCTTTTCCCATTAAGATGTGCAGCACTATCGGTGTGATGAAGATTACCCGGAGTTTCACCCAATCAACGCTCTACTTGGCTCATCTGTGTTCCTTCCATGCCACTTTACAAACAGCAGCAACTATTCGGTGTCATGGATCTATGAGGACGAGGATCTGGTCCGTCTTGAGTCTGAAGGGCGAATTAAATTCTTTGTCCCCAGGAGTGGCCGGATGAAAGCTTTTCCAAACCAGGGCTCAGAAGGAATCTACTCCATCTTTATTGATGAACTTGAGGACTCTGACAAGGGGCGTTATCTGTGTAAGAGAGGAGATAACTGTCTTCATGTGGAGTTGGTTCTTGGTAAGTGGATTTCTGTTCAGAGGTTACAAGACATTGTTTTCTGAAGTCTGAGCAGCAGACTGTCAGAGAGACATTGTCAGAAACTTCACAGGCCAAACACATGAGAGCGGACAAGTGATGTGTTAGCATTTCCTGTAAAAGGTATAGTGTTTTCAAACCACATTTTATCATGCAGATAGACCGAAACACACGCTGCCTCTGATCTACATCGCTGTTGGCACATCGGCTGTGGTCCTGCTGATCGTCCTCTGCTACTGTGAGTATAGGCCTATACAGTACCTGTCCACAGTCTCACACACTCACCCCACAAACTGTTGTTAGAAGGACGGCGTGCTGTGCATTTGATTGCAGAATAAATGGTCTTGTCTTGTTATTGGTGATTTAAAACTGTTTTCTGTTTTATTTCAGTTCTCTATAAAACCAAATCACGGAAACTTACCATCACTCCTGAAAGTGCAGCTCCTGAGGGTGAGAAATTTCAAAATGTATTATTTATAGGTCCATCTTCTGTGGATTGTTTCTTGGTACATAATTATTTCAACAGCAGAGAGCACAATCTTCACTAATTTCTATCTTTTGCACATTTAGGCTACATCTGACAAGGAGGTAATGTTAAATGCAAAAAGAACTGAACCGATTTGCACTGGGGGATGGATCATCAGATAGGGAAGAATCTATACAATTTTGTGGCAGACTAATATCATTATATCTGATTTGTTCTTCCTGAAGTCTGGTGTTCAGTATTACTGACTGACTATTAAAGGGATAGTTCAACATTTTTGAAAATTGGCCCATCGCCACGATCCCCCTAGTAATAGCAGTAGGTTCGTTACCTTTAATTGTTGGTCCAAGCTGCTTTTAGATCGGGGGAGAAGAATACCGAGCGGCGCAGCTACACTACGGAGGCTAATGGAATTTCTTGGTTTTGCTCATCAAACTCAGCAAATACACAACCAAAAAACTCAAAAACGCTGTGGTGGACAAGTTGTGACCTGCACATTTACCACGCTATGAGATAATAGCGGAAATTGTGTATTTGCTGAGTTTGATGAGCAAAACCAAGAAATTCCATTAGCCTCCGTAGTGTAGCTGCGCCGCTCGGTATTCTTCTCCCCCCATCTAAAAGCAGCTTGGACCAACAATTAAAGGTAACGAACCTACTGCTATTACTAGGGGGATCATGGCGATGGGCCAATTTTCAAAAATGTTGAACTATCCCTTTAAGGTCAAACCCTCCACTAATGGTTGAGGGACATATGTCTAGATGTTTACAAAGTCATATGGCATTCATGGTGCATTTATGTTGCAATTACATATATCATTTTATTTTTTCATTAATATTGTTATTATTGCTGTATGTAATTGTCCCACAGCTGGTACCAACGCTCCACCTGCAGTCACAGGCCCAATGCCACCAGTACAAGGACAGTGGAGAGGTAATCCACAGTTACACACAAACGCAAGTCACGCAACATTAAACTACTGTATGTAGTATATCTGATGCATTGTCCACCATCTTTTTCTTACAGAAGCAGACAACCCAGATCTTGTTTATGGTGCGTTCACACAGCTTTTTCTGCCATCCACTGATTAACCTTTCTGTTCTATCCCACCAAAAACATCTCTAACATCTTTGTCCTTATTTTTTATAATTGATCTTTTTCAAATATCAGAGAACGACGACCAATACCCAGTCAGCCAGCTGGGTGACCCCTCCAGAAACCATCACAGTCTACCAGGAGGTCTGCATCATGCAGACAGGTTTCAAACCACTCAAAGCACCAGTGGGATTTATCCCAATCTGAACGAGGGTAACTTTCAAAGGATGGAAAGTCAAAGAACAAAACAAAGATTTCACACAGGTGCTTCATAATAAACAATATAACCAATGGTTGTAGTGACATAAATGAAACATAAATGAATAACTCAGTCTCTCCTCACCTCTCCAGAACTCTTCAGCAGATTACGACAAGCAAGCATCGGCCGACATTTTTATGGTAAAATGAGCATTTTACATAATTTTTTTCTTTTCTTTTTTTTTTCTTTTTTTTTTTTACATAATTTTAATGTTGTTTGGAATTTCACTCGCTCATTTAATTACACAGCTAACCAAGGTGAAATCAGCAGACAACAAGCCATGGCTGCTCAGGCAGAGAATCAGCAACGAGGTATTTATGTTTTATTTATCTCACAAAATGATGTTGTGTTATTTTCATTATTCACTGTTGTGTTTTATTTATTTTGTTCTACAGCAGGTGTGGGTAAGAAAAAAGCCAAAGAAAGTGAGTGCTGACTTCATCTTTATGCATGTTCAGCCCGAAATAAAACTCTGCACTAAACTGCTATCCCATGTCCTTGTTGTTTTGTTTTTTCCCTTTCAGAAGGTGAATACAACAACCCGATTTACAACAGAAGCACAGATCGGCTCAATCTTCAATGAAGAACGGAGGAGTCTTCACACTGCTGCTCGGACATCGATTTGGACACTGATAATTCATTTTGCTGTTTGTTGATCAAAGTAATTAAATAAAGATCTTAAGTATCAATATATGACATGAAAATTATTTTCGACCTCGGCTGAATGTGTGACTGAAATAGTTTATATAGTTGCCCCTTACTGTGGTTTGAGTTTTCTTTTGATTGGACACAAGGCCAGCTGACCTGACCCTAGCCCACTAGCTTACGTAGGTTCAGATCTGGCCAAATTTACTGTTAGATTTGCCCATGCAAATCAATCGAACATTGATTAAGTGTTATTCCCATGCATCACAGTAGACAACATCATCCAGATACATAGCACAGCCATCCAAACCTGTAACCACTCTATTCATAAATCTCTGAAAAGTGGTGAGGCAACCTCCTGACCATGTTTGGACAAATGCACTTTCCAGTAACCCCTCAAAAGGTCTAATTTACTGATATTTTGCAACTTGATCTATACACACAATCAAAGTCAATGCCATTACCCACTGAGCTGTCCAGCTGAGTGTGTTAATCAGGGCCTCCTCTGACTCCATACTCACTCACACAAACACACACAGACAGGTTGACAGCTCCTTCATGTCAGTGGTCAGAGAGAGTGAAATGACCATGTGTCTGTGTGACCCCTGATTTTAAGGTCATAGGTTCAATTCCAATGTTGACAGAGATCCCAATGGCACGCTCAAAATTTCTGTGAGGAAATGTTCTGCTTTGTAATGCATAACCCTAACAGCCTGTTGTCATGGTAAAAACATTAAAATATTAAGTTTAAAATAATTGAGTCTCTTTCAAGTTTTTATTTCAAGTCTACTGCTGGATTACTTTGACAGTAACAGTAACATAAATGATGTCTTGCATTCAGCTGTGTTAACAAGTTAGTCAGGAGGCCTATAGCTGTACAGCCAAATAATGTTGCATTATGGGTATGTAAAAAGCATGAAGATTAAAAATCTGTATATTTCTGCCTCTGCTGCCTCAATGTTTTAAAATCAGTATTTGGTTTCATTACACCCCATTAAAACACACATTTGGGATTCAAGACAAGACTTTCCATCTGTTCAGAGACAGAGTTGTCCTGTGTGGACTTTCAGTTTGCTTTACTAAGCCCAAATATATAATTAGGCTACCATAAAACTGAGGAAAAGTTTTGCTTCATTTATTTTAACCCTTAAACACAAAGGTGATGATAAACCTTTCCATTTAACTTTACAGCTCTGCTGTGGGTGTTAAGCTGGAAACACCTGCAGCTTCTGACAGGAAGTGGTAACTAACCACCACAGTATAAGTGAGACTTATTAAGTTCTTAACTTCTTAAGTTTTTAATTGAAGATGTTCAATAAATAAAAGATAATAACCATTTCATCTGAAAAGTTAATATGTGACATGATCGCCACATGTAAAACATTTGGCAGCTCCATTGTGAAGCATGATTTTCACTGATACTGTATGATCTGGTGGTTAATGTGAAACATTAGCATTTCCGTAAAACCATTGTCGATGGTCTTGTGGTTTTGTCCCATGATGCTTACATGCAGCTTTTTGGCACTCACATTCACAATGTGTGAGGTGCTGACAATGAATGCTAACAAGTGGATTTTTCTTTTAGCCATCTACTTAATGTATGTGTCATCGAATGGTAAGTCCTTTTCAGAAATTAGAGAATTAAATAGGCTTAAAGTGGAACTGCAGGATTTTTATCTTAACGATGCTACATTTTTACCTTAATTAAACAGCTTTGGAGTAATTGTGATAACTTGTTACCATGGAGAATGGAGGCTCTCTGCCTTCCACGTTGCGTTTCTTGACCGAACCGGTGTCTCAGCTCCGGTCTCTGCAGCACTGCAACACACTGTAACCCGTAACCTCTTGTTTGTGACAGATACACAAATATACACATCGTAACATCGTATATGATATATAATGGTATGTACCGCTCGTGCCAGCTTGGTTGAAAACAAATGCACACGGCCAGGAGGAGGGTTAGTAAAACAGTTGAAAAGCGACCAGACTTGCATAGTTCCCCTTTAAGACATAACATAAAACTTTTTTTATGTAAAACTTTCACTAAAGTAATTGTTGTTGCCTTGGTTTTAATATACAGTATGGGTCAATGACGTTACACAACCCAATGTCAAGTGGCGTAACCAGTATTTTTCAGAAAAAAAAAACTATACAGGAAAATAAACCCCGATGAACATGTGAAATACCGGTAAATGTAATTCACCTTTGCAATGCAACACTATGTTTCTTGACAAATTTGACATAATTTGTCACAAAAAATACAGTGTTTTTTGGATATGTCCTGTCCTGTGTTGCCAAAATGCATTAAAATTCAAATATAGAAATACAGCAAAAAAATGTATTTCAATTTACTGTTTTCAGAAGAAAGTAGACTTTGTGGTTACACCATTTGACATTTTCAGGGCATTCAGTCTGACTTTAGTTTAAAAAATGGGTCAAATATGATTTCAAAATTCAAAAAACCAACATGAATACAAAACGTACATTTTAACCAATCTGATGCATGCTTTAAGAAATATATTTTTAGTTTTAAATATATACAAATAGTTATCTAAAACTAGTTTTTATGTGTCACTGACCCATATATACAGTATACACACACACTGTTGCCCATAAAGTTGGAACAATTTTATTTTCAGACACATTACCTATTTATACACATGACTGATCAGCTTTGACCAAGTGCAATATACTGAGTCCCAGCAGTTTCGTGAAGCTATACACTAAATCTATCAAGACTAAATTACATTGTCACTATCATTTCATGAGAAGAGGTAATAATAAAAGATAAATACAACTTTAACAACAGTGTGTTTATATATATATATATATATACACATAGCCTACATATGAATTAACTTTGAAGTTCGGAACTGAGATAAAGACAATATGCCAATGATGTGTTTTCTTTTTTCTTTTCTTTTTTTTTGCTTTTAAAATCCTCATAATGTCAGTTTGATCCATGCAATGTTTCTAATCAATAGTTTTTCTTTTCATACAGTATATTGTCCATTTACATTTAATAAATTCACTCTCAATGCTGTCAGTTAATTTGACTCTAAACCAGAAACTGCTCCTCTGTGTCTCTCTTCTCGTTAAGATGTGCAGCACTATGGATCATGCGATCCATACGAACATGAATCTGAGATTCACACAGTCAGTGCTCTACCTGGCTCGTCTGTGCTCCTTCCATGCCACTTTACAAACAACAGCAGCTATTCGGTGTCATGGATCTATGAGGACGAGGAGCTGGTCCGTCTTGAACCTGGAGGGCGAGCTAAATTCATTGTCCCCAGAGGTGGCCGGGTGAAAACTTTTCCATACCAGGGCTCAGAAGGAAACTTCTCCATCCGCATTGATGAACTTGAGGACTCTGACAAGGGGCGTTATCTGTGTAAGAGGGGAGATAACTGTCTTCCTGTGGAGTTGGTCCTGTTTTCAAATAGTAAGTGGATTTCTGAGCAGCTGCCTGTCAGAGAGACATGACAGGACCTCTTCCTTTTCATGCTCACAAACCTCACAGGCCAGACACATTAGAGCAGACAAGTGATTAATTTCCTGTGAAAGGTATAGTGTTGTAAAACCCCATCTGATCTTGCAGCTTGGCTGAAAAAAGAGGTGCTCTGCATTGCTGTTGGCACATCGGCTTTGATCCTGCTGATCATCTTCTGTTACTGTGAGTATAGACCTATACCTGTCTGTGTACAGTCTCACACACACTCACCCACAGCTGTTGGTAGAAGAAAGCTGTGCTGTGCATTTGATTGCAGGACAAATGATCTTGTTTTTGATGATTTAAAACTATTTTTGCTTTAATTGCAGTTCTCTATCAAAAGAAACAATGAAGAATACCTTTCAATCCTGTAGGTCCAGATGAGGGTAAGAAATTTCAAAATTTCCTCTTTTAATTCTGTCAATCTTCTATAGATTGTTTCTTGGTAGTTGTATTTGCATACAGTTTGTCACTGATTTCTATTTTCGCACAATTACATCTGCCAAGGAGTTTATGTTCGCATTTGTGGTTTATGCAAAAAGTATTAAGCAAATTTGTGCCAGACTTGGAAAAGGGCTGAGGCACTGGAATCCGTAAAAGATATTGTGGCAAACAAATATAATCTACAATAAACTGGATTTATTTTCTGTGAAGTCTGGTGTATATCATTTGACATTAGCCTGCACTCCGCATGCATTTCTCTTTTTGTTATGTATTGCTGACCATTTAGTTCAAACCTTCCACTTCTGGTTGAGGAACATGTCTCAATATTTAATCAGTAATATGCATACATTTAGGTGCATTTCTGCTGCAATAATTATATTATTATATATTTTTTGTTGTATTTATTATGTTATTGCTTTATGTAGAGCAAGTTACACACACAAACTCATTAACTCAGCATTAAACTATGTCATGTGATGCATTGCCCAAAATGTGTTCCTTTTTCTTACAGGCACAGACGCTGATTTTTCTTTCCCCCTCAGAACATGAATACAATAACTTCTGTGCACTTCACACAGCTGCTCAGACTTTGATTTGGACATTGATTGTTATTTTTTTCTGTTTGCTGAAAAAGTGAATCGAATAAACTTCTTAATACAAGAAAGCTCAACAAATTAACCTCACAATCCAAAAATGCAAATGGGATGCGGATAATGTGATAATGTGAGGGAGAGAGCGCAAGTAGCCTACTGTATATCTGTGCATGTGCTGAATGCGACAGTTGTTTGTTTTATATGCTTTTTAGGCTTATACATACATGTTTTTTTATATTATTAAAAATGGAATTCAACTTTAAGACCTTTGTGTGTTCTTATGAAAACCAAACAGACTCACACCTACTCTGATCATATTTAAGTGTTTCTGGTTTGCTAGTGTGTGTGGGGGGGAAACCCACAGAGGAATGTTCCATACACCAGTTGATGTGAACACATTCAAGACCCTCTTGGTATGAAGTTACAGTAGGCTACTACAGTTATTATGCCGGGTCAAAGGTTGTTGCTTTTACTCTCATGGGAGTCGACCAATTAAGTCAGATGAGAAGCAGCTGCTCCACCTGTCACACCCCTCAGCAACCAGAGATGGACACCAGCAACACACACTTTGTTTGGTTGGCTTTTATTTCTGTCACACTTTTTCTTTTGAAATGTGGGGCCCATGATGATTTAAAACAATTTCAAGCAACATCTCCTAACAGCATGAGTAATAATAAGTTGCTTTGTCACGATGGATTCATGTCTGCTTACATGTCAAAGGTGGAATTTGCTGATCTTCCTTTCAACATCTATGTTCAAGGTAAGTCAGACTACTAAAGTATATCTCATTCACGTTACTGTGAAGTGGTTGTGTTTTTGCAATGATTCTGTTGGTGTTCACTTTTTACACACAGATGAACACGGAGGATATTACCAGGCCATTGCAATAGCAAAACAATGCCACTACCTCATTGGAGGAAGTGAAACCTTTACCGTCTTAACAGTTGCTCCTCATAGCTGTTTTGTGAAAAGACAAGTAAGATAAAAAAAAAAGATAAGTAAGATAATCTAGTTACTTTTTTTTTCAAATATTCTAATCTCTCTTTGAATTTGTTCATCAGAAATATATCACAAGTCTGACTGTTGTCATCATGGCACTTGCAGACAGAGGACAAGTCAAAATCGTCAAGTCAATACCTCTCATCTGTGAAAGTAAAACTAAAGGTGGTAATTTTACAGATACATAACGTGACATTAGCCATCAGATTTTTGGTTTACTCCTGCTCTGTTGTAATGTCTACAGAAGCAAACAAAAATCACAACCCAGTAGTGCCAGAGTTTTTCTGCAACAGGGATGGGTTCAACATCACCATCCCCCAGAACGCCACAGTCCCACCTCTGAACCTGGATGCAGTCTGGATCCCTTCCGGTCAAGGTGACAATTGTGAACCCAAAAACAAATCCAAGGATGCCGTCTCTTTCAACTTTCCATACACTGATTGTGGTGCTCAATCCATGGTAAACATACATCAATTATATATTACATCTAGTATTTTTCATGATTAGATAAACAGGTTTGGTTGTATCTTTCAGGTAGCAGATGGGATTATAATGTACTGGATTAACATTGAGGTGAAACAACACCCAGACAACGGCTCTATATTCCGCAACACTCCTTTTCGGTAAAAATAAAAACCAAAACAAAATGCACAATTTTCCTCTTTTTTATGCTTATAGACCAATATCTCAATTTTATTGTCATTTCTTTCAGATTTACTGTGAATTGCAAGTTTGCATTGGCTCAAATGACACAACTGGGCATCGACATTCAGAGGGAAAAATCTGAGAATTCATTCACACTGAGAAGCAAAGGAATACTAAGGACTAAAATGAGGTTTGCCAAAGGTTACGTTCAATTTACTTTCAATTACTTGAATGTAATTATTTTATACACTTATATCTGTATGTTTAAATTGAAATACGTTAAAAACTGTAAGACGCAGTATAAAAATTGTCTCCATTACTTTGACTAGCCATTTCCATGATTGGAGCATAGTGAAACCCACATGTTGTCAACTCTACGGAATATGTTTTTCTGCTCTTTAATCCACAGACTCCTCTTATAAGTCTTTCTATTCCTCACGAGACCTTCCAACAGTGACTGAGCTCGGCCAGCCAGTGTACGTGGAGGTGTTTGTCCTCAAACATGAGGACAAGGACTTGGTCCTGCTGCTGAATGACTGCTGGGCCACGCCGACTGGAGACCCACATGACCCACAAAGATGGAGCCTTCTTGTTAAAGGGTGAACACACAGGTGTGACCTTTATCTGAAAAAATTGAGATGATTTGATGCTAATCGTTGTGTCCAATCCAGGTGTCCTTTCACTGGTGATAGCCACAGAACCACTGTTTTGCCAGTTGTGTCAAGTAAGGAGGTGATACATCCGTCTCTTCACAAATGGTTTGTAGTCAAGCTGTTCTCATTTGTGAAGCCGCCAACATTTGAAAACCAGGTACATTTAAAAACTATCTTTTGGTACATTTTTCAGTCTTGACTTTTTATTCTGAGTTTATTTTCCCACAGGTATACTTCCACTGTGATATAGAGCTTTGTAAAGGACCGGACTGTTTACAGTCCTGCAGCAATGGTAATTGGTGCAGCTGCGCAGCAGCCTATTCAGCCTTTATGAGGTCGTTCTTGTCTAATGATTCTGTCCTGTGGTTGTGGTTGATTTACACACTCACTTGCATGCAGCACTGTGAACTATTGTCTCTGTGTTTCAGGAGGACGTAAATTAAGAAGAATTACACCAGAGCCAGGAAAGAGGCCTCTTTACAGTGTTGTCTCTGCTGGCCCTCTTCTTTATCTACTGTAATTGGAGATTTACATAACCACCATGATTGAAAACACTTCTACCAAGAGCCATTGATGATTTGTAATAAATTTATACAATGACAATGACCTTAAATAGGCTACACTGAGTCATATAAAATCCAGAGGAACTATCCAGATCTTGTATGTGTTTTTCTTTTGCTCTGGCTAAATTTCACTTCAGTATTATGAATACTGAATTACTATACTAATGTAAAATATAACTGTTTTTACGAGCAGCAAAAAAAGAAAAATATTTGTTTTCATTTAATTTGGTTTAATTGACCATACGACTTCATCACAGCCAGACTTTTATTGTGGTGGGGCAGCTTGGGTCACGTGTTCACCATTCGACCAATAGAAACGCAGCACGGCTCCGTTTGCGGAAGTAATCGAGCGAACGCGTCGCGTGTGAAACGACAGAGGTGGGTTAAGTGGTGTTTTGCTAAGTTTAACACTGTTTGAGTCGCACAAACACCAAATAAACAGCATTTGGTGAGATTAGCGTCAGTATTTATTTGACCCGTTTAGCTGCTCACACTAATATCTGGTGGTGAAACAGCTCGGAGCTGTCAGTAATGTCCAAATCAACGAGATGGGACTCGAAAGACAACGAGTCAAAACATCTGCCGATCTACCAGCACAAAGCCAAGCTGGTCCAGGCCGTCAGAGATAGCACTTTCCTGGTTGTTACTGGTGAGACCGGCAGCGGGAAAACCACACAACTTCCTCAGTACCTGCATCAAGCTGGTGAGATGTAATTCTGCAGTCCTGTCCGTAGAAATAGGATGTAAACAGCGCTAATAAACACAGTGGTGGATGTATCTGTTACTTTAAAAGACATCTAAATGCAGTGTGATGTCCTGTTTGTTGGTTTAACTAACTTATTATCCCTAGTTTGTGAAATTAGGATCTAAATGTGACTGTGAACTCATTAGATGAACCATTTATTGTTTGTTTTGTTTTGCAATAGGTTTTTGTAAAGATGGCAAGATTGGCATCACCCAACCCCGCCGGGTGGCTGCCATCACAGTGGCCCAGAGGGTTGCACAGGAGATGCAATGCACCCTGGGTAGAGATGTTGGCTACCAGGTTCGCTTTGACGACTGCACAACACAGGTAAGAGACGACGACAGCCCTGCAGAAAAACACAGCCTGGTCCAAATCCAATTATTGGGGGAATAATGTGATAACATGGAGTTGTTGTTGTGTTTGAGCCCAGGACACGGTGGTGAAGTACATGACAGACGGCTGTTTGCTCAGAGAGACCCTGGCAGACCCTGCTCTTTCTCAGTACAGTGTCGTAATCTTGGATGAAGTCCATGAACGCAGCCTCAACACTGTAAGTCAATATATTCACCCGGTGTTGTTATAGTAACTCGTCGTCAACATCCTTTACACCTACCTTGACCCACTGTTTTTTTGTATTCGTTGCAGGATATTCTCCTGGGTTTGTTGAAGAAAATGTTCTCCAACCCTGCTAAAGCGACAAAGGGTCGATCTTTTCCTCTGAAGGTGGTGGTGATGTCCGCCACTTTGGAAATGGACAAACTTTCAGCCTTCCTCGGCGACTGTCCCGTCTTTACCATTCCTGGAAGGACTTTCCCTGTAACCTGCACATTTGGCTCTGCTGTGGGACCAAAAGACATAGAAAGCACCGGTTATGTAAAAGAGGTACTGAGTTTTTTGTTTGTTTGTTATTTTTATATCAATAATGTTAAAAGAAAAGCCCTTTACTTTGACTTGATTTCACATTGAGGGATTTGTTGCTGTAACTTGATGCATCTTGTTGTTATTCGTTAATATGACAGCCTTTTGTCCACAGGTGGTGAAAATGGCCCTTGATGTGCACACCAGTGAAATGGCTGGGGATATTCTTGTGTTTTTGACAGGTACATTACAATTAT
Organism: Trachurus trachurus; assembly: GCF_905171665.1. Taxonomy (NCBI): domain Eukaryota; kingdom Metazoa; phylum Chordata; class Actinopteri; order Carangiformes; family Carangidae; genus Trachurus; species Trachurus trachurus. Next base: position 14,090,463 of record NC_139892.1, on the reverse strand, counting down.
CAAACTCTATATATTCAGATTATTCCCCAACCCCGACAGCACTCAGATGCATTGATCCTCTTTATGTCTGACAGGTCAGTCCGAGATTGAGCGTGCCTGTGACATGCTGTTTGAAAAAGCCGAGTCAATAGACTATCGTTTTGATGTACAGGACCAAACAGTGGAGGGACTTCTTATTTTACCCCTTTATGGATCCATGCCCACTGGTAAACACCTGCAACGGCTCTTTGATCTTATTTTAAGGTAGATTTTCCAAACTGAAATTAGAGTCCGATTTTTCTTTCATCTCATCATAGACCAACAGAAGCAGATCTTCCAGCCACCACCTCCAGGAATAAGGAAGTGTGTAGTGGCCACTAACATTGCAGCAACATCTCTCACCATCAATGGTATAAAGTAAGTGTGTGGCCCTGGTTTGTCACCTAGAGTCTGTATCTATAAATTCTATCTATCTATCTATCTATCTATCTATACTATATCCACGAAATTGTGACATTAAATTCATATCCTGCTTAAATCCATTATCATGTTATTATTTTCTCTTACAGGTACATCATAGACAGTGGGTTTGTGAAGCAACTCATCCACAACTCCAGGGTGGGCATGGATATCTTGGAGGTGGTGCCGATATCCAAGTGAGTGTCACAAAATATACAATATAATTTCAAACCTGCAAATAGTTTTGTTTTTGTCATTCCCCTGCTCACACACTCATGCCATTTAAAGAAAGTTTGCCAAGAGAGATTTGGACTGGATTTAATTTTTGTGTGTGGGGGGGGATTTTGTGTGATTAGGAGCGAGGCTCAGCAGAGAGCAGGCCGAGCTGGAAGAACCTCGGCCGGGAAATGCTTTCGGATCTATAACAAGGAATTCTGGGAAAAGAGCATGCCTGAATACACAGTTCCTGAAATCCAGAGGACAAGTCTGGCTGCAGTGGTGCTCACACTCAAGTGCTTGGGCGTCCATGATGTCATCAGGTACACTCTTTCTTTAATAATTTGGCTTTTTTGTGTTTTGTAATTGTTTTATTCATCCTTTAGCAACTTTACTAAAGATTTTATTTCTTTTTAAGGTTTCCTTACCTGGACCGTCCAGAAGAGAGGTTTATTCTAGAAGCACTAAAACAGCTCTATCAGTTTGATGCTATTGACAGGTGAGTAGTTATACCTACCTGTGTTTACCAAGCACAGCACAGTTGAGTTAAAGGGATAGTTCACCCAAAATTCAAATTTCACTCATTATCTTCTCACCCTCATATCAACTAAGAGCTGTGAGAATTTTCAGTCCTCTGTGCCTTCTCTGAGTTACGGAGGGGTCCACGCAGCAGTATTTGTCCATATAATGGTTGTGAATGGATACCACTTTTCTTCGTCCAAAAAGACACACCAAAGACCATCTAAATCTCCATACTGCTCGTCTGTAATGTCCCTCTTGTATTGAAGCCCAGACATGATTTTTTATTTGGATGTTTTTTGGTGTGTCTCTTTGGACGAAGAAAAGTGGTGTCCATTCACAACCATTATATGGACAAATACTGCTGCGCGGCCCCCCCCCCCCCGCCCCCCCCCGTAACTCAGAGAAGGCATGGAGGACTCTGAAAATTCTCACAGCTCTTAGTCGACATGAGGGTGAGTAGATAATGAGTGAAATTTGAATTTTGGGTGAACTATCCCTTTAAGTGGTTCTTGCTGACTTGTCTGGGTTGTGTAGGAGAGGTAGAGTGACCCAGCTGGGGGAGTTGATGGTGGAGTTCCCGCTGCACCCGGGCCTCACCAGGGCTCTCCTCAAAGCTGCCGCGCTCGGCTGCCAGGACCTGCTGCTGCCTGTGGCCGCCATGCTGTCTGTGGAAAACATCTTCATCAGGCCAGGTCAGAAATTTAGCTTCTTGGGAACACTTAAATATAACAAAAACCTGTGAACATAGGAAGTGTGTATGTTCAGGAACATAGGAAGTGTGTATGTTAGCAAAGATATTACACTTGTCTCTCAGGTGTAAGTGACTCAAATATAGACTGTTTATTCGTGAATGTATTGGTGTATTGATACATTTAGTCCCCGCGCCAGGAAACGGTTTATGCAGAGGAGTAGGTGAAGACATCAGTTTCAAACTGACATCATGCTTCCTGCAGGACCCCCCGAGAAGCAGAAAGAGGCCGATAAGAAGCACAGAGCACTGGCTGACGGCAGTATGAATGACTTCGCCACACTTCTGAGAGTGTTTCAGTCGTGCAAATCCAGGTACAGTACCACTGTTTATTATTTATTTTTGTTTGTGCAAAATGCATATCAATCTTATTCCACTACCTGCCACTAATATCACTGGTGAAATAAATGAGTGTGTGCCTCTCTTGTGTTCTGCAGTGACAGACCCTCATCGTGGTGTAAAGAGAACTGGATCCACTGGAGGGCGCTGAAGTCGGCCTTCAGTGTGGAGACTCAGCTGAGAGAGATTCTCCTTCGCCTCCAGCAGGTACAGCAGTGTCCAGAGCTCATTTCTATCCACTGACTGCAGTATGTTTTGTGTCCATGCTCTGTTAAATGCATCTCACATCCATTTTGTACTTGAATACTTGCTGTAGTTGAACGTTTAATACTATAATTTATTCATTTAGCATTCTCGTTGCCAACACAATGCTGTGCTTAATTAATATGACTCCCTTTATTAATCATTTGTGATTGCACCCTCTTGCCTCCCAGAAGAGAGATTTCCCTGTCGAGACATTTGATGGCAACAGGAGTGAACTCCTCAGACGCTGCCTGTGCACAGGATACTTCACCAATGTTGCCAGAAGGTATCAACAAGGGTCATTTGAAATTATTCATATTTAACTCTCTGGTTGTGCGATTTTTGCAGGCTGTTTTTTCCCCCACTCAAATAGGTCTGTGGGAAAGGTATTTTGCACAATGGATGGACATGGATCGATGGTTCACATTCATCCATCGTCGTCGGTAAATATCTTTTTGATTAATTTCAAATCAGTCAATTACATTTTCATAGATTTTCACATGGAGCGTGGACTGTGATGCTTCTCCTCTACTTCCCCCTGTGATCATGGTTCTTTGTTGCCCCAAGCTGTTTGACCAGGAGGCAGAGCTGAACTGGGTCATCTTTCACGATGTGCTGGCGACTTCCCGGGTCTACATCAGGACAGTGTGTCCTATTCGATACGAGTGGGTGAAGGACTTGTTGCCTAAGCTCCACGAGGTAGACGTCTATGAACTCAGCAGTGTGGCAAGACAAGAAGTGACTGAGGAAGAGATGAGAAAATGGGAGGACAGGGAAGCAGCTAAAAGACAACCAGGTTGGTAAATAATTAATTAGATATTCATTTGGAAATTGTTATGTTATAGAGCTCAGTGTAGGGTCCACCTGGAACAGGCCAAACAAAACAGAAGTGTTTCACTGGGTGACATGAATAGATGACCTATATCCTGCTTTATAACTAACTAACATAGAGGTTACTTCTGTTCCTTTTTTAGAGGTTTCTACGGAGGACATCGCAAAGAAGCTGGAGAAGCGAAACAACGAAGCCACAGTCAGCGACGCTCGTGCTCGCTACCTGCAACGAAAGCAACAAAGGCAGCAAAATAAAGCTCTCTAACAGAAAGCACTTGCTTTTTAAGGCTTTTGTTTCACAAAGGAATATTTTTGCATATAACACATGATGAATAATAAACTTTTATTACATTTATAAATGTGGCTCTCTCTTTTCTTTATACTCAAACTGCTGTAGCAGTGGTTAGCGGTTTTGTGGGTTTTTGACTAGGTTCACAATAGTGCCTTTTTCTTTGACAGCAGGTAGACTGAGAGGAAGCTATTGGTTTATAGATTAAGTGTGGGGGGGGGGGGGGGGGTTTTAAAAAACACACTTTGAGGAGATTTCATATTAATTTTTAGACATGTGTTGCACTGCTTATCTCTCAGACAATGTGTAATCCAGTGGTGCACAGCTGGGGTGAGGTTAAGGTTACAGTAGGGTACTTGATGTACTTTCACACCGACCGTTCAGGTGCAGTGGACCCTCTCTCTGGCCCCGTACGTCACTTCCTTTAGTGTGCGTCTGCGTCTGCCGCTGCTGCTGCTGCTGTACTGTCTGGCTGGCTGTGGCTGGGACGGAGGAGGGCTTCTTCCACGCTAAGTAAAGCAGGCGGCGACTACTACTATCCACATTGATTAAAAAAACCCACACGGAGGCGGGTTGTTGTTTTTTTTTTCTTTTTATATATACGCAAGGATTTCCTGGAAGTGCTTTGTTTTAGTCGTATTCGGCATAAGTACTAGTATCCATCAAGTTGGAGCTCAGTGGACTTCATTCTCCGGCTGGGGTTTGCATACGCTTCAGTGAGCCACTGCAGCAGCAACTGACCAAGCACGCCGCCGCCGCCGCCACCACCGCTGCTGCTGCTGCTGCTGAAGAAAACAAGCTCCAGCTAAAGCTGTGTGATCATTGACAGAGTTCAATACACACACGCTTCAAGTGATATCTACAGGCACACGGCTCTGAGCCTCTTCTTCTTTTTCTTCAAGGACCAACGGCTTTGGCAGCGTTGTTTTTGTTGTCTTTTTTTGTATGTGTCACTGGAGTCGAAGTAGGTAGGTAGTAGGTAAAAGCCAAAGAAGCCGGGGGTGGGGGGGTAGGGGTAACGAGAAGTAGCAGCAGCAGCAGCGCTAGCGCAAGTGAGTGGCTAACTGACATGCTAACTAGCCGTTAGCTCGGAAGCTATGGTAACGAGAAGTAGCAGCAGCAGCAGCGAGAGCGCAAGTGGCTAACTGACATGCTAACTAGCCGTTAGCTCGGAAGCTATTTTGGCTAGCTGCCTTGTTTGTTTGGTCGTGTAAATGCGGTCATGGTCAGTGTCCTCCTCGCTGCTGTCTGGCTGGCTGGCGCGCCACTTGGCCAGACTCTGACCATCAGCTGTTTAAGCTTGTGAAATATTGTAGTAACTTGTTTGTTTGTTATTGTGTGTTAAGCTACGACAGGGACAGGGGGAAGCTAACGACCTGCCCTGAACTTGGGAAGGTAAAACGTTTGTTGTTGACTTTGCCTCTTGTTAGCTAGCGGCGACGCTGAAAAGGAGGATGAGGAGGATGATAATGTGTTCACTATATTTACGTTTGGCAGCTTGTGGTATAATGTGCAGTTTTGAATGCATTAATTGCATATAACTTATCAAGCTGTGTTTTCTTTTTAGGGTTAGTTGTTTCTTCAAATGGTGTAAGATGTAGCCTAAACCACATACATTTAGGCTTTTACTACATATTGTTTCTGACTAATTGTTTTTGCAGTGTAGCCTACAGTGTAAAAAAAAAAAGAAGAAGAAAAGGTTGTAGAGCTTATTTATTATCTCAAACAGCAGCCACCTATTACTGTGGCGATTGAGATAAATAGGTGCTCAGCTGTAAACAACCCTTGGATGCACTTCTTCGAGTGGCCATAAAACAGTCTGAAGTCGAGAGAGACACCTTATCTCTTTTTCTTCTTCTTTTTTTTCTTTGTAAACAAAGCAGTTCAAACAGTCTTTGTTTTGCTGACTGTATGCACTGTAATATCCAACCCCATCACTTTCACTGAAATACTGTGAAATTCTGGTAAACCTATTATCTAACATAAGCTGTTGATTCAGGGCTGACCCTGGATCAGCAAGGCCTCTCCTCAAACATTCAACAAAAGCTGTGGGAGGTTATTAGATTTGACAATAAAGAGCTTTGCAGCTATTTTTTTCTAATTGTTTGATCGATGGCATTGATCCCACAAATCTTTGATCCTTACCTGGCATCATGATAATACCAGGATCAAACATACTTAGATGTGAAATGAAACCAAAGTTGCATGAGATGAAAAAAAGTGCGTGGGGTTTTGATATTTAGCTTGTGGTCATGACAGTCATTACACTACTCTCAGTTTGAATGTCACTGTCAGAATGATCAGATGGTCAGATATGAGGGTTGAGCAAAACGTGCAGATTTCAGCAGTTTTCTTTGTTGTGGAGTTGTGTTTCAAGGCAACAGAGTGCCTCAGAAGGAGACGTATTTATTCAAGCGCACTGCTGTAGTGACAGCTCTCAGATAGGCATCAAGAGCAATACACAGAAAGTTTCCTTTGTTATGAGAAATCAGTTTCACTTTGTATGTTCACCTCCACCTCTCTGGCTGCAGTTTTACTTCCTTTAGGCCCCATGTCTTCACACATTTATTTTGCAGTGTTCAACTACGCCCAAAAAAAAGACAAGTGACAGTACAAAAATATTTCCCAGGGCTATACTTTTTGTCTGAAGTGCAGTGTTGAATTATAAACTGCATGAAGTTACCAAGTTGCTTTGTTGACACCTTTACAAGTTGGCAGAGGTTTTTAATTTTTAACAGAGTATGAAGTATTCACTTGACATGCTATAACTTATGCAATGTTTTTCTGATGTCGGTGGTTTATAGCCCTTCTCACATGACTGTAATTTACATGTTAAAGCTACACCAGGATACAATGGGCATTGTTTTTGTGTTTGATTGACAGTATTTATATCCTGAATTAACAGTGTCTCTTTTTGTTCCCTTCTTCTAGGTATTATATTCTATAGTTGTTTTTACACCTGAGCCACTGTCGGGCACTTCACCAATAGGAACAGTGTGCACAATTTCCACCAGCTTGTCTGCAGCCCCCTCCCAACCCAGACAGTCTTCTGCCCCAGCATGAATGAAGTCAGTGTTGTGAGAGAAGGATGGCTCCACAAGAGAGGTAAGGGGGCCCCTCATGTTCACTGTCCATCATCTGAATGTACATTTAAGTGATAGTTCATCTCAAAAGCTGCCATTTGAGTATTAAATACCCCTGTAGGCTTCTAATCTATCTGTCATGTTTGAAGGTTTTACATTGATTGAGAACAGCAGTGCTCATTTTAAGTTGTTTTCATTGAATAGTCTTTTTTGCTATACAAGCAAGTAGTCAAACATCAAACATCTCCACCTTCCTGCCTCTTCAAGGTGAATACATCAAAACATGGCGGCCTCGTTATTTCATCTTAAAGAGCGATGGCTCCTTCATCGGCTACAAAGAGAAGCCTGAGGTGTCCAGTGACCACAGCCTCCCACCGCTCAACAACTTCTCTGTCGCAGGTTAGTTTTCTGCTCTGGCTGTCAGATTTCCATTTAAATCACCAGAATAAATCCGCAAAGGGTCTATTTTAATCTTTTGCTGTTGAAGTCTTCATTTCGTCTGCTCTTACCTGGTGTGTCTGCGTTTCGTAGAATGCCAGCTGATGAAGACAGAGCGCCCCAGGCCCAACACTTTTGTCATTCGTTGTCTGCAGTGGACCTCGGTTATTGAGCGCACCTTTCACGTGGACAGCAACGAGGAGAGGTAATGCTGCTATTCTTAGTTGTCTTAGACGACTGCATCTGAGGAAAAAAAAAAGCTTACTATGTTAATTTTGCACTGATGCAACGAGATGGCAGTCAAATTAGGGACCACATGTTTTCTGTTTGAACATAAACATAAATCACAATCTCTGTAATTATCTCTGGAGTGAAATGACTTTCAGTGTGTTGGTTGTTAAAATTCAAAAGGAATAAGCACAGAAGACGCAACATTTTCACAAAACCATACACAAAGGGCATAAATAGGCCATTGTTCGCTACAGGCAGTGAATTTCATTTTAGTTTGTGTGCGAAGGAAAGACCATCATGCTCAAAATAGAATTCAGTGCCAGATTAGAAACTGATTATTCACCCCTAACCCAAGCAGTCGTCATTGAGTTTTGTTTACATCGGCTCTGCCAAGTACCAAATCCCAGCATCCCCTAGTTGAATATTACAGATTATCCTCTACCTTCTAAACAGAGCTTGCTGTTTTTCCTTTAAGACATGTATTTTTGGCACATCTATAACATCTGTCAGAGTACGCAGAATTCACAAACTGAATACGATTCCTGCGTTTTGGTCAAACTTTTTGCTACCCCTTACATGTGGAGGGGAAATTCAGAGTAATCTAGCTGGATACGTTTGGTAATAGTGATGTGTGTTTTCTTCATGCTCAGGGAGGAATGGATGCGATCGATCCAGGCAGTGGCAAATAGCCTGAAGAGTCAGCAGCAGGATGAGGAGCCCATGGAGATCAAATTTGGCTCTCCGAGTGACAGCAGCGGCACAGAGGAGATGGAGATTGCTGTGTCCAAATCCCACACAAAAGTGGTCAGTATTTGCACAAGCAGTGCCTGGCAGCTGAGTGTTTGCTGTGTTTGTCCAGCTAAGCTCATCTTTATTGAGCAAGTTGTTCAAACTTTAAGCCTCTTTCTCAAAGCTTTTTTGGTGAAGCAACCTTTAAATGAGTGGAGGGTAGTATTTCTGTGTATATTTTGTGAACTGTGCTGATTCACTCCAAGTGATTTTGAGTTGCTCTAGTTTGGTGGTCTACTGCCTGCTGACTTTTTCACCCAGTGTATAAATGTGTGGTTTGTTAGAGTAGTTTTGCTTTGATTCCTTATTATGTAAAAATGTTATTTATTACCCTATCCCTATTTGAAGGATTTCCCTCTTTACAATGTATGTTGTATTGCTCAAATAGTGTTTAGCGTCTTCCTTGGCTCTATGGCTGTTGTTCCTGCTGTTTTTTTCTCAAGTGTTAATTGAAACGTTCAGCTCTCTAGATTGAGTTAAAATATTTATAGCTATACCAGCATGCTGCTTCATGTCATGCCCCAAATGTTAGTATCCACAAAACCTAGCACGCAAACATCAGCAGTTTAGACAATACAATGGGGAGCCAGTGACTCATCACAGTGTTTTTCAAAAAACATATTTCTATATTCCATAGAAACACATACACTCCCATTGAAACTCACAAATGTAAGAGTCATGGTGTCTTTGAGAAAAACTGGGTATAAGCTCACTCACCAGCGGCTGTGTCGCATCGTTGTCACAGCTTATCTTTGTCTTATGTTCCCCCAGACCATGAGTGACTTTGACTACCTGAAGCTGCTGGGCAAAGGGACCTTTGGTAAAGTGATCCTGGTGAAGGAAAAGGCCACAGGGATGTACTACGCCATGAAAATCCTCCGCAAAGAAGTCATCATTGCAAAAGTTAGTGCTGATCACATTACAGTGAAACCCTCACTTCAAAAATGTTTAAGAACAGGCATATGTGATGTTGTATGTGTTTGCATGCTCTAAGACTTTGTGTGTATATTCCTTCAGGATGAGGTGGCACACACAGTTACAGAAAGCAGAGTTCTCCAAAATACACGGCACCCATTTCTAACGGTGAGTTGCTTGTGCCTTCATTGCACTGATAAATGTAAACATATTTTAAGGAACCATTTTCAAACTTTAGTTCCTTGTTCTTCCTCAACAGACACTAAAATATGCATTTCAAACACATGATCGGCTATGCTTTGTGATGGAGTATGCAAATGGAGGAGAAGTAAGTTTTTTTCTCTTTTTACATTAAGCCTACTGTTGTGTCTGCTGTGATACTGTATCTGAGTAGGACTATTTGGATTGGGTCATTACAGCACACATTGTTGTTTTAAAGCTAATTGTTGTACTTTTTTTTGAAATAATCCAAACCAGGTTAAGAAGTGACTTCATGGTTACACTAATACATTTTAGGGATTGCTTTAGTTACTGTATGTACTTGGCTGGTTGTTAATAATAAAAAAAAACACAAAATAGATATGGAAAATTCACTATGAAGATCAATTATAAAACTAGAAATACATTCAAATATATTTCTTAAGTATCTCTAGAAAACGTGTTTTTATCTTCTGTCCCTTATTCCACTTTCCCTTTTCTTCTTTTTCAGCTCTTCTTTCACTTATCGCGGGATAGAGTGTTCACAGAAGAGAGAGCGCGATTCTATGGTGCAGAAATAGTGTCAGCACTGGAGTACCTACACTCACGCAATGTAGTTTACAGGGACTTGAAGGTAAGGTGTCCGCGTGCTCTGACAGTGTAGTAATAGTATTGTAAAATAGGCTGCATTGTGCAGCAACTTCAGACACAGATGAGCAACAACACTTTCACTAATTGCTTAGATATACTGCTGCTCATTCGTGCTCTTAAAATTTAAATGATGTACTAGGGTAATCACGAGCATCTTCCAACAAATTCCATTTTTCAGTCTGTTTCACGTCACAGCTGTCAACTAATTTGACTCTAATTTGAATCTTTCTCGGCACAGCTGGAGAACCTCATGCTAGACAAGGACGGCCACATAAAGATAACAGACTTTGGGTTATGTAAAGAGGGGATCACAGATGGAGCCACCATGAAGACTTTCTGTGGAACCCCAGAGTACCTGGCACCAGAGGTAAATCCACAGTGGTAGTAGGAGTAGGATGTCCGGTTGAAGAATAGTTACGGATTCAATGTTAACCTCTGTATAAAAACCAGTGAGAAACCAGTAAACAGTTGGTATCATATTTTCGTGATTGGTATGTAAAATGGATATTTTCTGATGGTGCCCAGAGAGTTCACTGTCCTCACTTCACTTATACATTTTACAGTTTTATGACTTCTGCTGAGTATTTGCTGACTTCCTGCCTCTTAGTTAACTGCATGTCAGTTTAAGTTTTATTTCTCTCTCAACTCACTTTACATTCCTGCCCCTGTCAGGTGCTGGAGGACAATGACTACGGGCGAGCGGTGGACTGGTGGGGACTGGGTGTGGTCATGTACGAGATGATGTGCGGTCGGTTGCCGTTCTACAACCAGGACCACGAGCGTCTCTTTGAGCTCATCCTCATGGAGGAGATTCGATTCCCCAAGAACCTGGCCCCTGAAGCCAAGGCCCTGCTGGCTGGCCTCCTCAAAAAGGATCCTAAACAAAGGTATTTCAAAGGAGGTTAAATCGAAAGCAACTGGACTTAGTTATTTGTCTAGGAAGACGTTTCACCTCTCATCCAAGAGGCTTCATCAGTTCATCAGGTGTTACCCTTTTTTTTTTTTTTTTTTTAATCATTTGTCATCATTTGTCATCAGTTAAACAAAGGTAGGTGTGTGTTTGTGCTGCAAAAGACAAACACAAAGGCTGAGAAGTGAGTTTTATCCATTCTATTCTATTCTAATCCATTATAAATGGATTCATTCTCCCACCATCCATTATAAATGGATTAGAATAAGCTCATACTGTAATATAATCATACTGTAATATTGAAGATTTGTATCTCTTAAAGCTGTGGATGTTTCTATATAGTATATATTACATATTTACCAAACATTGCCACATAGCCATGTAAAGATGTACAGAAAAATTGTGTAGTCTTTTGAGCAATGTAACAAAATAGACTGGATTTTCTTATTGTGCAATGTTATTGTGACTCGTGCGCCACCATTTATGCCAATACAGATATATCCGTCATGGGCTAATAATGGATTCTATTTATGAGATAAGTGCTGTTTACTGTTTACAAGCCGTTTCAGTGTGCAGACAATACTGTTCAGCTGAACATCTGCCTGCCTCCTGGAAACGCAGCAGTAGAGCTTGAGAAAAACATTTTCTTCCTAGGATTTTGGTCTGTTGCACTTGATTAGTTTTCTGAATCTTCCACCTTGCTGCAGGGCACCACGTATTCCGCTATAAAATAAGTAACCACATTATTTAAGCTTGTGTTCCTTTCTTGATTAGTTTTGGTACAGGATAATGGCGACACAAGCACGTAATTGATTGTTGTTTTGGCCGAGCCCCAGTGTTTCTGGTAACAGTTGAACAACTGCTATTATTAGCACATTGAGTTCTGCCTGCAGGCTTACTAACACGCGCACCTGTAAGTAGTAAGGAAATGAAGACTAAATTTGTAGAGAAATTGGTAAATACAAGACAGAGGGAGAACACAACATAAATGCTTGTTGTGCACTTCTAATGACAGGATTTTCACATTTGTGTGTGGCTGATGAGTGGGTGATAATGATGGTGTTTTTGTCTCTTTTTTTTTACAGGCTCGGAGGCGGACCAGATGATGCCAAAGAAGTGATGAGCCACAAGTTCTTCACCTCCATCAACTGGCAGGATGTGACTGAAAAAAAGGTGAGAGAGTGGGGGCAAAACTAATGATGTGACATTTAAAAACAGGATGTTTTGAGTGTAAAACTGACTTGTTTTCCTCTTTTGCTCAGCTTGTCCCCCCCTTCAAGCCCCAAGTAACATCAGAGACGGACACGCGTTATTTCGATGATGAGTTCACAGCACAAACCATTACAATAACTCCTCCAGATAAGTGTGAGTACATCTGCTCTTACTCTACGCATCTTTTTTTACTTCTGCTTTAAGTTCCGATTCACATGGAAGTACGAGTTGTTATTTATGTTTCTCTCTCTCCCCTTTCTCCCACTGTGCTCACTGCAGATGACAGTTTAGATGCAGAGGATTCAGATCAGCGTACGCACTTCCCTCAGTTCTCCTACTCTGCCAGCATACGGGAATGATCACTCAGACTTTTGAGCAAGCAGGCAGGCTAACACACAATCACAATCCCACATACACACTTGCACTGCTGGGGGAATCCGAACGACACAAACAAAAACTGGCACAAGACACATTTTCATTTGGTCTTTAACGCACAGACACACACACATACAGACACACACACACACTCAGACACCCACACACATACTGGCAAATCAGAAAAGACACAGATTATAGATTATGAAAAGAACACACAGGCTGTGAACTGACCTCAGCAGGTTTGTGTGCATAGACTGGCAGCTTTGTCTCTGTACGTCCTCTCAGGGTTGGCTTTAGGCCTCCCTGCGGGACCTCTGCTGCACTACACTGGGCACCACATCAAAGCCTTGATACTTTGAAAACCAGGTTATGCCAGCAAGTACCACCTCTTTACCAGCTGTACCCATGCTACACACATCAATACCAACCAATCCATGCATAGACTGCATATATATACACAAACGTACTTGATAGAAGTATAATTAAAATTAGGAAAATGGAAAAACATTTGGGGGAAGTAAAAAAAAAAAAAAAAAAAAGACAAATTTTTATTTCATCAATCGTTACGGTTTTAAATGTAAAGCCATATTTCTGCATTTTATTTTATTTTATTTTGTTTTGTTTTTATTTCATTTTTTTAACAAGTGCTCTTTCTGGAACTTGCTGTTACAAATCACGTGTGGGACTGTTCCTACTGTAGGTAGGAAATGGGGAAGAGTGAACGGCGAGGAAGGTTGGCATTTCTGTGTTTGCACTGCATGTGTGTATTTGAGTGGATGCGTGAATGTAATGCGTGTGTGCATATGAGTGCAGGAGAATGTATGAACAACCATTTTTGATTCTCAACCATCCATTTGTGCATGTTTAAAAAGAACTCAAAACTATTGCTGGAATATCGATGAGAGGACACTACATGGCACACTCAATGGCCTTTTTTCTTTTCTTTTCTTTTTTTTCCAAAGGGAACAAGCATGTAATTTATGATTGCTTTGACCAGCCTGGCGCTAAATTGACTCAGTCAGGATTAGAAACTGGGATCTCATGCATGGCTAATCTTCGCTTTAAATGCTGCATTAATTTAAGTCAAAGCAATGCAGCACTAAGGCTCTCTTGGAGTCCATGTTGCTGTGTCCAGACTGACTGACCAACCAACTAGCTGCTGGTTGGAGGTGTGTGTTCATTAAGGCCAGTCATGCTATGTCTTGAAGACAGGAATAATGGAAGGAAAGAGAAAAACAAGAAACTGTACACTTGACCACATCCCCCCCCCCCCCCCCCCCCCCCCCCCAACCAGTCGAGAGACCAATGTAGATGAATTCGCTGTCCTCGGTCCAGTAATTCTCACTCCCTAGCTAAGGAGTTAAGCACCAATCTTTTGTTCATTTTCTATTTTTATTATCGGTGTAAGTGTTTAAAATATTTTTGAAATAAGCATTTGAATGTTCCTGTATTTAAAGAATGAAAAAAAAAATTAAATCGTTGTTAAGTCTTTATAAGGAGGCCAAAAAACTGACTGACCTGTTGGAGTTTTAACACTTCAAATGATTCCACATTCGATGTTTCGAGTCTTTGGTTTGTGTTTTCTTTCATGCTGTGTCCAAGCACTTAAATCTTAGATGTTTTGTATGTAGATGTTTGTCTGGAGCAACAGTCTGCAGGTTTACAATCTCAACTAAACTCTGCATGAGCTGGTCGACCAACCTTCAGCCTGCAGACAGGGGGAACCAATCAAAACATCAGCTGATGTATTGTATAGTTGAAATAAGAACCTGCATAATTGAAATCAGGACGGCACATGATTGAGAGAAGTTCTGGACAACACAGTGAAATGTGCTGATGTTGACATACGCATTTTATAATTCCATATTGCTGGAAGAGATGTTGCTCTTTGAGCTTCACTAAAGGAACATCAAGACCTTTTTTTTGTTTGTCATTGTTATGTTTTTGTTCATTGTTTTTCCCTCCTTTTTTTGTCCATCTATTTCTCAAATTTTGGAAGACACGTTGTCTTGTTCAAGTATACATTATATAAAAAAATATATATTAAAAAAGTTCTTAAACTGCTTTCTTTTTAAGTTCTTCATTTCATGGGGTTTCCATATGCTGGTCTACATCATCACCTCCCTTCAGCAAAATAACTCAATTTACTGTGTGTAATAAACATTTAGAATAAGATGAAGCAGTTAAACAACATACTGGATTTCCAGAACATTTAAAAGTCACCCTACTATTTTAAAAATTTAGATAAGTAAGTATTGAAGTTGACCGTTTCCCATTGTACGTTACCATAACATCTATCAGCATTCACTGGGATACCCCAAATGTCACACATTACTTTCTTTTGATTTGAGTTGGTGTGAGTGACTTGAGGGTGACTGCGAGATGTTTGAGTGGTGGTGGTGACAGAGACACAGAAAAAGCAGCAGGTTTTCGACTCATCGTTGAGCAGCAGTTGGCCCCAGTTCCTGCAGATGATAATGTGATCAAATGGCTTTGATTTACAGTTCACAACTCCAGCACCTCTTCTCACTGGCTCAGGCACAGCCATCATAACTCTAGCCTAGCGTCCTGCTCTGGAAACAGCAGGACCAGATATCAAGAACCACTGCACTGATGGACACCACTGTGGATTTGCCTTCATTGCTATCATGGCCGTAAGGGGGTGCTGCTGAACTTTTTTAATATTGGTTGTGAAGCCATACACTGAACCTCGCTGCTGGCCACGCTTTAAGCAATGCTTCACAGCTAAACATGCAAGTTAATACCCCTGACCTCTCCTGTAGGCATACACAGGCACAACAAGTGCCTCTTCACTATTGTGTAAATACCAAAAAAAAAAAAGCTTGATGGTGAATGCAACATTAGTAGAAGGGGAGGCCTGCAGCTTTGTAGTGTTTGATTTGCAGCTTTACTATGGTTACCTTGCTTCTCTGTATATTTGAATGTGATCAACAGTCACGAATGTCGCACCTGATGCTGGTGTAACGATTTTTTCTTTTGCTTGTTGCTGTTAGTTGAGGCTCAGAGGACAATGGAGGAAAAAAAGCAATCTTTAAGGGGAGGACATTGTCCTGGTGGACACTGTCATCCCCCACCTTTGCAAGACTTTACAACGTAACGGGTGATACCTGCTACAATATGGTAGCTTATAACATTTGCAACTATAATGTGCCAGTAAACATTTTTACTGAATAAAACTGTGTTTGTCTTTTTTATGCCATTTTTTACATTTCAGCAGGAATCCTTTGTATAGCATGTTTTATAACCAGCAGAGTGGACCTGAGATCATGTCTGGAGGGTGTGATTTTTATTTTAAAGCTTGCCAAAAAAAAAAAGACAGGTAAGGTGAAGGTTTTTAGTGAAATATGATGCCACAACAGAAACTGGAGTCAGATGTGTTGTTTCCCAACTAGAATAAGATTTCAGGCATTTGTGTAAAGGGTTTAGAAATAGAAATTTAGCAATAGGCCTAGTGTGGAGACATACCAAGAGACTGTATGGAGATTTTCCTTAAGTTAAACAGATGAAGGAAATTGTAGACATTATACATTCACAGGAGGGTGGGGCTTCACTCTGGATCTTTGAACTTTTGACCATAGCTTTAAAAAAAGAAAACTCTAGGTAACCCAGTCCATGACATATTGCTATAAAGCTGTTGATTTAACTTTTTAGGTTCTAGTAAAAGTTGTCTTCCTCAGATATGTAAATGGAGTTGGATTAAACCAGTCACTACACCCCAAAAATGTAAGTTATTTAAATATTTATTGCAGGAATAATGGAGCAGACACAATAAGGTGTGAAGTCTATAGATGCGTCAAAATGTAAATAGGCCTACAACTTATGTCGAGTGACAATGATTCATAATGAAGCTATATATGTCACTGAAGGCTGAAAAATACAAAGTCAGTCTTTAACATACATATTTAAAATGAGTCATTCGACAAAACGCAGTTTATTTCCACCGGAAGTCCTCGTCCCAGTGGCCCCACCCCAATCAGTGCGCCTGTCCCACCTGTCTATAATAGGGGCCGCTGAGGCCAGCATGGCGTCTCGCTCCGCTCCAGACCTCCGCCGACACCCGTTGATAAGTAGCTGCAGTGGCCTGGTACGGGAACTCCGTCTCCGGCTATAACTATGGCCAAGACCAGTTTCTCCGACTCTAAGCCTCTGCTGGACTTACACAAGAAGGTGAGCATTTGTGTGAAGAAAACAAAAAACAATATGGAGCAATGGGTTTGTGGACATAAAGAAAAGGAAACTAGTAGGCTATAAACTTTTCCTGTGTAACTTGTATTTTTCCAGATAAAGTTGACTTTAAATATGAAAATAAAAAATGCTGCAGCTACTTTCTCTTTAACTTCACATGCCTGCTCCAGTTCTGTGCTGCCACCAAAGTAATTGCATTCACCTGCCATGATCCAAGGTGTCAAGTCTCTGATTAGATTGGGCCTTGAGTCTTGATGACCTTAATTTCTAGGCATTACCTACTGCCCCTGATGATATCTGACAGTCATAAAGAGATGGAGCTGCTGCAGCCACCCTATAATCACTATCAAAGTCATTACATGTTTTTGTACATTAAAAAGTGTTTTTTTAAGTGTCCACAATGAGGTCAGTAAAGATCTTGTGCTGTCTTCCAGGCGGACGAGAGGCGAGCCCCATTAAGAACGTGGGCTAATGCCTGTGGGGCAATAGATCGCTGGCAGCCTGTAGAAGTAGAGGAGTCCAGGATGGCGTCTGTCAAAATGGAGCCAGAACGCAGATGGGTACGCCTTCTGCCCGGCTCGTCACCTTCACCCAATACACACCACAATGTCTCTCTGTCTGTGTTTAGTCGTTTCTTGTTTTCTTCTCCCAACATACGAGTCTGACATGATGACTTGGTGACCATTGTAGAAAGAGGAGCTGACAATCTCTTAATAATATGACTGTTAAAACCTACTGCAAGGTCACTTTTGCACTGATGTGTAAGGTGGTGTCTGTTTGCAGGAGAGGAGGTTATCCATGCAAACCAGTGAAGGTATCATCATGGGGTTCCATGAAGACACACGGATGCACTCAGCTGGTAGTGTATATAATCAATACCAATGGGTTTCAAACTGTTTTTTGAAGCATAAATGTGTTGCATGAACTCAAAAACAAAACAGTCAACGCTCAGATAATTGCGTATAACTTTTGTCCTATTTTCATCCTGTGCAGATGGGTGTGTGGAGGAGCCTGTGCTTCTCTACCCTCACGGACTGCGTGGTCTTCAGAGCCTGCAGGCGCTGGTGCCCAGCCTGCTGCGGTGTGAAGTAGAGATCGCCCTGGAGAAACTCAGCCTCGTATGGGACCGGACGTTCGCCTGGGACATGTTCTTAGACATGATGGTGAGTCATTATGAACAGAGCTGCTTCGTTTCAATAAATGTTTTTCTTAAGGAGGTGACATTATCCCTAACATGCTCTTTATACTCTTCACTGATTGTACAAGAGGGGGAGTGTATTAACACACTGTTGTTTGATGTTTTTAATTATTTAATGTGTGCCTCCTGTTCTGTTTTTACCCCGCAGAGGACTCAAACACGGAGCGCTTTACCCAACGCTGACCTGCCCCGGCACTTCACAGATGCCACTCGAGCTGTCCTGGTAGACTGGCTCATTCGAATTCATGTGAGTGTCCTTGTTAATATGGGGCTTTCCTCCCGCCATGAAACAAATTGTGCCTAAACATGCAGTTCATTTAAACTCACATGGGTTCTGATTAGAGAGTTAAACGCTAAGTTTGATGGACTGCCTTCTAGATTGAGGTGTCAACTGAGAACGAGACTTCACTTAAGGAGTAATTTGACTTGAGTCCAACTCTTTCCTCCCTTATCTACAAATATAACTGGGATGCATTTGAGCTCAGGTTACAATAAATCAATGGGTGAACAGATTCTTTCAGACAGTTAAATGAGAACTCTGTAAGTTGAAACTAAAGCCAACAGCCCGTTAGTTTAGCTTATCACGAATGCAGGGAGCAGCTCTAGCTCAAGTGAATATGAACACAATCGGCTCCTTTTAAAGCCCACTTATTAATGCATATCATTTGTTTAATCTTTGCAAAATCACGTGTAAAATTTTAGTTTTTATGGGTTATATGCTTCACCCATCTTGGTCGGGTACAGTGACTTTCAAGCATAACAAGAAAATGGGCTATAATAAGCGTAGTCTTTTTAAAAAAAAATTTATCAGTGGTCTTCATCTTGAATGCCTTGTTTATTTCCTGCCAGGAGATGATGAATTTCCAGGAAGAGACCCTCTATCTGGGCATACACCTCCTCAACTGCTCTTTGCGCCAGCTCAAAGTGACCACTGCCAATCTGCAGCTCCTCGGCATGGTGTGCCTCTTCCTTGCTGCAAAAAAAGAGGAGTGTCTCCTCCCTGAGGTACGCTGGCTGAGTTGACAGTTTTTTTTTTTTTTTAAATAGAAAGTTGACTGAGATATGAGTGATGAATCACCTTTTTTTGAAGTGGAATGTACAAAACTTTTTTTTTTCTTGTAAGAACGATAGAGGAAAACTCCCTGAGACCAAAATGTTATAACTCCTATTAAACCCTATGCAAGTGAAGACGGTGCAGGAGTTTTCCTCTATTGTACTTCGTTGGCCGTTCAGTCCTTTCCCACACTCCTGTCGACCTTGTGATGTGTTTTGGTGTCTTGTAAGAAAAGACAAAATGTTCCTTTATTTGAGCTCTTTGTTCCAGGTGTCTGGACTCTGCTACTTGATGGACCACGCCTACACTAAGCATCAGCTGCTGCGAATGGAGCGTAAAGTTCTCTGTGGGCTGAAGTTTGATTTTTCCTACTGTCCCTCGCTGCATTTCCTTCTCCTCCTTGCCTCCATTGCTCGCTGCAGCGCTAAGGTACCTCTAAGTTTTCCGTTTTTAAAGTGTCAGTGAGGGCTCACGTTTCATTGCACACTGTCATCTGTGCCACTAGGTGGTGTGGATGGCTCGTTATCTGCTGGAGCTGTCACTCTTGGAGGGCCAGTGTGTGGTGTTTCTGCCTGTGCAGCTGGCAGGAGCAACCCTCTGCTTGTCCCGTCAAGTCCTGCAGGAGCCTCCAACACCGGAGGGGGAGGCTGCCTGGTGTCTAGCCTCCAGCATCCACATAGGAAGGTGTGTGTGTATTGACTTGTACGATGCGCTGTCTGTTTCCAACCACGCACTATTGCATGCCACCGAGTCATGTCCTCTATCCACAATGCCCTTTTAACAGCCCTGGCATCATTAGTGTTGTAGTAGCTTCTCTGTGCCCCTAACCTCACAGCTGCAAGGCATTTTACTATCCTGGTGTTTTTATGAGCCTCCATCCATCCTCGCTGTCAGTTTGACATTTGTATACGCTTTGTTGTTTTGCAGCGAGGCCACCCTGCTGAGGATCATGCACATTCTGGCCAATGCTGCATCCACGGCCCACACACAAGAGACCTGTGCTACTTTAATTAAATTCTCCTCCCCAGAGACAATGCATGTGAGCAGACATCCAGGTCTGAAGAACATCTCTGCTCTGCTGCACATGATGTCCCTGAGTAACAGGGACACTTAAAGCTTCAAGGTGGAGATTCTAGGCCAGTATATCTTGACGATTTGACTCCTGGAGAAATGGGTGAGGAAGAAGTGTAAAAGATTTAATGCCAGACGTTGTTTGACAAAGAACTGCGTATTTGGCATGCTTGTGATTTAGCCAGCCTGTTTTATTATCTTATCTTGCAGCCGATTTATAAAATATTTGAATTGTGATATGTCCTTGTCTTGTCGTTTGTGGAGATGATGTGGGCTGTCTATGTAGCTATTTGAGAACTTTTAATGTAAAAATAAAGTGTCTGCTGCAAAATATTGCATTTCAGGAGTTTTCATTTTGCACAACCTTTTTATAAAACTCCCACCGCCTACAACTGTATAGTTTCACATGAGAGCAGATCGCCACTTTATGGCTGCGGTTGTTTGCAATTGCTACTCTATGCACAAACATGCCAACACAGCTGACTGGCTAAAAAGAATTGTTAAAGGAAAAAAAAGTGGGGCGACTGCTACAGCACAACTCAAGCATAAGCACTATTTCTTTAACATGAATGTCAACTGCACCCCAGTTGAAATTCTACACTGCAAAAACTCAAATCTTACCAAGAATGTCTTATTTCTAGTCAAAACAAACCTCATTATAGTTAAAATAAGACTCATCACATAAAAAGTAGCTTGTTTTTAGACACTTTTTACTTCTTTCAAGCATATTTTCACTTGACATAAGTAGAAAAATCTGATAGTGGAGCAAGATTTTCTTTCTTATTAGGCTACAAGCACAAAAATCTTGCTTTCACTGGCACATTTTTCTACTTATTTCAAGTGAAACTTTGTTTGAAACAAGTGAAAATGATCTTAAAAGTTAATTTTTAGGTGATGTATTTTAAGTGGAAAAAATTTGTTTCGACTAGAAATTAGACATTTTGACAAGAAAGAAGACAAATATTCTTGGAAAGATTTTGAGTTTTTGCAGTGTACAGATATTGTATTATTTTAATCCTTTGCAGTAAAATTGAATGAATGTAGGCCGAGTTGTGTGCATGTTTCCACAAGCTGCTGTTTGGAATAAACCCCATCCGTCCCGACCCCAGAAGAACTGGACAGTGCAGATAAAAACCTCAACCAGCTGTGATGGTGTTTCTTATTCTTCTTCCTGAATCTCTCCTTCACTCACTCGCCCCATAAATTTCATCTTAAAATCCCAAACGTGACTTTTCCCCAACAAGCCTCCTTGTTTTCTGCACACTAGGGTCTCTCTCTCCCTTGTGTACCGTCTGCCTGCCGCACGCGCAGTGATCTCTGATTGGCTATCGTAGTGGCCTCGCGGACCAATGGCCGTTACGCGCACGTTCGGATCGTTGTATTGTGTCTGGTGGTGGGTGGTCCAACAGGCGGTCACCGGGGTTCAGATAAGGTAACGGCAGAGCAGAGACCGCCTCCTAGGCTACTTACTTTACAGCCCGGTGTTTAATTGTGTTATTACGGGGGAGCTGCTTTCTTTGTGTCACTATTGTTGCTTAATAACACGCGCTCTAATGATGTAACGTGTCGGTATTGATTTATTACGATTTCCGCCGTGCTCTTAAACGTTTCATCGGAGCGTCAGACGGCGGCGTCAAGCTCGCTTGATGAGTGAGCCACCGGACTTTCAAAATAAAAGTTTGGTAGTTGCTACTGTTGGATAAACGTTTAGGTAAGTACTGTCTGAGGCATGTATAAAGGAAAATATATCCGCATAGAGCTGATAATTACCGGACACGTTGGCGTTATTTTATGAAATTAATGCACTTTGTTTATTATTGTGAGTTTTATGTTGAAAGAAACCGGAAGTACGTTCTCCTCTTCTGGTTGCGCTTGATGGATGGCTGGCAAAAGCTCTGCCCGTCCTCACTGTAGTCTTATCACACTTCATATTGGACAAAGACGAGAATGATTCATTTATTGTACTGTACATTTGTCAGTTAACAACTGCAACATGGTCCTGTTACTCAACGTCAGCGTTGTCTGGCTCCCTTGAACGGAACACAAGCGGAAAAAACGAGCTTTTTTTAATGAGAAGTAATTGATTGCCCGTTTGGAGGTAAGTTTTCCACTGTGGGTTGGAGCGATAATAAATCTTTGGGCACGTCGATAGTGCCACATCTGTATGCTTCCTTCTCGAGCTTTTCCACTCTTTGTATAACTTTTCCCGATTTATATGCATGGTTATCAATGTGCTCGCCACGCATGGTGTCGTTAAACATGAACATGTCGATAACTGTGTGTTTTTGTTATGTTTTTTTTTTTTTTTGGACGTGTTTACCACCGGTGTGCGAGAAAGTGTATAGGCTATGTAAGAGAGGGCAGGTCCCAAAGTTGAGTTACATAACAGGAGGAGGAGGGGGGGGGGGTACGGAAGAGGGGGTGGTGCTGCGGCTTCAGCTGAGAGCGACGTGTGCTGCCTTCACGGAACCACTCCCTTCGCGGAATATTATCACGAAAACTTTCTCACACCTTCTGCTGAGATGAAGTCAATCAACCGTGAAAGCTGAGAAACCAGTGTTCATCAGAGGAAAACCTTAGTGAACTTCTGCAAGGACAGACGTTGTGCAGTCAGTCCCTCGAGGGAAAGCTGTGATTTTAAAGTTGCCTCGACACGACTAGTTACACAGTATCCTAAATATGTTTCCTAAATGTTACAAACTTATAGCCTAATGCTTGAATGAATGAATATGAATTGCAAATCTGCTTTGTCAATATGTATAGATCCCTACAGCAAAGTTATGATTTTGTGCAGGGCTCAATTCCCCCCCTGAAAAACTCCCACTGCTACTTGTTCTTCCTTTTGATTTATATCATAAAATGCAGTAATGTCATTCAACCCCTCACAGGCAGGGCCACATTTTATGGAAATGCAAAAGTACTAGCTACTATGATTGTCTGACAAATTGTGTGCATTATTTCGCCATTTTAGGAACTGCAGTGCAGTAGTTTAGTGTCCATTAATTTAAAATCTTGTGTGACAAGTATTAATGTTATTATGCATCAGCTAAAACATTTTTATAATTTTTGTTGTTCATAATATTCTAAACAACATGATCAGGTATTTTTCAGTTGGCATTAGCAGGCAAAATGAGAGGACATATGTGGGTGATTCTTAGACTACGGGCACTTTTATGTTCTTTGGTCATATTTAAAAAAATACACATCATATTGTATAAATTCCACTTTCTTTGTCAAACTAACAATAAAACCACCTTAGAAAAAATGTACCACCTTTCTATTATAATTTTTTCATACTTTTCAACATTCTTACAAGTGTCAAAATCACTGTTTTACCCTTGTCGCGCACCCAGACTTTTAAACTTCAACAATGAAAATAATGTTTAAAAATGTGATTTATTTGAAAACTACTAATGTGCCTGAATTAAGTATCAGTAAAATAACTAAAACACATTATAGTGTTTAATGTAAGACAGCCATCAATATTATTTTTTATCCAAAATATAGCTGTCGCACAGTATCATGGTCATTTCCACCACAGCACTGTAATGTCCCCTTAAAAAAATTCTCTGAGAGATTGTATGGATGGTTTCTATGGCAATGTACACTGACATCAGAGCACATGTTGGACATGGAGGGAATTTTCAATTTCATCAACAACTATTGAAGAAAAATTAAGATAAATGTTGCTCGATCAGTATATATATTTATTGCACGTCATTTCCAAACATGTTATACCTTCATAGGTGTTTTTTTTAAGTTTTTTTTTTTTAGTTGAGTAAGTGTATTTTGCATACATGAAATCCTAAGTATCAATTCAAAGCTAATCAGTTAAGCTAGTCTGCATTTTTTCACAAAATACTGTAGAAATGTCATTTCCACCACCATCATTTCCACCACATTATCCTCTGTGGTGGAAAAGAAAGTAGTGTGGTGGAAATGACATTTATGCTTAAAGTCCAAGTGATATGGATTGTGAGAGTAGTTATTTTTTAATATTACATATTAAATTAACATTAATCAACATTAATAATATAATCATATGTTATATTCCATTTATTTATATATTTTTAAGATGCCACGTAAGACAGCAGCAGAAAGGTCACAGGCCTATAAGGACTAAATACATTTTTGTCATCTATTATTTGATGGAACTTAGATATTGGCTTTTAGACTACACTACAACCAGGGATGGTTTTGTTTAATGACAGTTTAAGAAATGTTCAAATAAATGTCTACTGTTTCTATACATTCACATTAATTTGTTGTCATTTCCACAACACCCTGTCATTTCCACCACCAAAGACATTTTAAAAAATTATTGTAAAAGTTCTCAACACACATAAAAGAAATCTCCACAATTTAAAAGGTCATGATCCACTTTACATAATAATTCAAGTTATTTATTTTCTAAAAAGCCCCTACCCAAGCAATATTAAATTCCAGATGTAGCAGGTGTACAATTCAGCAGTTGGTCCTTAAGAGATTGAATTTATTTAATTCATAAATGTATGATTATTGTGTATTATGGAAAAAATGGTAAAACATAGTTACAAAAAGGGTCTCAGATAGTTTTAGAGTGGTATAAGTTATTTATAATTGAATAACAGTTGTATATTGAGATGTGGTGGAAATGACATTTGTTCATCGCAGATCAGAAAAAATGTACAAAATTAACAATTTGCCTTGTAATCTAAGTTTGTCCTCTTACAGATCTTAAAACTAGACAAACTATTTTAACTTATGAGACTGTGTTAGGTCAGTTTTGAATAACTTTTTTTTTTTCAAGTTCACATGGCTAAAAGTGCACCTAGTTGAAGAATCGCCCATGTACAGTCGTATTTTAGCTGCTGCCGCTTAAAGATTATTTGTTGTCGTGCAGGTGCTTGTGAGTCAGTAAATTAGTATTAAACCCCAGCAGTAATTTAGACAAGCTGCCTCTATCTAAACATGAATTCACAACCCCCCCCACACACACACACACACATGTCTCTCCCTGTTAATTTGAATTACAGCATTTTGTTTGGTTTACCAACACAGTTACAGGCTCAGTTTTCTCTGTGAGGTGTTATTAGAGACCGTGCTCATGCTGTCATTGTGTTTAAGTTGCCACGGTTACAACCCCTGAAGACACGAAACGCTCACATCCATCAATATGTGCCACCATGGATTCATGTGGAGAAAAACACTGGAAAAGCTATTAAAATGGTGTTAAGTTGTTGTGCAATAGATGGCACAAACTGATTAGGAAAGAATCCAGGCAACATGATACTTATATAGGAAGTATGTAGCATTAACCTGTTTGTGTGAATGTTGTTGCTAAAAATGGCTGTGGTTAATGTTGTCATCTGAGACATTTAAATTATGTTGTACTATAATAATAATAATAAACAGTACGAGTAAGTTTAAGAACAATATGTAGAAATGTATGTTTTCAAATGTCGATCTTATTACACATACTACTAGCCTAATTATTTTGCATCTAA
Organism: Trachurus trachurus; assembly: GCF_905171665.1. Taxonomy (NCBI): domain Eukaryota; kingdom Metazoa; phylum Chordata; class Actinopteri; order Carangiformes; family Carangidae; genus Trachurus; species Trachurus trachurus. Next base: position 14,065,017 of record NC_139892.1, on the reverse strand, counting down.
CAGTAACATTTTCTATACTTATGTCCATAAGTTATACTTTTATGTCGGTGTTTTGCAGCATGTAGATAAATATCATGTGTTTTCCAACTAGGGTCCAGTATGCCTAAGGAGCAGCCTTGTTTGAGCGAGCACAGTCCTTGTGCACTGTCGAGCAAGAATGCCAAAGACAAGAGCAACAGCACGACTCTGCTGGCGATGCGTGACACTAAAGACGCAGATGAGTCCAGCGGACGGGGGTCCCGCTGCAGCTCAGAAAAAGACTCTGGCTACTCTGGTGGGTTGAAAGTAAATGTGACATAAATATAACTTGATGATGATAAATGTTGTTGTTGTTTTTTTAACATTTTTGTTTTCAGTGTTTTTAATATGAGCCTGTCAAAGAAGACTTTCTTCACTTGTGACAGACAATAAAGCTTCTGTCTATCTATCTATCTATCTATCTATGAATCAACCAATCTCTACAGCTACCTACAATAATACACTCCCACAAACATCGGTACAAGACAAGTCAGTGCAGGCAGTAATGAAATAGAATATGCTGCATATGACAAACAGTGTTATGTATTAAATGACAGGGCGTATGCATGGTTTTGAAATTAAACAATGACAAAAAGATCACTGCTGATTTTCAGGTTTTATGTGCATACAAACAAAATATCAGATTACCGTATGTGTGTAGGAACAGTATCAGTACCCCCCAACACCTCAAATTTAACACTTGAATGAACTTTTTCTATCAAATTATTGACAGCCAGTGACTGACTGTATAAAGTCTGTCGTGCATAAACAGAGGATGAGGTTTGATCTGGTGTTGGTTGCTGTGCTTGTTTGACCTCGAAAACGGCTCCGTTTCGTATCGTTCCGTCATTATCTCATAGCGTGGTGATTGTGCAGCTCACAACTTGTCTACAAAAGCGCTGTGGAGTTTTGGGATTTTGTATTTGATGAGTTTGATGAGGGAAACCAAGAAATTCCCTTAGCCTCCATAGCGTAGCTCTGAGCAGCCTGCTGCTGCGCTCCGCCGTACTGAAAATAGCTTACACCTACAATTAAAGGTAACGAACCTACTGCTATGACTATAGCAATTATGGCAATGGGCCAATTTGCCAAAATGTTGAACTATCCCTTTAAAGACCAGTTTCTCTCCTAAAACTGTAGCAAAAAGAGAGTCAGCACTTCAACCTCATAGCCACCATTTAATTTCAAATCCAAATTGCCAAAACATGAAAACTGCTTCTTTGATAATACTAATTCCTAAAGCAACAACATTGTGAAACTTGACTCTGATAAGAGGCAATCTAATCCAAGCCTTGGTGTTTGGTAATCCTGTTGAATGGCTGATGCAGTGGTAATAAATGGTAGGAATGAGGGTGTGATAACATTTGTGATAGACGTCGTCTTGCCACGTTATTGTACAATCTATGTATGCATCAATTCAGTCCAAAATAAGAAAGAACAATGGGAAACATTAGTGTCACATATTATGTAATTCCATACTATAGTTCACATTACTTATGCTAGTACAAGCAGTGCTGTGTTGAAACAGGTAATTTACAGTACTGTATGTTGCTATGACAGCACTCAGGTGGTTGTGTCCAATCCGACAGTGCCTTCTGGTGGCCATAGAGGTTAACAGCAGAGTCAACACGGGGCATTTTGAGAAATTGCATGACCACAAAGCAGGTTTCCAACTTGCAACAGTCACTGCACATTGCACACACAGTGGATACAGCCAGAATTGAAGGTTATGGGTCAAAGGGAATTAGCAGCAGGTTATGTAATGGGCACATGACAGCATTAATTAAGACATTGTTGATGGTCATCTGTAAGTACATGAAAAACCTGTTTCCTCAGGTATGTAGGTCAAGGTGTATGCCAGCATGTTTTTGTCTCTTCATTCCCTGTTTATGCACATAAAGTAAATGTTGGTTCATGCAACAGTTCAACTATCCTTCTATCAGTCAGTATTTCTCAGTTCTCACTCGTCTGTCTCCCGTGCAGATGGCTCAGACTGGCAGCAGACGGATGTGGAGGATCAACAAAGCAACAAGAGCCAGTCCAGAGGCAGCGGGTGTGCGCAAACCCCCACACAGCAGCCAGGTAAAAATCAAGAAGTCGGCCAAGGAAATCCTGGGAATCCTACAAAGATGGCAGCAGGCCGTGACCTCACACCCATCTACATAATCAAGAACATGGTGCTGAAGCAGGTAAGGCAGGTGAAGACACGCTATTAGATTGGAAGCAAAAGTAAGAATTTGGATGTTAAAGGGATAGTTCAACATTTTGGCAAATTGGCCCATTGCCATAATCCCTATAGTTTTAGGAGTAGGTTCGTTACCTTTAATTGTCGGTGCAAGCTATTTTTTAGAACGGCAGAGCAGAGCCGTGAGCTGCTCAGAGCTACGCTACGGAGGCGCTCTGGTGGACAAGTTGTGACCTGCACATTCACCACTCTATGAGATAATAACGGAACTTTACGAGACAGAGTTGTTTTAGAGGTAAATGCAGAGACTGCTTGCTGAAAAACTGTCCCCAACGGGAACGCGCATCAGCGGTTTTGCATGAATATACCTCGAAAATAACTCTGTCTCGTAACGTTCTGTTATTATCTCATAACGTGGTGAATGTGCAGGTCACAACTTGTCCACCCGAGCGTTTGGAGTTGTTGGATTGTGTATTTGATGAGTTTGATGAGGGAAACCAAGAAATCCCATTAGCTGCCGTAGCGTAGCTCTGAGCAGCTTGCGGCTCTGCTCCGCTGTTCTAAAAATAGCTTGCACCGACAATTAAAGGTAACGAACCTACTGCTATGACTATAGGGATTATGGCAATGGGCCAATTTGCCAAAATGTTGAACTATCCCGATAAGGACTGATACTGTAAGGATTTATTGTCTTCTTATGTCTTTATAATGTACTCGTACACCTCTTTAAAATATAGTATTTCCCTCTGGGTCCTTGTTTTCTCCTTGTCTCGTACTTGCTTCCCCCTTCCTACCTTTTCCATCAGCCGGACACGATCCAAAAAACAGGTCAGCTGCGCTGGGAGACCAGCAGCTCTGGTGTTCCTCGTGTGATTCTCTGCCAGCAGCCCAGCTTGTTGCCATCTTCCCTGCAGCTACGCAAGCCCTCGTCCCGGTCCAGCGTCACGGGAAAGAAAACAAAAGGCCCGCTGGTTTTCAACTACCCCCGCATTGCACCACACCCCAGCAAGAAGCCACCCGATAAATCCTCGTCAAACGTGGATTCACAGAATCTGAGTAAGAGGGTGTGTACAGAGCACAAGAGTGATCACACACCTGAGAACAGGAGTCCACCTCAGCAACTCCTTAATAAGCAGCCAAAATTAGCAGTCTCAGCCTCTGGGCAGACGTGTTCCTCTTCACCCAGAGATAGTCCGTCCTCCTCCAGCTCCCCCTCTGTGTCATCGAGCCAGAGCTCCCCATCTGTATCCACTGTCCTCACCGCCACCTCCTCCTCCTCCGTCACAGCCAGGGGACCCAACAAAAACACCACCACTACCAGTGCTCGCCACCGCCGTTTCCTCAACACAGTAGAAATCCTCCAACAGTCAGGACTGTTGGACATAACGCTGCGCACCAAGGAGCTGCTGCAACAAAGCAACGCCACAGAGCGGGACATAGCCCAGCTGCGCCAGCACACAGAACTACTGTGCGAGGCTGCCCGCAACCCCAACTGCAGCTTTAACGGTATCACGGCCTGGGAGTGTCTACACAGAGCCATGGCCGAGTCCAGCAACTACCCCGACCTCAAACTCCTGCAGAATTTACAAATCCCACTGTCCCACCCGGATTCTGCTGGTCAACCGGAGAGCGTCGGCGCAGGTGACACCACCAGGCCCGGAGCTGCTGGGAACTCAAACGTGCCACCGTCCGGCCTTCTCCGCACCCTGCTGGATCCAAACCAGAACCAGCGGTCTCAGTCAGAGCAGAGCAGGAGGCTCAAGGCCGGCGAGAAAACCTCAGACAAAGTCACCTTTATGCCTCCTGACAGTTCTACTGGTTAGCACAATCTGCCGCGCCTTCAGAGGGAGAGCCAGTACTCAGGGCAGCCAGCGGAGCACCAGTCACCGTGTTTGGAGAATATTATGTGTTTTTTTTATGTTTTATTATCTTGTTATTTGCAGCTATTTCTTCTACAGGGGCTGCACAAAGTATCTCTGCAGGTCAGTCTTGCAGTCTTGTCTCCCTTCACCAGAATGAAATGTTTGACATCTGAAGGCAGATCCTTATAATTAATGTACTTAAGTGCAATTTATTCCCAAGACACCTTCTATCACCACTGCAGACTTCATCAACCCACACACAGGGGAACACTCCTGCATGTGAACCACTTAAAGGATTATGTGAGAATCAAATGTGAATCCCCAGGAGGAAGAGGATATTGGCTCACACACACACAAGTGGTACTTAATGCGATTACGACAACGTGAGTGTGTACTATCAGTTCATTTGATTGTTTTTTCTGTCACGCTAGACTAACTTTATTCAGGGAAAAAAAAGAATACATCTAGATAAGTGTTGAAAAAATGGTTTCTTCTCATTTATTTTACCTGAGAGAGAGAGAAAGTATGCTGTCACCAAGAATGGTGCCTTCAAAACAATACAGCTGAACACAAAGGCTCTCAGAAAATGGCACTTAAAAGAAGTACTTAAGACACTGCTGGGAGCTAAAGCTGCAGAGAAAATCCCCCTGCAACACCACAGGCTGCACTACACTGGACTGTTGCAAGGATGTGCAACAAAGCCTTAAAAACTCTTTTTGATGTCTTTTTTCCCCCCCTTTTGCTTTATCAGGGCACATCATCATTACCACATGTTATTATAATCATTTACTTCAGTGAAGTCTTTGTTAATTTTATATGTATGTAACACATGTGAAAATGGAAGCAATTCAACACAGCACCTCTGAGATGATCAGTAAAACAATTTTTGCTCTCACGCAGCAGCTCTTGTCCATTTTCACTGTGATGTTGTGTTTTCTTGCACCAAGCCACTGAGTTGTGGGTGTCATCATGTGGTCATTTGTTTTCTTCACAGGCAGAACAGGGTTTGCAATGTGAGCGTGTGAGAATTGTTCATGTGAAAAAGTATGTCGTCCATGTGACTTTATATGTGCGGCACGTGTATGATTTTTTTCCTTTTGTTTTGTTTTGTTGCGCTTGTGCATCTGACAGACAGCGCCGCCAGCAGGGCACCTTTATGAGATTTTAAGTGGTTTATACTGTGTATTTTTCATAATTTGAAGGTATTTAAATAAAGTGATACATGAAAAGATTTTTTGTTTGTTTTTTTGCCATAAAAGCAACCCTCAAGACCCAAGCGTCTTTATTCTTAAAATGTTTGTTTTTTTAGTCAGGATTTATCGAACATTTTGTTTTTGTAATACTGACTTAGCCACTAGAGGCTTAAGTGCTCCACCAGCCAGTGGCTGAAATTGCACTAATATGATTATATTGATGGTTGTAGGTGTTTTAAATCTCGTCATGCACTACTGTTCCTTTCTTTTCCAAATAATGTAGGTCAATCATAAACCTTCCAGGAAGTCAGGTGAGAAAGTATAAGGAGGACCAACAAAGTCCACATGTGTAATAAGCTGTGGAGATGGAGAAATGGATCACATGTTGGACTTTCACCTCTGTGGCTGTGGTTTGGATTTTCTTTTTTTTTTTCTTCTTCATATTTATTCTAAACTAATGAGTTGGCTTAAGGTGCAAGAGCTGCATACGCTCTTGTTACAAGAAAATTTGCATTTTTATTTTCCATAATAGTTATTTATTTGGCAGTTACACAGGTTTTTAATGTTTATAAACATTACAGAAACTTGACTCGTGCTTTGATCGAGGATCAAGGATCAAAATGCATATGAGTGATTACAGTGTGACCTCATGTGAAACAGTTGTTGAACATGAGTTTCACTGTGTCATCCAGTGTTGAAAGAAGGAGACCTCAGGATTCAAGACATGCCTGTTAATGTTGCAATCAGTTACCACCCCATCCAGTGCCAGATCTTACTTGTTGGCTCCAGAAACACAGTTGGTGAAGGATCATATAACCTTTCATATCAGTCAGTGAGTCGCTGTAGAGCTTCCCCTCCAATGTCCTGCAGCTTGGCCTCTTTGTTTTGGGTCAGTGGGCAGACAGGTTCAGGCTGACACAGGCGATGGACACGCTAAGAGATTAAGGGATAGGTTAACCTGGATTCTTCAATACTAAACTTTCACTTTCACCTGGTTGGTTGCATAATATGGGTTTATTATTGCATAGTTGGAGTGGCGAGACAAAAATGAACTTAGTTAGTAGATGAAAATCTGAGTCTTTCTCATTGTGCCAAGCCTCTTTAATAATACCAACGCAGGAACGACTACGTGTGTGTGATCTGACTGACATGAGTTATTCTGAGTTTGACTTTCTCACCATTGCTTCTTGATTTCATCATTATTTCACAATGCAATATTTATTTATATAATTTATATTTGGTGCTATAGCCAAATTCCATTTACAAGTACTTTTACTTTTTATTTTTTCTGTATGCATTAACTATGGTTGCATGAAAAAATAATGTGTCTGATCTTATCTCTTATCTTAATCTATAACACAGTTGTCCCACCTGACTGAGGGTTCCAGTTTCAGTTGCCAGTTTATATAACGCACAGCCTGGCACAACCAGGATGGAGGACAGGGCCAGTAGCCAGCCCAGCACATACGCCCAGGATGGGTACACGTACCAGCGATTGAAGGTTAGAGGCTGGTACTCGACCAAAGAACATATAAAAGATCCCTGAGAAAACAACAAAGAGCTAGTTATTTTTTGTTGATGTTATAGGCACAATTTTCCAATGTTGCATTCAGATGCAAAGAGAGAGAGATTTTTATAATGCATAAATGTATAAGTGAAAGCCAGACTCACCAGTGAGACCAGTGGTGTGAGATAGAGCCAGCAGATTTTGAAGAATGGGTTTGCACGCACACCTGTCATGTCCTTTATGATGTCATACAACCGTTCGGCCCCTTGATGGGAGATGAGGTTGGATAATTATGATAGAATGACCAAATGTGGCCAGATGTTATACAAGGATGCTGATGCAATTTAAAGGGAAAAGTTTTTCTCCAGTCTGTGAAAATAGTTGCATAATGCTCGCTGTGGTTCTGGGGGAGATGTGTCAAATATTGGGAAATAAACCTGATGATGTCGAGACTGTTTATCAGACAGGGTGAGTGTAACAAAAGAATTGCTCATGGTTGCATCATGGCGGATCCAGAGTCTTTACACGATATTGCTGGAGTATCTCCTGCTCCATTACCAGAAACAAAGTGTAAAAATAACAATTTGCAATCAAACCTTGGGATTACGGACATAAAGTGTTCGCTGAAACCCTGTTGACAGGAAGCCATCAGAGACCTCAGAAGGTTACTCAAGATAAAACACATACAATTGGATAAAACAGCAAACTTACCAAACACCCATCCCAGAGCCAGAGTTTCAAACACACAGAGAAAGAGGATGCAGGCTCCGTTACAAGCGTAGTAGTCAAACATCTGGAACACATACATCCCTCCCTGAGGACAACAGCAGAGACATGTAGGCATATTAACACAGATGTCAATTCAGATATATGGAAGCCTATTGGGGCCAATATTTTCACATTCATACCTTATTGTAATTCAGAACAACGTGGAAATAAATTCTTATAATGATGATAAAATAAATAAATGAAGGACACACACATATGCTATATTTGGACAGGAATGCACAGGCACATTGGATTAATAAATAAGAAATGTAGGCATGAGACAAAGCCCTGACCTCAGTGATCATGACGAGCTGAGAAAAGAAGCATGCGAGGCAGAAGAGGAGGAGGAGGCGTTCCCGTTGGCCTGCTCTGCGCATTACACTAGGAAACATGTCTATGATGGAGGTCATCACCACCTCCATGGCGACAAACTGAACACAGAACAGACCAGAAGGAATGAGTAGATTTACAAAGAGAATGGGTTCTTAAAACATAAATAATTAAAGAGTTTGTGTACATCTTACTTGTGTGTCCAGGCCCAGGAGAATGAGCATGACAAAGAAACAGATGGACCACAGTTGAGGCACAGGCATCATGGCTACAGCCTGAGGGTACGCAATGAACGCCAGGCCTGGACCTGGAAAAAAACAACAGCAGAATGGATCCGGATCATCTCTAACTATCTGTATCAGGCTTCCTCTTCAGTGCGTTGCAATGTAAGATCTGGAAAATGGTGCTCACATTGCAAATTGTAAAGGAAAAACCCTAAATACCCACAGGGCCAAAGGGACTGTATTGTTATGTGATCATTTGTAGTTTTTATTTCAAATGGTCAGATGGACAAAAAGTGGGGCCAAGCAGATTCAAAAATCCAGCACAGACAGACACATACAGTTTGAGTTATATGAGTTATGTCTGACAATTATAGATCAGATGTGTGTTCATGCATATGGCTGCATTTGCCCAGACAACATGCAAGGGCTACAACTACATAGAGTAGCCCTCTCATTGGCCATGCACCACATCAGATGACAGTGAGCCACACTCCTTCCCTTGCAAACAGAACTCAAGCACCACAACACCAACCAGAAAACTACCAGCCCAGCAGCGTTCCCACCCTTACCCCCCGGCGTAGCCCTGAATCACACCCAAAACATGGCAGCTGGAGCCACCGCCTATGACTGGTTGGGTCTGTGGGATGGACACTGCTCGGAGCAAGTGTCCCACTGCATACCAGAGCAGGAACTCACACAGCGTAAAACAGATGACAAGTACTGTATGTCAACAACCAGCCTCAGGTTGAAGCTATAGTGTCATGCCTCAATTTGACCTCAGGGGGGCAGAAGAGATTCTCCCCATCATGGACCAGTGGTGGAGGAAGTGCTCAGTGGAGGTTGCATCTCTCCTGTGTGTCTTTCTTTACCTGACTCAGCCACCTCTGCAATGGGGACGCCCTGCTCATGAGCCATGAACCCCAGCACTGAGAAGACTGCAAACCCAGCTACCACACTGGTCCCACTGTTCAGCAAACACAGCCACAGACAGTCTCTGCAAAACAAAAATACAGTGCATGGTCCATATACTTAGCTCTTGATCAGTTCAGAATTGACACACATTGATTGACATAACCATTGACATCATTGACATAACCTTACTTGTAACAGTTGTTGTTGTAATGGTTGTAGCTGCCAAGCACAATTAAGGAGCCCACGCCCACACTGTACGAGAAGAAGATCTGAGCCCCGGCCTCCATCCACACCTGGCCCAACAAAGCAGAAAACAGTGAGTAGGCTACATCTGTCCACTCCCACCGCCAGGACATAACTTTAAGTCTCCTACCTGTGGGTCCATGAGTCGTGAGGGTTCAGGCAGAAGATAAAACAACACTCCTTGCAGAGCACCAGGAAGAGATAGACCACGGATCAAAAGAATTACCAGCATCACATAGGGGAAGGTAGCAGTGAAATAAACCACCTGGAGAAACAAGGTAAATGTTACAATGGTAAATACACTGTAGCTACAGACATCTACCAAAGTTTAGGGCTTGAATACCTTTCCTGTAGATCTGACCCCTTTCCAGACACAAAAGTAGCAGGTGATCCACATGACAATGAGACACAGGAGAATCTCCCACCGGATGTTGCCTATCTCCTCAATCCCCCCTGAGATAGCCAGGACTCGTCGTCTGGAGGGGGGAAAAAAACAATAATAAAATGTCAAATAAATGGCACATGAAGAAAAATCTGGAGGCTTGGTTTGTTTATGATGGACTTACTCCCAGAATTCAGTTGCAGCAGAGGTCGAGTTAGTCTGGTTGGTCCATTGGAGAGTTTTATTTCTTGCTGAAAAGTCCACACAGTCGTCTGAAAAGATTGTAAAAACTCAGTCAATAACAAAATTTTAAAATCATTTAAATGCTCTGTGGCATTCTTTCATTATGATAGCAAAAAAAAAGCACAGTGAATATAATGAATGATTCAAAGGTATAGCCTCAATGGAGATGCATTTAATAATCTCTGGTGCAATTTCAGGGTCTTAAATTAAAAGCAATTAAAATATACAGATGTCATAGCACAAGTGAACCGTCCAGATATTTTCATTATATCCCGTGTGTGTGTGTGTGTGTGTGTGTGTGTGTGTGTGTGTGTGTGTGTGTGTGTGTGTGTGTGTGTGTGTGTGTGTGTGTGTGTGTGTGTGTGTGTGTGTTTGTGTGACAGTGTTCATTACACCTGTGTTCCAGTAGTTGTCACAGCTGGACCAGGGCAGCTCGTAGCTGAAGGAGAAAGCCAGATACAACAAAGCCCAGGCCAGAATGATGATGTAGGCCATACAGCTGTAGAGGAGGATCAGCTGCCCTGCATGACCGATACCTGCAGGGCCACACACACAGTAGAAAACCCTGAGTTACCGAACCTTTGACTGTTCATGATCCCTGGAACCTGACTGAAACTGCCTACTAAAAATAGATGAAAACACAAATAAATGAATTTAATAATGAAATTGAATACTAAAAACAATTAGGCTACTTTAAGCTTTACACACTAAAATTAAAAACAAAAAGGGAACATTTAACTTTTGCATTGCATTTTTTTTAGATTGCACTGCATTTTCTATTGCATTGAACTTTTATAGGATGTTAAAAAAAATTATGTCTTGTTTGTGGTCAGAAACTAGCAAACTACATTACCCACAATGCAATGCTGCCAACAAATAAGCGGGGAGATGGCCTACACAGGTGTGTCATCATGCTATGGTCATCATGCTAGCTGCTAGCTACCAAAGTAGCTGCCTGGTGCTGAGGCGGAGCAGGCTGCTGCTGCTAACATCTGGTGAGTTGGACTTGAGTTTGATAAGTTTCATGACGCAAATGAAACATGTTCTACTTCCCATGTTTAAATATTAATATGCCTATAGGTTGGTTTCTTCTTCTTTAAAAAAAAAAAAGTTTGGACCTATGCCAGGGAGAGCAGGTAGGTTTTACTTTGTCAATGTTTGCCTTGTGCTGACAGCCATCAGCCTATGTAGGTCTATGGTTTGTAAAAGTTTGTGTGGCCTCCATTTGAGTTGGTAATGTGTGACATCCCTCCAATGTTGATTATAACATTGAGGCATTGAACTCTCTGACCTGAACAACTCTCCCACAGTGGGGAAATGAGTCATATAGCTAGCTAGTCATCATTTCAAAAAGGTTTCCAGAGAAAGTTGGTCGTTGGAATTTGTTTTTCTAGCTTTTTGTGGTTTGTAGCCTACAACGGTTGAAATAATTTGCCTTGTCTTTGTTACAACAGATCCTCCTGAGTCGTAGAAGCCAGTACCTTCTGCCAGTGGGCACAGCTTCCTCCAGCAGGTGATGCTGCCCTCCTGACTGTACTGGCCCACGGTGGTCTCCAGCAGGAACAGAGGGACGCCACAAGTCACCACAAACACCAGGTACGGCACCAAGAATGCACCTGAATTTACAAAGTCCACATCAATGCACACAGCTGCAGTAGTACTACGCATTTCGGACGTCAAGTAGTGAGCATCAATTCATGCTTACCCCCTCCATTTTTGTAGCAGAGGTAAGGAAACCTCCACACGTTGCCCAGGCCGACAACATTTCCAGCAACAGCCAGGAGAAACTCAGCCTTACTGCCCCAGTGTCCCCTCTCCTCCACCGCTCCTTGCTTGTATCGTGGTGCACATAGTTTATCCAACATTCCCAGAGAGGCTCAGTCTGAAGAACCCAGTCCTCTTCTTCTTCCTAACCTCTGGGCTTTGTGTTCAGGTTTTCCCTGCTTGTACCCTCACTCCTAATTCTGTGTAATGTAATGAGTAACCGTCCGACAGTTAATCAGTTCTCATTTAAAATGTAACCTATCTCCTGGTCAAGTAAAAATTGATGATAAGTTGCTCTAAAAAAACATCTGGTCATAAATGTAATCAAACAAGATTGAAATATGGAACATTTATGTAGTTTAGCAGAAATATTCCTCAGGGTTTCCTAAAGATGCAAAACAAACTCAGAATGATCTTTACCAAACTCAGCCTATCAGTTTTCATCTGCATATAGCAGCCATATGGTTTGGTTTTGAGAAGCCACATTGGCTCCTGTCAAAACAACTGAACAGCTGTTTCCAGGGTAAATTGAGCAGTTGAGGTTAAGCGGGACAACTTGGTTTCTGAATATCTTTCTGTGGAATTTGTGACGTGTCAAGTGAACGTTGACAAGTTGCACAACTTTCACAAACAAACCAAGCTTGAAACCTCAAATGTTTTCAGCAGCTGTAGTACATGAGGTCTGTTTACATTCACACAAATCCTTTCCTACAGACGGCGACTTAGACTGTTGTAGATAAGTGTAACTTCAAACTCATTGTGAGCCTGAAAACACAAATATCAATTGATCATCTCTAACTACACCAGTTTGAATATATTCCTACTGAGCAACAAACCTATATGTATTTTTTGTGATGTACAATCAAGTGGGGGGTATCTTTCTTCCATTTGTAATTAATATAAATGCTGCCAATAGGGTTTTAACTGTGAGGATGAATGTTAAACGCAATCTAAAACTCAATATTATTACATTACTTTGTATAGTTGCCACAGGTTTCCTGGATAAAACAATAAAATGAGAGCATACCAGGTGAAAGTGCAAAGCTATTGACAGAAATATTCAAATTATTCATTCTTTATTCAGTGCACTTTTTTAAGAATGACAGAAGCAAACACTTGATCAGTAGCAGCAATCATGAAAGACACTTTTTTATGAAGTGAACTGACTATTTTTTTTAAATTTTATTTCCTCCACTCTTCTGTGATCAACTCCTTATCTGGAAAATTGGGACCCAGTGATCAACACATAGATCTGTTTGACCTGCAAAACATTAGTAGTAATCACAAATGAGGCTAAAGCAGAGGAAACCACAGCAGGCTGAGAGCAAAGAAAAAGATCCCTGTGAGTGTAATGCGCCCAGCTCCACTGGTTTCTTTACTCCGGTCTCTTAGCTGCCTCTGCTGGTCAGGCCTCAGACTGCAGCGCTTCATGTTTCCAGCCGTGTCCCACACCAGCAGCTCTGCCTGAGCAGAGCAGCAGCTGGACGTGTACTTCACCCACAGCGGCTGAGATGAATCCAGGACCCACTGCGACACATTCAAAGGGGAGTCTCCCTTCTCTAATCTGGCCTGGTGGTGTTGATGGTGGTGGTGTTGATGGTGGTGGTGGTGACCTTTGTGGGTAGTTATGTTCCCGTGTGCATGTTGTTGGTCAGAGCCAGGCTGGGTGTTTCCCATGTTCTCCTCTGTGGGTGGTGGGCTGAGGAATAAAGTCAGAGTGCCTTCGCCCTTCTGCAGCTGCAGGGCGGCGAGGCCGGAGCGTCCTCTGTCCGACACCACCACAGACGCACTCCAGTTTGACTGCGTACAAACGTCAGGACAGAGGGACTGTTCTCCTGCGGCGGAGCAGGATGGTGGGGACGTGTCGGGGTCCTACGGGAGGAAGAGGAGGTGATGTCAGAGAGAGATAATCTGTGTTTGAGACTGATTAATTAACTTCACATTGACAAAAACAGAGAAGATTAATGCAGGAAGTAAAAGATAGGGCTTGGACGGTATGCTTTCCCCCCCCGATTCGATTCTTCTATGATTTTTGGATGGCAATTCGATTTAAATTGCGATCCTACGATACGGTTGAAATAATTTGCCTTGTCTTTGCTACAACAGATCCTCCTGAGTCGTAGAAGCCAGTACCTTCTGCCAGCGGGCACAGCTTCCTCCAGCAGGTGATGCTGCCCTCCTGACTGTACTGGCCCATTTTTGGATGGCAATTCGATTTAAATTGCGATTCTACGATATTGCCGATTCTCTCGATTTTTAGTCTGCATTTGTAACATTTATCTGCACACAAATACTGTAGAAGCCTATAAATTAACATACTCCATTATAAAGTGAACTTAAACCCTTTTCAAAACCTGTACTCTCTGTATGTAAAAAAGGCTAACAAATGCACATTGCACAATATAAAAAAAAAAAAAAAGATTTTTGAAAAATAAAAAATCGATTTAAAAATCGTCAAAAAAGATATTGCGATATTTATGTGAATCGATTTTTTTTCTCCCACCCCTACGAAAAGATGACTTGTCAGTAAATGCTCACCGGGGGGACCACAGTCAGGTAGGCAACTGCATAGTTTGAATCTGCAGAGTCGAGAGCTCGCACAGTGAGTGTAAGAGTGACGGTCGCTCCTGCCTGAGCTGTGGCAGCAGTGTGGAGGTTCACCTGGTCGTGGAAGGACCCTTGTTCTGTGACATGGAACCTGAGCGACAGAAACCCAGACTTTTAAAGTGTAATTTTGCTTTATTCATAATAAGAAAAATCTTACAGAACACATGATTGTGATTGTATTTTTTGAATTATTTGGGGACTGTTTTCTTTTTTTCCCTACCTGTGAGGTCCTCTCTTTTGAACATATCCACAGTCGTCATCGATGCTCAGATCGAAGAGTCTGGCTGGGCCGTGGTTCAGGATGTGGAAGTCCACCACTGTGCTGTGACCAGGTACCAGACGAGGCACTGACGACACCTGAGGTATGAAAACAGGTAATATTATAAATTGGACGATCTCTCAACACAAAACTGTATGAAAAGGTGAAGTTACAGGTCTTATAACCAATACAGTTTAGCTAGAAGATGCTAAAATGCTCCGTAGAATAAGATGAAACTGAATCAAGTGCTGATTTGCTGTAGGTAATAAAAGTGTTGTTGGTTTTAATTCTTGCTTCTTCACCACCCAAGAATCATGATTGTTTGACAGAACTGAGAAATATACATCCATAAAGTACATTTAACATCTGAGTCACAGCTTTGACCTCTGCCTTGTTACCAGGGAAACCCGTGTCTTTTGTTACACTGCCATAGATTACCTGAATCTGAACATGAGTGGGCTGCACCATCTCTGTGGAAACCCTCTCCAGCTTGTTCCCTCGGCCGTCTCGGCCCGTGAGTTGAACACAGAAGGGCACGCGGGGGACAGAGTCCACCCGTCCCACCAGCTCGTCCACGGAGTAGGATGACGGCGAAGAGGAGTTCAGCGTCACCTCCCGGAGCGTCTCCCCCTGAGCTCCCAGCAGCGTCACGTGACTGAAAGACGCCCCGTCCTCTGGAGACAGGCCTATGACAGCCAGCACCAGAAAGGCAGGGACGCCTGGGAAGGTAAATAAGGTAAAAAAGAGTTTGTGTTAAATAGCGGATTTACTGTGAATCATCACAGAAACGTCACAGATTATATATCAATACCTTACCTGCTATTGGACTTCCCTCTACTCTGGCCAGGCCTGGGTGCGTCTCATTGGTCACAGTGGCAAAGTAATAAAGGAAATCCACACTGCTGTCACCTGGTGGTGCAGATCGAAAGGTGCAGATTGTCTAAATTACAGTTGTATAATATCTACTGCAAAAATGAATATCTGTTGGATTTTTTTCACTGTCTAGCATGGTTTTTTCTTTACCTATCACATTGAATGTGAGGTGTCCGTCACTCTTGGTGTAGACTTTCCACTGGCCTGACTGTATGGGGGGAAGCAGGCTGATGCGATACAGACCCTCGAAGTGCTCCAGCTCTGCCAGGGGGCCCTGCTCCCTCAACAGAGCCTGGCTTTGGTCTGAAAATGAAGACGAGGTGTGGTAACTGAACATTTTGCATCTGTTATATTAGAAAAATAAATTTAAAAAAACGAATGCGAACAAGATTTAGGTTCCTGTATATCTTATAACTTTGCTCTGCACGTACCTGAGGGATTGGTAAGGACACATTCTGTCAGACTACCAGTAATGTGTAAGGTGACATCTTTCACTGAGCTGTCAACTCTGAAGGAGTGGGAGGACGTCAGCTCCTCGGTGCTGTCCACATGGAGGAGGGTCACCTGAAGTGGAAAGTGAATGAAGGAAATGTGCTTGACATATCTCAGTGCACTCTCAGGGAGATTTGAATTGCCTGTAGTCAATATTTCTAAATTAAAAATGGGTCACACGACATGACTGATCACATTTTATTCTTAAAAAGAGAAGGAGCATGTTTACAAAAATATGACCAAACTATGTTTCCTCCTGATATGAAGAAATGTGGTGGTTGCCATACATTTGCCTGGTGCAAATGATCAGTAAGCAAGTTACTAATAGGAATATGAACAAAGGACTCAGTAGTAAAGATGTGGCTTAGTTGTTAAAAACAGTGGTTCACAGGATAAATCTGAAGAGTTACAAGATGATAAGCTCTAATTTAGCTTTGAGTTGATCAGTGTTTGAGCAGGTTGCGGTGTTGGTGTTACCTTGTCTGCAGCCGTGTTGTCCTCCACTATGGCAGAGACCTTATGGATGTCGGAGTTGGTGGTGAATATAGTCAGTCCTCCTGACAGGGAGGACAGGGAAGAGTAGAGAGAGAAACGATCTGGGGACAAAACTTCCCTCCTCCTCCTCTTCCTCTTCGTCCCTTTGGTCTCTGTTATGTATTTGGGGTCTTCAGTTAGAAGAAACGTCACCTGTGGGAAAAATTAAAATCAGAAATACGACTAAGATAAGACACATTTCATTGCATAGTGTATTGCAAGGGAAAAGAAAACAATTACATGCTGCTCATAGTCCTTTGAAGCAGTATAAATAATGCCATATTCATTTACCAGATCCCAATTTGTTACTGTATCCTGATCAACTCGGAAAGAAAGCAACTTAAGACAACATATTGTATTGCAGAGAAATAATCTTTAAAAGTAAAACCCACCTTGCTCTGTTTCTCAAGTGCGAGTGCCTTCACTGCATCATACAAGTGTGCATCTTTAGGGGAGGCGTCGGTGAAGACAAAGATCTCTGACAGTGGTGGACTGTGGGTGAGAGCCAGCTGTAAACACAAAGGAAAACGTGACATTACCTGCCACTTGCAATTCACACCTGCAGTCCAGACCCCACTGCACCTGATCAGTTCACTCAAACAGCGTATGAAGTTACCTGAACGGCAGAGAAACACATCTCTGGTTCGTCTCCTCCTCCCAGCGCCATCAGGTTCTCCATGTGCTGCATGAACTGGTTCGGGTCATCGGTCTCGTACACTGGTCCTACCTCTGCAGAGCACAATACACCAGACAAGGTATTCAGCTGTTAGGATGCATTTAACCAGCTTGTTACCTTGGTGAACTTGGGGATAGCGTACTGAAATTCACAGGGTTTTTTTTTTTTTTAGAGATGGACAAGAAGTCAGCAGCATGAATTTCACTCATTTGTGATCTTTCTGTCAAAATCAAATTGGGGGTATGGTTTCTGACAGCCACGTTTCCATGCAGCTGTATAAAAGGCTGAAACATACAGATTGGTAACACACTTCTGTTGTGTTGTTAGACTGAATATTTAGCATTGTTATCTGCATGTGTTGTCTAAAGTTGTAGTAGCCTACGTTGAGCTTTGAGGGCCACTGTACAAAATAGACAGAGCAGATGTGACTGTGACCTTTTATCTCATACCAATGAATCAAATCAACCAGTGAAAACAGTGCAGCAATGCAATAGCTATTGAAGTTAAAGGTCAAGTTATGAGTTTTTTGGGGGGGCTTTTAATTCCTTTTAGAGAGAGACAGGAAGTCAGAGGAGGGTCAGCCAAGTGCCCATGAATGAGTCGTGAATTTGTGAGAAGAAAAGTGCAAAATTAGGAGAAAGAAAAAGAAAATCCCGCTAGGATCCCCTGGTGGATGGGTGAAAAATAAATTGTGAGTTCATCACATGCTTGGTAGCAAGTCGGTGAAGGGGGAGTTTTAGGAAAGTGATTTTGCCCAGCTCTTTAGGCAGATGTTTCCACATCCTGTAATTTCATCCCAGGCTGTGACAGCTATCTTCTGTGCCCTCACCTGGGTCGTGGAAGGGCACAAGCAGAAAGGTGCCAGGCTGCCCGGGGCTGTCGGCGCGGCTCTGGATGATGGAGTGAGCCCGGAGACGAGCTGCAGTGAGCTCCTCGAACATGCTGCCTGTGGTGTCCAAGACGAACACTAAAGCAGGGACCTGCCTCACACTGAAGAGCCTGTCGGGGGAAGTTTAGAAGGAAAACACATTAATACTACATGTTGTCTCAGACTTTGGTGTTTTCTTTTTTTTTTTTACTTAGTTTTTTATTTAAGTTTCATTCCAAATCATGTAGAGAATCATAATCATCATATCTGCTGTTTCATACACAAGGTAACAGTTATGGTACAACAAAAGAGACGGAGACTACAGTGACAAAGAAAAATATTATTATTAAATAAAATAGAATAAAGCAAGATGGGATAAAATAAATAAAATTATATCAGTATACCCATAGCAGGGCTCCACCTTTTTAGTGAATAAATGTTTTTGGAGCCTCAGGGAATATGTTATTTGTTCCATTTGATATATTTCCTTTATTTTTTCAGTCCACATATTGTGTGTTGGAGGGTCAGGCTTCAACCACCTTACTGTAATGCATTTAATTGCTGATGCTAGTAGTATCTGTAAGAGATATTTTTTGGCTCTTCCTTCCATACCTCTTGGTAATAGATCTAGTAGCCGGGCCACCATTGGGTCCATTGTAATATTTCCACCAAATATTTTATTAAGTGTTTCAAACAGTTTCTCCAGACTTTGGTGTTTTCTATTCAGACGACTCAAGTTGAAACTTACCGGAGGAAGGTTTTGTGACCCACAGTGTCTCGGAGGTCTCTCAGGACGCTCAGCGTGGCCTCGGTGGCCAAAGTGGCAGCTTTCACATGGAGGTAATGGTGAGGGGAGAAGAGGGGCGACGTGCTGTCCTTGTTGATGCCACCTTTAGCTTTGACATGGCGGCTCCTGTCTAGAATACCTCCATGACTACATTTACCTGAAGAGTAAAAGAAAAAAAAAGCCTTTAAAACATTTGATATAGAAACTGCTATTGATTTTAAAGGGATAGTTCACCCAAAATTCAAATGTCACTGGCTCTGACTGACTCTGCAACTTCTCCCAACCCTTAGTCGATATGAGGGTGAGTAGATAATGAGTGAAATTTGAATTTTGGGTGAACTATCCCTTTAATTCACATTGTTGATTCATTGTTTGTTTTTTGCAGGACTGCAGCTGTCGGTGGCTGAAGCCGTACTCTCATACCTGGAGGTTTTGGAGGTGAAGTGCTGAAGTAGCCAGTGGTGAGCAGCTGCTGGTCTTGCCTTGTGTTCGTCAGCGCTGGCAGGATGTTGTCACGACAGGTGGGACTGAAGCACTCCATACAGGTAGGAGTGTCCTCTGTGGACCGAGACGGGAAGTGAAAAATCATCATGACAAATTATTGCCTTGTCAAACGTTTTTTAAGCATTTGTTTTTCGATTGCTTTGAATGGTCAACCTAGGAAGTTTAGTTGCTTTTAAATAATAAAAATAATTCAATTTCTCAGATGATTTTCATTATCTGATAATTATGCATTCAGCTAATTCCTCTAAAGTGAATACTGATTCGCTTTTTGTGTTTTCCTGCCTCTGTCCATCACCTGATCACTCACATGCCTGTGGACTTGTTCTTTTTTTTGTCGTCGGTATGTAAATAACAATGTACAGTCAGAGTTTCCACTGCCGTAGTTGTTATAGTATGTGTGTGTGTGTGTGTGTGTTTCTAGGTGTGGTTGTGGAACCTGCCTTAGACTATAGTTACCTGCTTTGACAAATTATGTGTTTAGCTCAAAGCTTTAAGGCAGCATGTTTTGTTTGTGTGTCTACGTGACTTTAACAAGCATAGGGTTAGGGTTAGAGGGTTAGAGAGAAGAGGAAAGACAGAACAGGGCAGCTGTCAAATCTGTGTTGTTTTTGATGATCCTGATGCTCTGCAGTAGAGGAAAACGCCTATTACGCTGCATTGAAATATATCTGTAAAGAAGCAGAAACTCTATTTGATATAATTTACAACTTTCATTTGAGAAAGATGAACTGAATAGACTTTGGTAGTCAGAGGTCAAAGGTCAAAGTTGAAAGTCACAGTGACTTCACAAAATCATATTTTGACCTTAAGAACGTGCTATCTTGAGAAAACAAAACATGTTTTGACGAAGGCATTCAGCTGCCTGCGAGGCCGTCTTTGGTCACTTAATGCGCAGTGGTGTAAAATCACAGATGTGCATGTGAAGTACCTTTAGCCACAGGGATGGCAGGCTCCTCTGGCTGCAGCAGGTGGAGGTATATGGACTGCTGGCCCATCTCCACCCAGTTACTGTGGCTGTAGAAGTCCTGGTAAAAGACAATGGCTTACTTACTGTATGTCGAAGCAAAACCCTCACTAGTGCTAAGTGTTATAGATCATAAGCCATATGTATAGATTTCTTCTGCATTCAAAATAGCAGTCGTACTGTGTGTATGTGCAAGTGCTTAAGGAGATTGTTTTTAAATTGTAACACATCGCTGTTTCAAAGTCATGCGTAACTATTGTTAATGAATATAACAAATCATTTTCATTGTCTCTGTTTTAATGGCAGTGCTGCTGTGTACCTGCAGGGAGTGCAGTAGCTGGCCCAGGCTCTGTCGAGCACTTTGGTACTCTTTGGCCCGAACTGAGAGCAGAGTCTGAGCCCATGTCTGCCGTAACATCAGCATGGCGCTGTCCACGCGCTCTGAATCAAAGTGGTACACCGGGTCCAACTTGGTGTAGTTCAGGGAATCCATGGCAGCGTTGGACTTCACCACCTCTCTCACGGCTCTCCAGAAGCCACGACCGAGTCTGGTCTGAGAGAAACACAGGCTGATTTTTACTATCAAAGGAATGAGATGCAGGTGTGTGCTTCATATTATCACATGGATGATATGAACGTTATTTATTATAGTAAATAATAATCATTCACTGGCTCGCATCAGTGCTGACTACAGTTATGTGTTTTTAATATCCTCACTGCACACGTCAGCTCACCTGCTCCTCTGATTGATTCCCCTGCTGTTTTTTTGCGGCCGTCAGAGTCTCCATGGTGACGTTGAGAATGGCCTGTTCTGTCATGTACTGGTGCGTGTGCGAATCGAAGGACAGCGTTAACACTCGAGACCAGAAGTCGGGGAGGAAGCCCGTGCACGCCGGTAGAGCCAGGAGGAGAAGGTAAGCGAGGATAAACCAGCGCAACAGCTTCCCACTCCCCTCCCAGAGTCTTCCTCTGCCCGTTAACATCGTGTCCAGGAGAGGAGGCTGAGTGGGTCACATCCCACCTGCACGAAATAAAGGAAAACTGCGGGTTTTTCACTGAGGTGCAATAGAAAATACATATCCAAGTATATTGCATTTAGTAAGTCTAAATCTAAACGTGCTATAATGCTCTGTACAGTTGATGCACCTGTCACTTTACATATCTGACCCATTCTTCATATACAAAAAAAATAACCATTGAGTTAATATAGCTGAGCTTTGATAAATGTTACTTTTTTGTGAATGCTTCATTTGGTATTTTCAAAGCTGTTTAGATGCACATTGAAAATAATGTTCCATCATGAGGTGATTTATGGTTTTTGTCGCATCAAATCAACCCCTGCTTGCTGAACGATGGATATGAAATGACCCGACCTCTATTGTTCAGTGAAGTTTTGTGCTGATTTGATCATCCATGTGTCTCTTCCTGTCATCGCCCACTCCTTAACACCCCCACCTCCCTCCTTCCCCTTCCCTCCCTTCCCTAAAACCTCTCCTTGCATTTTTCCCAGCCTTGTCTGTACAGAGGCTCCTATTGTTCTTTGTCCACTTTATTCACATACAATACTTTGGTTTTGTTCTGGTATAGTCTTGTGCTTTCACAAGGGAGACACTGAAACAAAGCACGAGGCCTATAAACAAACTGCTCCCTCCGCTCGGCCGGCCTCCATTCACACAAATCACTTTTAATTGATTGGCGTGGTCCCTTAAATTCACAGTACCCAGACTCCTCCTTTCACTCACTCAACAGGAATGATGCAATGTCTGACACACTTTGTTGTTTTTGATATTTTTAACCCGTATATCTCCACCTTAAGCAGCTTCTCATACTTGCACATACTGATGCATGTTAGCACAGTGTAACTTACAGCTTCGTCACAGCTAAAGAATGTGAACTAAGGATATTTGTAATGTTTTAATGCAGAAATGCACGTTTTTATTCATTATCATTATTAACCACTCGTTCCTACATTACCAGGTGGCCTGCAAACAAAATTCCTCATGTTTGTACTAATAATCTACAAATTTCAGCATAGAATAAAAATGTTCTCACCTCAGTTCATCCTGTCAGACTCCGTCTCTTTAGACTTTGTCCGGACACGCATTTAGCAGAGAAGCTGCAGGCACAGCACACCGCAACGTAACGCAACGCAACACGTACGTTCATATAACAACGTAGCCCACCACAACCTGTGAAAAGAGGAAGCGCTCCTTGATATCACAGCATTCTTGTCTGGGTGACACAGTTATTGAGTCTTCACATTTGTTTGCCCTTGGGCCCTCGTCTCTGGCTGGCTCCCCGGAAATAAAAAATAAAAAACCAACATGTGAATGGAAGAAGCTCGGATGAGAGTCTGGTTGACTCGGCGCGGTCTTCTTGGGTGTGTTTCTTAGTGCAGGGGGGCACACCATGAGACAGAGGACATCCCGTCAGGCTTGTGCCCCCCCTTTACCCCCCATTATTGCACGGTGCATTGATTCCCCACAATAGGGCTGCATATATTACCCCCCCCTCTCTCTCTGCCCACTCTCTTTCCATCACTCTCGCTTTTCCAAGTGACACCAAAAAACACTGCTTTTCACAACTGCAAACACTACACACTCCTTCCTCTCTCCATAGTTACCCACATTTCTAATGGCTGTTCAAAGAAGAGCATCAGTTGCCAGCCAACGCTTGTGTGACAATGCTGAACTTCAGTCCGTGCGACCGAATGTGGTAAAAGGACACAAAGTGAATGACTGGGGGTGTTTCTCAGCCGTGGTCTTCTGTTGTTTCAGGGATTAAGCTGAGAAACTGAACTAGTTTTCCACGGCAAAGATATTGATCCTGTTTTAGTTAAGGGGTGAAAAGAGGAAAAAGAAAAGTTTGTGTTTGTCGTTGTTTGTGTGACTCTGTGCAAAACCCCCCAAAAAACTATTCGCAGACTGAAACTATTTGTTGGGAGACTTGACCACATGCCTACAGAAGCAGTTAATGATAATTCAAAAATATTAAGGCAGTACGTGTCACCATGCACGTAGTTTCAGAAAGACAAAAACCTTTCTACCCCCTCTCACTATTTGCAGTAAGAGAACTGCAGGTCAGGTAGATGCACATTTCCTGTTCACCTGTGGTAAAGTAACCGCTTCTTTTCTGTGCCGAAAGTTATCACACTGCTTTCTGCTTCGTTCTCACGACCCAGTTTTACCACTATCACATCAACCACATGCTTTGCTTTACACGTTACAAATACACCTACTCTTCCTACTCTAACTTCTAATGTGTGTGTTGTTTATATTTTAATAACAATATAAGTTAACAGTCATAACAGACTGCAGAAGTTAGTGAAGATCCTTTTCAGGGAATTTACTTCCCATTTTCCAACGAATGTCTTTTTGCCGCTCTCATCCTGTCATGCCTATCAACACCTTTGGCCTTCCACTTTTAACTGTTGTGGGGGCTGAATGGTTAACGCCAGTACACGGTTGATGCCAGTTTCTCATAAAACTCTCAAACCTCAACAGACAATGGAAAATACATGTCATGTGACGACCACAAACAGACAATAAAAACTCTTATCAACCCCAAATGCCAGGAATTAAACACACCCTTAAAATACAAATGAATGAAATATATTTTGGGCTGTGCAATAAACCTACAAAAGAAGAACTAGTCAGTTTACATTTTGCATTAATAAAAAAAATAAAATTTTATTATTATTATTATTATTTTTTTTTTTTTACATCAGGTCAGTATTTTCAGTTTATTTAATTTAATAATGTGGTACAATGTACGCATGGAAATGTGATAGAAATGATAAAAAAGGATCAGTTTCTCTCTGAGCCCACGCCACCCCCCACTCACTTACGCACAGTCGCACACAAAACCCAACAGAAAGTGAAAGTAAATCAGGGGTGAATCAGTAGGGTACTGTAGTTCATAACTATCCTTTGGACAAACACAAACGCATTACACGAGGCTGCTGAAATTCATTGTGAGCTTGTTGTCATCCACCACCTTTTCAACGATCACAAAACTGCATGTCTGACTCGCTTATGAATAAACACCGGGCTTCACCGGTGTCATTTGGTTTGTTTGTGATCAGGATTAAATGAGTAGAGAGCCGATTTGTGCCGAATTTAGTAAATGGACCGAACAGGAACCCATTCAGTTTTGCAGAAAATCAAGAAAGGTTGCTGTGTAGGCCTATTTTAATTTATTTTATTTGTTAATGTTGTTCGACATCGATCTGCGCTCGTTATTTAGATTTTTGTGGACCGCTGGAAACAACGACCAAGGAAATACCACATTACGCGATCGAAGCGTCTCCAACTGACGACCTGACGAGGTTTCCCCGGAATATTTTGATCATCAAGGGTTTAAAATCTGAGCGGCAATGTGGGCGTGTCTTGACTGTACATGAGTCTGCACTCAGCCAGGAGCTGCGCGTCTGTCATTTCTTGCACGGTCTTCATGAAGGTATGCAACCATTACATTGTTTCCATACGGTTAAGAACAACCCGTATAACCTGTGGTGCCTGTGTAGGTGCAGGATGTCATTGTACTACAGTACATGTTGAACCTGCTTTGTGCTGTTTTTTCTTTCTTTTGTGTAATGTTGGTCATTTTACTAGACACTATGCATCCTCTTGACCCACCAACAGTACAAATACCAATCAATAAAAGTGCAAGTCTTGGGTATTACTGTAGGTAAGGGAACATTTTAGTTAAAAAACAAGCAAATATAATTTCATATTTGTTGGTCTTTATGTTCTATCTACAGCAGTAACTATCCTGTGTTTATCACCTGTTGGACTGACACGATGAACTGCTGTGGGCTGCTTACTGCCAATAAAGAACCAGGTACAGCACATTGAGCACATCTTATTTGTGTAATTATGGATATTACAATTAAATCATGTGAAAAATGTATTTCCTACGTTTTCTTCATAACCACAACCTCCAACAATTTTATCTATCTATCTATCTATCTATCTATCTATCTATCTATCTATCTATCTATCTATCTATCTATCTATCTATCTATCTATCTATCTATCTATCTATCTATCTATCTATCTATCTATCTATCTATCTATCTATATATATATATATCTATCTATATATCTATCTAAGTTATGGCCTTGGTATTTATACATGTATAATAACAAAGAGTGATTGTGTGAATTGGCTTGTGCATGCTGATATTTTATCATTTAAATTTGATTTGGGCCTCAACATTGAACAGAAGTTGCACAGAATCCAGCAAATTTGCAACCTTAGTTTTACATCTTCAATCACTGCAGTAATACATTTCTGTTACTATTATTTTTTGTCCACTGTGTCTGTGTCTCTGTCAGTTCCTCTGAAGAGCATCGAGGTGGAGCTGGAGGTGAGGGACCATGTGGCTACAGTGGTCTCCACCCTGAACTACGAGAACAAGGAGGACAAACCAATAGAGGCTGTTTTTGTCTTCCCTCTGCCTGGAGATGCTGCTGTCTGTCATTTCAGTGCTAAGATTGGACAGACAGAGGTTGTAGCTGAGGTGAAGGAGAAGCAGCAGGTGAGCTGGACGCTGGAGGTTTATCTCACTGTTAAAGATCCTAAAGAGACAGTAAACACCGATGTGGATGTTGTTGACGTGTGTCCTCTGTGCTCCAGGCTCGTGAGGAGTACGATGATGCTCTGAGCTCTGGTCAGCAGGCCTTCATGTTGGAGGAGAGTGAGCAGAGTCCAGATATATTCACTCTGAGTGTGGGCAGTCTGCCTCCAGGAGAGAGCGCCTCCATCAGGCTGGAGTACGTCACTGAGCTGGCTGTGCAGGCTGATGACGGGCTGAGGTTTTGTCTGCCTGCTGTGCTCAACCCTCGCTACCAACCTCAGGGTAGGAAATCCAGACAACACAGTGCACGTCAAGATGGTTTTGTGTTTTTGGTAGCTTTGTGTACCATCCACCCACTGCTCAAAGTTCTCACGCTCAAAGACCAGAGAGAAACACAGCAGTAGAACACCTGCTAGTTGCTGTGCTGCAAAGGGATCTAGGATGTTTTAGTCAAGTCAGTTTTGATATTCACATATAGTGGGAAGAGTAGTACTTTCACCAAGAAACTTTATTCTTAATCACAGTGGCTGAAATTGAGATGAAGAGCTGAATGTATTTTAGCCATACTAACTGGATGTTTCAAAGATACCAATGGTCATGTCAGTCAGATTCAGTCCAAACTGGAACATCTCGGCTATTTGGGGAAGTTCTTTATTTTAAATATCCTCAGGTTGAGTTATAATCACACCAACCAATCATGGATGACAAACCATGATTAGATGGTTTGCCGTCCATGAACTGGTTCAGATATCCATAACATCCAGTAGATAAATCCTCATGTCTTTATCCCCAGACTGTCCTTGAGCACAACCATCAAGTCATAGTAAACATTCTTCCTGCTTTACATTCACATGTTAGCATGCTGCCATTAGCATTGAGCTAAACGCTATCCTAAATTGTTCACAGGAAGTGAAGGTGGAGATAGTCAAGGCGCCAGTGTCCAGGTGACTTCTGTTCCAGCCTCTCTGGTTCCCTACAGTCTGTCTTTTTCTGCCCGAGTGTCCTCTCCTCGTCCAGTCTCTAAAGTAGAGTCCAACTGTTCCCTGGACCCGGTCCAGTACCTCAACACAGACCAGACCCAGGCCACGGTAGGTAGACTGCTGATGTGTCTGCTGTGTGTGGTTGTTCCTCAACATTAGGAAGACATATCTGATGTTTATGATTGTGTTTTTATGAACTCCAGGTGAAGTTGGCTGCAGGACACAAGTTTGACAGAGATGTTGAACTTCTGATTTATTACAAAGACGCCCACCAGCCCTCTGCTGTGGTGGAGGCAGGACAGGCCTCTGCCAAGTCTGGTGAGAGAAAACTACTCAAGATGTTATTTTGTAGAAAAATAGGTACTTATTTTACATCTAAGTAAGATTTTTTGGAATAAACATTGTGTTTCAGGCACTCTGATGGGTGATCCAGTCGTGATGCTGAGTCTGTACCCTGAGTTCCCTCAGACTGTGATGTCTTCACTGGCCTCAAGTGGAGAGTTTGTGTTCTTAATGGATCGATCTGGGAGCATGGGCGCACCTATGAACCGCGGCATGGGACATCAGTCTCGTATTGCCAGTGCCAGGGTATTCAACAAGTGTTAAGTCAATCATAAAATAATTTATAGTTTACCTCTCAAACAGTAACCTCAACTATCAACCCTGTCCTTCCTTCAGGATACTCTACTGCTGCTGTTGAAGAGTTTACCAATGGGCTGCTATTTCAACATCTACAGCTTTGGGTCAGGCTATGAACACATGTTTCCGTAAGTCATTCCCTCATGTCACTTTGCAAAGAGCCTTCTTGTAATCAGTCTTAAGTGCCTTTGCATGTGTTCATTCATTTGTATGATGGCAGTAAGAGTGTGGAGTACAGCCAGAGCTCCATGGAAGAGGCTGTGACGAAAGTCCAGAAGATGGAGGCTAATCTGGGAGGAACAGAGATCCTAAAGCCCCTCAAACATATTTACAGCCAGGCCTGCATTCCCAGTCAACCCAGACAAGTAAAACACAGACCACACACACACACACACTCAACATAAAACAGCTATGTTATAGGCCTGTAACGAGACACCAAAGTCACAATTCGATTCGTATCTCGATTTCTGACCCACGGTTCGATACACGATTCGATTAAATTCGAATTTTTTTAAGGTTTAAAAAAGAAGAGATTTTGGTAGCAAAATAGTCGATCAAGCACTGGTCGACCAAAAAACATAAGCTGATCATTCTCATTGGTCGATTGGTCGCAGGATCCATGATGGTCCCCGCTGCAGTGTCACCGCTCCACGCCGAGGACGGTCGGACCCCTCACCCCACCTGTCACACAGCCTCAGCTCAGCCACCTCCTCATCTACTGTGTTTATTGGTGATAAACAGCAGCCCTAATTACAACAATAATAAATTAAAAACAAAGAAACTATTCTCTTTTCTCAAACAAAATGCTGTTCAAAAATAAACAGAACTTAACTCCAATGTGGAGACTATTTAAGTTTGCCGTCTGTGCCATCCCAGGGGGCAAAGCAAAAAAAAAAAAAAAAATAGACACGGAGCGGAGCGTTGGAATGGGTTCTGCCATTTCATTGGCGACACAGGTGTCGGTTTCAGTTTCAACATGTGTATCTTACAGGCCTACTATGTTACTTCAGTGACATGATGTGATGTTATGTAACTCATGTGTAAACTCTTCTCTCCAGCTCTTTGTCTTCACTGACGGTGAAGTGGGCAACACCAAAGAAGTGATAAATCTGGTGAAGAAGAATTCAGGTTCCCACAGGTGAAACAAAAACACAATCTCACAGTTTGACCCATGTTGTAGTGTTGTGTGTCTTACAAACAAAACTTCTGTATCGCAGGTGTTTCTCCTTTGGGATCGGGGAAGGAGCCAGCTCTGCTCTCATCAATGGGATTGCCAAGGAAGGAGGAGGTCACGCCCAGTTCATCACAGGAAAGGACAGGATGCAACCTAAAGTAAGAAAAGAAACATGGATGAAAACATCTTTATTAAAAATGCAAGTATTATCTTGTTGTAGTATATTTTGTGACAGCTCAATACCTCTCCCCACCTTTTATATATTTTTCATTAACCAGGTGATGCAGTCGCTGCGGTTTGCCCTGCAGCCAGTGGTGCAGGACATCTCAGTCACATGGGATTTACCAAAAGGAGTGTCTGTCACTGTTCTCTCTCCACCAATCACAACACTTTTCCAGGGTCAAAGGTCACTGGTTTATGCCCAGCTCACTGGACAGGTAGGAGCAGCACCAACTCACAGTAAAATACCTCTCTGCTTTGATTTCATTACACACTTATGTGTATCAGGAAGCAGCAAAATACCGTAGTTTTTAAAAATTTCTACCCCTTAGTGGAACTAATTCTGAATGTGTGGTTTGTTTACAACAATTAAAATGGTTTCTAACAGAGTTCAAAAGCATCAGAAGGTTTGGTGACGGTGAAGTACAGCCTGGCAGGTCATCGCTCTGAGAACCAGCTCCGCTTCAGTCTCAAACCTGCGGAGGACACGGGGTAAAACTATTGTTAGAAAACAGCCACAACAAAAGCAAGATCGGCTAGAGATGCTGCATATCTCTATATTTGACTTACATACAAGAAATTCCACCTGTGTTGACTCCTCTGTCCTGTCTGAAGATTAACAGTCCACAGGTTGGGTGCTCGGACTCTGATTCGCTCCCTGGAGATGCAGGCTAGAGAGCACAGAGTACAGCAAGATGGAGGAATAAAGGAGAAGGTGGTGAAGCTCAGTGTCCAATCAGGAGTAAGCAGCTCCTACACTGCCTTCATTGCTGTGACCAAAGTCAAAAGCTTACCGTTTCTAGGACCTCTGCTGCGCAGAAATGTTCCAACCCCCAGTAAGTGCATCACCCACTCTTCAAAGTTACTGCAGCTCACCATGGCTGAGTCTGACCGATGAGTAGCAGTAGGCTACAATACCTGTAGTGTCTAATAGGGAAGCTGGACTTTTATCAAATACATTTTCGTGGCAGAAATGCTTTTTTCTTTGTCATACAATTATGTTGTTGTTGTTTTTCAATCTTAAAGTGAGCTTTGGATCAAAGAAGTTGGGCCGTTCTTCTCCACCCAGTAAGTACAAAGCTGTATGGGAGCTGTTTATTTTAGTCAAGTTGGCTCTGATACTGTATGTTTGGTTAGATACTGACATTGATATCATACAAATGCTGAGAAGTAAAAAAGGTTGAGCTGATTAATCTGGATGACATTCAGAAACCACTGTGCACCTGTTTGTACCTCTCTCTCAACAGTAAAATCCAAATCTAGCGCCATTTCAGGGCTTTTCTCTAAACTACGTACCAGGGTGAAACCAAAGATTATCCTACAGTACGAAGATTGTAAGTAGACCCCTGCACACAGCAGTCACACATACATTATTTTCAGTATGTCAGAGCAGACAATTTGTTTCAGGTATTGCTATAGTTAACTTAAGTGAGTAAGCATTTTGTCAAGTACTACCCTACCTGCCGGACTATTGACCCCTTGCACGTGACGTCACGTTCCACTCGCGGTAGCTCCGGACGCCATGATGGACGGCAAAAGAACAGTGAACGTCAATTTAATTCAATGGGCGCGTTATAGTTTTATGACATACCAGGGGTAGGGTTTCCCCTCCTTTTCCACTGAGCTGGTTCCAGTGCTGGTTCGGAGCCAGAGCCTGACTAGCACCGGGTCTTTGCTTTTCCACCGCTTAAGAACCGGTTATTGGTACTTAAAACTGGTCCCAAGCACCAACTCCTTGCTGGTTTAGAGCTAAGAACCAGGGGCTGGTCACTGGCAGCGGGGTTACATGAGCAACAGGACCAGTGCAAAGATATACTGACACGTTATCGATGAAGTTAGTTTATCTACAGTGTATAGTCGATGTAAACACAGTTGAAGCTAACTAGCTGAGCTACATGCTGTGGCTAACAGCTAACGCTCGTATTAAACATAGCACCGTCACAACGTAGTTGCCGCCGGCGGATCGCGGCGATTACAACGAAGACGGCTTCCTGTTTTCTTTTCTTTTTCAGCCGGGTTTAATCAGAGAATGATCACTAATTATACAGACGTCGGGTCTGGTCTTCAACACCCAAGGGTTGGACCAGGTTTTAATTTCCAGGTCCGTTAACTGTAGTTAGCAGCAGCAAAGACAGCAGCAGCTGCTATATGGGGAGTGTGGCACTGACTGACGTTAACTCCTTAGCAGTGGAAAAAGCACAGAAAACTGAGATATTCTACAGCGAATAACAAAAAAACAAACAGAATATTGCAACGGATGAGTAGATATTCTATTTAAAATAAGTGATAATGCTGTGAGGTTGTAGTGTGAAGTGATCGAGCCACATTGTTGGACGGCACTCATACACAGTACATTATCACTGAGCGCTTTCTGCCGTCCGTCATGGCGTCGCCTCTCGCGTCACGTTCTAATTGTGACGTAGCTGCAAGGGGTCAATAGACCGTTTCAGAGAGTATAAACAAATACAGGTGTTACCAAGGATACTAATTAAGGCTCCATTCCATTTAGTGTACCAGAGCGTTTTCTAATGAGCCACACCTGTCTTTGTTTATACTCTCTGAAAGGGTCTATAAGCCGCTACTTTTTTCCTTGCCCCGGTGTCCCAGCTCTCATCTCTGCAAACCGCACACAAACGCGCTCGGTAACCTGTAATCTTTTGTTTATGACAGTTAAGACAACACAAACACACACGCGGACTTGCACAGTTCCCTACTGTCTTTTTGTATAAATATCTCATGTTGAAACATGAAAACCTGCGGCTTATATTCAAGTGCGGCCTATACATGTATTTTCTTTTAAAATTTAGCTGGTGCGGCTTATACTCAGGTGCGCTCTATAGTCCAGAAAGTACGGTATATCTGTACAATTTTTCATCTCACAGGTTTTGTATTTGTTTATTAAAGTTAAAGATTTAATACTTATTAGAGATTATAGCAACTATCCTGCCCTTCTTAAAGGGATATTCCAGCGTAAATTTAAGCCATGGTCCAATGCACCGTAACACTGAGTAGACCCCCCCCTCGAGAGATTAAGTCTGCTAACCGCTAGCTTCTCTAGTTGTAGCAACGTTAGCAATGACCGCACCATAACAAACAGCGCAGTATACGGATCCACTATCCACCGATCAAAAAGCCACTTAGAGCCACAAATAATGCTCAGAACAGCATCAAACGTCCCAGCACATAATACGAGGCATCAAACATCTGTTAGCTTTGCCTGGTTTCTGTTGGAAAGAGACGAAAACAACTCACCCACTCTGCTCCAGTTATACGCTATGCAGCAACTTTCCGTGTCCAGCACAGAGTCCAGGCACTGACAACACACGTCCGAGGCCGACTGGCAGCACAAACATCTGGTTTCAGTGGCCACTGGCAGGCAGTGACCACCACACTGACCACTTGATTCCCCCAGGACCAGCACATAGACTCCACCGCAGCTGCCCCTCTTTCACATTTTCTCCTCCATTTCCTTCAGCCCGTCTTCAGTAAATTCAGTCTCAAACTGATAGTGGCGCCCATCGAAATGAAACCGGATCGTCGTTGTTCTCAAACTCCATAAACTCAGCCGTGTTGACCCTTCTGTGATGTCTGCTTGACTATGTTACAGTCTCTTCTGGCAACGAACGTCCTCCTGATCGCGCGTGTGACGTTGCGTCTAATTTCGCGCTTGTTTACGCGATTCTCTCCCGCAAATATATAAAGTTAGAAATGCCCAATTCCGTTCATTTCCCTGTGAACACTCGATAATAACTTAATAATAATAATATAGGACTAATAATAATAATAATAACTATAGGCAAGATACAAGGAACTTTGGCTGCATTATATGGAGTAATACACACACATTCATCCTTGAGCTGCGGGACTCTACTTCACTCTGTAATTGCCTGCACGCCAGCTGACTAAAGTTACCTGTAACCATGGCAGTAACAAGCAGACAGATTTCATTATTAAAGTGAAAAAATATGAATCCATTGTGTTAAATGTAAAGTCCTCTCTTGATGCTCATAGATAACTGGTTTGGTTACTTGTAATTTTGCTGTGGTTGCCAACTTGCCATTGTTTAAGATACTCCTGCTCTTTTTCTCTCAATATGACAGGTGATGAAGAATACAGTTGTACCGCGGCCCCCCGTACGAGTAGGCCTATTTGTAGGAGCTTGCCTTCTTACGGTATTTATCTATTCCCTGATTTTTTTTATATATATATATTTTTATTATTATCTTGAATTTTGTTTTTACAGTGCACACTCAACTTTTACATACAACTCACCTTTTAAACCTATAGTTTTAATGAAAATGTTTCTCTCTCTTTAAACATGAAGTGACTCTTCAATCAGGTAAGTGCAAATTAAATCACTCAACTCAGTTTTTTTTAAGCAAGATAAATGTCAATTATTTACTGCATGAAATAATTAATTTCGTTTTTAAATAAAATAATAATACATTATGTCCAACTTCTTTTCCTCTCAATATGACAGGTGATTGCGCTGCCCTCAGTACGAGTAAGGGCATGGCTTCTGGACTCTCTTACAGTATTTCTCTATTCCCTGATTTTTTTTGTGGTATGTGTGTGTATCTCACCTTTTAAACCTATAGTTTTAATAAAAATGTTTCTCTCTCTTTAAACATGAAATGACTCTTCAATCAGGTAAGTGCAAATGAAATCACTCAACTCAGCAAGATAAATGTCAGTTTACTCCATTTACTCCATGAAAGAATGAATTTAGTTTTAAAATAAAAGATACAATAATAATATATAATGTCCAACTTCTTTTTCTTTCAATATGACAGGTGATGACGAAGACTGTGGCTATATTGGTTGTATTGGAGGAGGTAATCAATTCAATCTGCAAATCTGCTGTTATTAATTGGGACTTATTATATTCAAGTGAAAAAATATGAGTTTCAGTATGTTGACTGAAAATTTTCCTGATGTTCATGGATTGCATTGTTGGGTACTTAGATTTTTTTCCTGCTATTTTTATCTTAACATGACAACTAAATACAGAGTGATGAATTATGAAAGCAATAATTAAGAGAATTTGGAGTGTGCACCTTGTAGTGATAATAATGGATGTGATAAATGCTATTAAGGAAGTAAATTTGAGAAGTACACAGGAGTACATTTAATCAAATTTCTAGACTTAACAGTCTTTGGATTCTTATTCTTCAGAAATATCATTCATTGTTTATTGTCTTGTGTTTTATTTAAATGTACATTGATTAATGTTCTGTAAATGTTTCAGTTTGTGCTTAGTGCTTTAGTGTTCATGGATTAATTTGTTAGTTTCTTGTATTTTTGCTTTTCCCTTAATATGACAGATTATGGCAGAGACCCTAATTGCGACGCACGTGATAACTGTAAGTTGCTAGACCTAATGACTATAATGAATACAATAATTTAAATACCGTAACTTAAACACTGTTTACAAAAAATCAATACATTTAGTCAAGTTAGTCTTTTGATCCTCACTCAGCAATGTAGTTTCATTGATTATTATTTTTATTTAAGGACCTCGTAAACAACCAGACAGTTGTCTGAAAGTCCACTTTATTTGAATAGATTTATGTTTCTGTATTTGTACCAAACTGTGTCCTATCTGGTGCAGTGGTTTATGCTTTGGGAGTAAACTGTTGATTTAATTTATTTTGCTGCCATTGCTAATGTCAAATGTCCAACTTCTCCTTTTCTCTTAATACTACAGCTGATGACGACTCTTTTGATTACGCTAACAGTAAGCAACAATTTAAGGAAATGTTTTGAGTGCAGCTGCAACAATGTTTGTAAGAAATTCAGGTAGAGAACCTGAAATCCTATTGAGAAACACATTGAATATATCTGTTCACTGGTGTAAGCCTTACAGTCTTTTGACTCTCCCTCAGAAAGATAATTTATTGATTATTGACTTATCTACACAGATTTTCTTTAAATGTACATTGATTAATGTTTTGTAAATACTTCAGTGCAGAGGAGCTCGTTAACAATCTCATAGTTGTCTGAAATTAAATTTGTTATGTTGTTGTATTTGTTGAAAACTGCGTCCTGTTTTGAGCTGCACTGGTTTATGCTTTGTTGTTTGTGGGATAAACTTTGGTTTTGTTTCTGTTTTTGTCATCATCAACAAATATCCGACTTCTCTTTTTCTCTTAATATACAGTAACAATTGAGTACAACCGCACCTGTGATTGCTGTAAGTAACAATTTAATTATTTTTTAAGTGCACCTGATGACAACAATGTAATAAATTCAAGTAGAGAACCTGAAATGCTATTGAGAAACCCACTTAATACATCTAGTCACATTTGGAGGCCTTACAGTCGTTTGATGGTCACTCAGAAGGATCATTCATTGATTTTTGCCTTGTCTACATGCACAGATTTTCTTTAAATTGATTAATGTTCTGTAAATATTTCAGTGCAGAGGAACTGGTTAACAATCTGACAGTTGTCTGAAGTCCACCTTACTTAAATAAATGTGTTTGTGTCCCACTTTGAGCTACAGTGGTTTGTGCTTTGGTGTTCATGGATTAAACTATGGTTTCTTGTACTTTTGCTGTTTTTGTCATCGTCTAATGTCCAACTTCTCTTTTTCTTTTCAGCTGATGAGGATGAGCCTGATTACTGTAACTCCTGTAAGTAACAACTTAATATCATTAGGTCTAACCTCAATTTGCGCGTTAATAGATGTAGTAAATGTAAATACAAAATCAGTACATTTAGTCAAGTTTTCAAGCCTTACAGTCTCTTTATCCTCACTCAGTAATGTCATTTCATTGATTATTGTCTTTGTACATTGATTCATGTTCTGCAAACGCATCAGTACAGAGGAACTGGTGAACAATCTGACCGTTGTCCACAGAGCACTGAGGACTGTGAATAGATTTCAGTCTGAGCTGAGGATGAAGTAACCCTGTGCAATTAAAGAATGTATACAAATGTAAAATAATGTCCTTATACTGATCACTGACTCATAGCTAACATTAGTAAAGACAGACCTTCTTCTCACATCAAAAACCTCTGCAGATCAACGTGTTGACAGTGTGAATGAGGAAATTAGGTGTTCAAAATGTTGGCAGAATCTCAGACAGGAGGAGACAGAGAAATTTAAAACAGGAGAATCATGCAGGGATCGTTTTATCTTACAGTACTTTTTCTCAAACGTTTTTTCTTCAGCCTTGGACTGTGATCCAGTTAAGGACACCGCTCCCAAACAGCCTGTCAGAGACCCTCTGCTGCAGCTGGTTTCCCTCCAGATGGCGTCCGGCTGCTGGCTGCTGGGTCCAGGTCTGGCTGCTGCACTGGGAAAGACCAGTGAGGAGCTGGACAAGGCAAAACCTGCATCGGTGGGTAACATTTAATGACATTAGGCTACTTTTTCCCCTGAGATACCTTACCTACCTGACCTTTTCTGTCCCATGTGATTTTGTTTGATTGGCTGAACCAGGTGAACCAGGAAGTGTGGGCCACCACTCTGGCTCTGATCTGGCTTCATGCTTTCAAGTTGGATGCTAAGGAGGAGTGGGAGCTCCTGGCTATGAAGGCTGCATCATGGCTCCGTGCTCAGAACGGTAATAAACGTGATAATGAGTAGTTTTAACAGTGTGTATTGGTTAAAATCAGCTGTTTGACTTATTTTATTATTAATTTGTAAATCTTTGTTTCAGCACCGTGTGTGGCAGAGTGTGTGGAAGCTGGAAATGCACTGTTGGGTTGCAAGGTGCAGAGAGAAACCCTGGGGCTCTGAGGTTTTCATGGAAACAACTCAGTCTTACTCTATGAAGTGTCTCTTTTGAGTCAGTTGATATTGTCCTCTATATCAGTTCAACTACATATTAAACTTTTCAGAATAGCACTTCATACTTCCCTGACCAGTATCAAATTATGTTTTATGTCCATTTTTGTCACAATAAACTGAAAATAAAGCTTTGAACAAAACAAATGTTAATGTTTGAATTAGAAGTGAACCAACTGCGCTGTTGTAATCAGTTAGTAAATCAGTGGATCCACTGTGATCTGGTCTTCTAAGATCAAAAAAATTTACAAGCCTATATGAAATGTTCAACATTACTCTTTGAAATACCATTAAAAAATGAGACCAGAAGGAGCATAGTTTAGGTTCAGTACTATTTTCTCTCTGTAGGTTATTACTGCTTAACATTTGATTAAAAAATGTTACACACATACAGTACTGTCTCAGTGACTTGAGTTTGTGTTTTTGTGTATATCTGTCAACATGTGGTTTAATCAGCATATAATGTTTTATGTTACTAAATGACAAACAGTAGTCCATAAGCTTACTAGGCTACAACAACACAAGAGAGAAAAGGGAAAAAGATCAAACACTGCTGACACAATGACTCACCTGTCTGGCACTTTTAAGCTCCACCCTCCCGGGGATTTTCTGCACTGAAATCGAACATACCCAGAAGGCGTGACTGACTGGCAGTTCTCTTTCAGTATCGGACAAATAGGCTACTTTTCTCTGTTTTAAGTTGTCTCGGTACAACACACAGCAAAAGGAGCTGCAGTCAAAGTGTCTCACACCGTAAACGCTGATCAAAAGAGGTGAGCATGTCTTTTCCCCTTCTGTGCTTTTATTCTGGTGATCCGAGATGACATGCAGTACTGTAGGCGACTCGTTGTCTGAACTGACAAGTTCACCACTGACAGGAGACGCACGAGAAACCTTATAATAATAACATGTTGATAGTTGATACTGTTACACTAGATTATGGGTCATTTAAATGTGTTTACACAAGAATTTCTGTTCCCTGTTAGAATCAGACACTGATACAAAATGCAGTTTTTATTTTCCTATGTTGCCCTCGAGCAAACAGCTGATTGGATAAATAAAAACAGAAGATCTGCTCTGACTGCGCAGACGCGGACATAGAGCAGTGGTGATCAAAGAATTGTTCACATAAGAATATTCCTATTTCTGTCCTCATATACGATTATGTTTATAAAATAGCCCATTTTCGTTGATATTCATCATAATACATAGATTAATATTAAGTTTATTTCTTACTGCTGAGCATGCACCTATAATTATAACTTCCTTAAACCATTCAACCTATAGAAAGCTCTTACACATGTCCTTGTTCCTTGTTGCACAGGTACAATGAGCTGCCGCTGTGGTTTACTAACTGCCCAAAAGGAACCAGGTACAGATCTCTCTCTCTCTCTCTTTTTTAGATGGCTTTACAGTAGCTACATATCACACAACAGTTACCATTCTGTCTTTATGCTCATCATTGTTTTTCCGTCCATGTCTCTGTCAGTTCCTCTGAAGAGCATCGAGGTGGAGCTGGAGGTGAGGGACCATGTGGCTACAGTGGTCTCCACCCTGAACTACGAGAACAAGGAGGACAAACCAATAGAGGCTGTTTTTGTCTTCCCTCTGCCTGGAGATGCTGCTGTCTGTCATTTCAGTGCTAAGATTGGACAGACAGAGGTTGTAGCTGAGGTGAAGGAGAAGCAGCAGGTGAGCTGGACGCTGGAGGTTTATCTCACTGTTAAAGATCCTAAAGAGACAGTAAACACTGATGTGGATGTTGTTGACGTGTGTCCTCTGTGCTCCAGGCTCGTGAGGAGTACGATGATGCTCTGAGCTCTGGTCAGCAGGCCTTCATGTTGGAGGAGAGTGAGCAGAGTCCAGATATATTCACTCTGAGTGTGGGCAGTCTGCCTCCAGGAGAGAGCGCCTCCATCAGGCTGGAGTACGTCACTGAGCTGGCTGTGCAGGCTGATGACGGGCTGAGGTTTTGTCTGCCTGCTGTGCTCAACCCTCGCTACCAACCTCAGGGTAGGAAATCCAGACAACACAGTGCACGTCAAGATGGTTTTGTGTTTTTGGTAGCTTCGTGTACAAAGTGCACCATCCACCCACTGCTCAAAGTTCTCACGCTCAAAGACCAGAGAGAAACACAGCAGCAGAACACCTAGTTGCTGTGCTGCATTATTATTTTAGTGAGTGTCAAGTATCAGCAGTATGAAGTGCAAGTGACCAGTCAATTCACTGGTTGAAGTGAAAAAATAGTGTGACATGTCAGGTGTTTGGCTCAGTTAC
The DNA here is from genome assembly GCF_905171665.1 of Trachurus trachurus. Lineage (NCBI taxonomy): Eukaryota > Metazoa > Chordata > Actinopteri > Carangiformes > Carangidae > Trachurus > Trachurus trachurus. The sequence continues at coordinate 14,026,158 of NC_139892.1, read as the reverse complement.
ACTTTCACTCTTAACTACTTTTAGAAATACTCAAGAAAAAAAATAGATGCAGAGAGAGTTGAAGTAATTCTTAAGATTTTAGTGCAAAATGCCGGCAGATACAACAAAACATGAACACAGACACTCGGAGAATGGAGACACTACTGTACTGTATATTAACCTTGTACGTTTGTATGTGAAACCACATGAATTCTTATTAACTGGAAGTAAAACTGTGTCAAGAGTGGGAGTGCAGCAAGGGGTGAGGCTGTGGCCACACGATTTCATGTATCAGTCACTGATCTGCCTGTGGTCTGGCCCTGCAGCTCATGGAGCAAAATACAGCAGAGAAGTCACAAGAACAACTTATCATAACCCACTTACATGACCACAGCTTTCCATAGAGAGAGTTTTACCGATGTACCTTGTGGCACTGGCCCTGCAAAAGTTGTTTTAAAGAAACTAAATGCACATGTGGGCAATGTCAACTTTTGAAAAAGGTTGAAGGATCTTCTGTGGTCGACCAGAACTTCTGCTGGATGAACAGCTCTCGGTCTCTAATGTCTCTTTAATTATGTTATTCTTGACTTGTCTCCTACTCCCAGGTAGTGAAGGAGCCAGTGTCCAGGTGACTTCTGTTCCAGCCTCTCTGGTTCCCTACAGTCTGTCTTTTTCTGCCCGAGTGTCCTCTCCTCGTCCAGTCTCTAAAGTAGAGTCCAACTGTTCCCTGGACCCGGTCCAGTACCTCAACACAGACCAGACCCAGGCCACGGTAGGTAGACTGCTGATGTGTCTGCTGTGTGTGGCTGTTCCTCAACATTAGGAAGACATTTCATAACTTTAATGATGTTTATGAGTGTGTTTTTGTGAACTCCAGGTGAAGTTGGCTGCAGGACACAAGTTTGACAGAGATGTTGAACTTCTGATTTATTACAAAGACGCCCACCAGCCCTCTGCTGTGGTGGAGGCAGGACAGGCCTCTGCCCAGTCTGGTGAGAGAAAACTACTCAAGATGTTATTTTGTAGAAAAAAGGTACTTATTTTACATCTAAGTAACATTTTTGGAATAAACATTGTGTTTCAGGCACTCTGATGGGTGATCCAGTCGTGATGCTGAGTCTGTACCCTGAGTTCCCTCAGTCTGTGATGTCTTCATTGGCCCAATGTGGAGAGTTTGTGTTCTTGATGGATCGATCTGGGAGCATGGGCGCACCTATGAACCGCGGCATGGGACATCAGTCTCGTATTGCCAGTGCCAGGGTATTCAACAAGTGTTAAGTCAATCATAAAATCATTGATAGTTTCCCTCTTCAACAGTAAACTTCACTATTGATCCTCTTCTATCTTCAGGATACTCTACTGCTGCTGTTGAAGAGCTTACCACTGGGCTGCTATTTCAACATCTACAGTTTCGGGTCAGGCTATGAACACATCTTCCCGTGAGTCACTCTCATATTTTTTAATGTTTGAATATGTGTGAATGCCATGGTGCATTTCACCCATTATATACTGTCTATATAGTATTAATTTTGTTTGTCATCTCCATGCTCCTCCCTGGGTAGGTCGTAGGTTTCCATTTTATTTTAATTTTTATTCAGACAATTCTCAATCTTATCTCCCCATAAAGCAGACTGAGTTGAGTTCTCTATGTGACAGTTGAGGTTCCTGTCACTATGCCTCCAATTGATCATGTGCCCTGGCTACTTGGCCAAAGGGATGTCCCTTTGGGTGACTGGCAAGCGCGCATGACTCTTACCCGGGAGATGTGGGTTCAATCCCCGCCCGGGCCCTCTTCACCTTGCCACATCTACAAAACTGTTTTGATGACACCAAAACTGGATCTCAATCAACTTCCTACAACTGAACTCTCTCAAAACTGAAATCCTTATTATTGGACCCCAGCATGTTGAACAAGCTGAACAAACACTGCCACTTGCTGGTCACAATAGTTTAAACCTGTTGCAAGAAACCTTGGTTTTCTGCTTGCAGTAGGCTCATAGCTACTAAAAGTATCCCAATTTGATATCAGGGTGAAAACAGAAGAGGATGGTGCCTTGTTGTATTTTTTTTCTTAATTGTAAAAAACTTTGTAACAAATTTTACTTTTATATTTGTTCTGCCCTCGTCAAAGAGTCCCCTTCTTATCCTAGGCAGACTCATTCACACACTGTCGTTGATGTCAGTCGGTTTTATTCTTCACCACTGATTTACAGTGACAGTATAGGAATAGGTAAAACTGAAATTGAAAATAACAAAAATACACAATTATTGTACAGATCTCACCAACATACACAATATTAGCGCGTTTGGCTAACAGAGCTAGCTAACACAGCTAGCTAAGAACAGCTAAGAAGCAATTTACATATGAACTGACTATTTTACTAAATATTAACATCTGCATGAAACATAAACATTTCCATGAATACGAGCGCCTTATTCAAAGTTACTCACAGACAATGCCTCGATTAACGCCCCAAGAAAGGCGAACGTCGACCGTCCCCGTGCTCAGCTCCACAATGTGCTCACGAAAACAAAAAAATTCAAGATGGCCGCCTACACAAACCAAAGGCATAGCATGAGGCCCACACAAGAACTAGCACCACCTAGTGGCTGCAATAATAAATAAATTGTTGATTTCACCCAGGTCAGAACAATATTACTAATACTATTACATTCCTTTGTATGATGGCAGTAAGAGTGTGGAGTACAGCCAGAGCTCCATGGAAGAGGCTGTGAAGAAGGTTGAGACAATGGAGGCTAATCTGGGAGGAACAGAGATCCTGAAGCCGCTCCAACATATTTACAGCCAGGCCTGCATTCCCAGTCAACCCAGACAAGTAAAACACACACACGGTTAACATGTTCAACATTTTGTGTTTAATATGTGTGTGTGCCCTACTGTAAATGTCACTTGTCCTTAATAACACAAAACAGTTCAGTTTTCAGTGCAGATCTTTCTATTTCTTTATTTGACAAGCACTTTACAAAAGTTTTCATTGTTCTTTTCACAACATAAAACAGTCGTGTTACTTCAGTGACATGACTCATCATGATGTTATGTAACTCATGTGTAAACTCTTCTCTCCAGCTCTTTGTCTTCACTGACGGAGAAGTGGGCAACACCAAAGAAGTGATAGATCTGGTGAAGAAGAATTCAGGTTCCCACAGGTGAAACAAAAACACAATCTCACAGTTTGACCCATGTTGTAGTGTTGTGCATCTTACAAACAAAACTTCTGTATTTCAGGTGTTTCTCCTTTGGGATCGGGGAAGGAGCCAGCTCTGCTCTCATCAATGGGATTGCCAAGGAAGGAGGAGGTCACGCCCAGTTCATCACAGGAAAGGACAGGATGCAACCTAAAGTAAGGACATTTTTTAGTAATGCAAATGCAACATCACATTTGTATTTACACAAATATCATGAGTTGAGTAAGTAAAAGCTCAGAAGAAACTGTTTCGTCCTCCAGGTGATGCAGTCGCTGCGGTTTGCCCTGCAGCCAGCTGTGCAGGACATCTCAGTCACATGGGATTTACCAAAAGGAGTGTCTGTCACTGTTCTCTCTCCACCAATCACAGCACTTTTCCAGGGTCAAAGGTCACTGGTTTATGCCCAGCTCACTGGACAGGTAGGAGCAGCACCAACTCACAGTGAAATACCTCTCTGCTCTGATTTTTATCAGCATTCAGCTTTATTACCGTAATGATTTGAAGCCTTGAAAAAGACCCAAACTCAATGAGACTGCCTGTTGAAACGAAGGATTTACTAATAATCATGTGATTTCCTTGGGACTGTCAGTAGCTTAAAATATTTAATGACGATTAATCACCTGAGTGTCCATTCTTAGTTATGATAAATAAAATATATAATAAATATAATAATAAAAATATTGTCAAGTAATAATGACAACCTTGTCTGGGTATGGTTTAGCTTAGCTAGCCTCCACTAATGGATTAATCTCATGTAGCGTCAGAGACCAATGCAACAAAACATTCGTTGATTGTGTGTCCAAAAAAATGAATCACTGCATTTAACACCCCCTGCAATTCAGCAATTAACCTGGTTTCTCACAGTGTAAAACTTTTCTCAGAGTCCAGAGGCTTCAGAAGGTTCGGTGACGGTGAAGTACAGTCTGGCAGGTCATCGCTCTGAGAACCAGCTCCGCTTCAGTCTCAAACCTGAAGAGGACACGGGGTAAAATTAATTTGTATTAGGTTGTGAACTTACAATATTGGATTTGAATTATTTAAAGCAGAAGTAAGCGATCCGGTCGTTTTGGCTAATGCTGCGTTCGAGGCAGGCTTTTGAAATCGTAAATTACAGCTTCAAGTCACAACTTATGACTTTGTAGCGTTCCAGGCAACCCACTCATGTTTTTCCGACCTGTTTTACCTGTGAAAGTCACTATAACGGCCACTCGTAACTTCTGACCCGTGAACTCGTACCAGATCGAACTGGTACGACTTCACAGGTCGGAAAAACACGAGTTACGAGTTTCCTTGAACGCACCATAACAGTCCTCGTCCCTACGTCACCACATTCACGGCATCCCTTGGCTGCACACACAGCCCTGCATGCCGTTCTCTCTCCTCATTGGATAAAAACTGTAGGATACGATTAATGTTTTCTCCTCCGCTCAGAGCAGAGCAGAGGGACTGAGAGACCCGTGTTTCGGTCCAAACACTCTATGTAAGTGATTGCTGTCGGAAGATATAACTATTTAAGACTTATATTAACACAAATATATCACTTACTTCTGCTTTAAATAAAATCAAATGCAGTATTTAAAGGGACAGTATGTGAGATTTACCCCCATCTAGCGGTGCGGTTGCATGTCGGCACGTATTCTTGCTGTTGCGTTTACGTAAACTCGGGCAGAAATCAGAAAAACAACACACGCTGCATGTATCAGGATAAACAAGCCTCTATGTAAAGAAACGGTCCGCCAGCACGAGGCAAAACAATACAGGCGTGACAATATGTTGTCATGGTGATGTCGTATTGTTTACCTGACCCACGTTTTACCGGCTTTCTCTCGTCGAGTAAAATAACATCCAGTTGGTTTGCCGACGGCGTCACTCACGGCGTCATTCAGGTGTGTGACTGCACCTGAAGGCAACACCAGTGCCTCCGTCCTTCCTCACACTAGCTACACGGTGGTGACAGTTTTAACAGGCGCTGTCTGGAAAACTTTCTCCCCGAGCCGAGAAGCTCCGGCGGCCCGAGTTTGAGGTTACTTACAGCCACGGTGACACTGAACGTAAAACATGGCGATTCAACATGGCAGAGAAGGTTCGGTGAACCCCCCCCTGTATGTTTGTAACGACTTGTAACATCTCATTCTAAGGTACGAGAAAGCGCTCGTTTGTATGCGGGCGCGATTCCACTTCAGTGCAGTGACTGACACACATACTCTACACAATAACATATACAGTATTTTTCTATTGTACTTTAAGCCTCATTGATTTTCACTGTCACCTCACAGTAAAAGATCAAAATACAGCATAAACGACATCTACATCTCTAATATCTGAATTGTTATCTAACGGTTAAGACAACATTTGACCTGTGTTGACTCCTCTGTCCTGTCTGCAGATTAACAGTCCACAGGTTGGGTGCTCGGACTCTGATTCGCTCCCTGGAGATGGAGGAGAGAGAGCACAGAGGAAGGCAAGATGGAGGAGTGAAGGAGAAGCTGGTGAAGCTCAGTGTCCAATCAGGAGTGAGCAGCTCCTACACTGCCTTCATTGCTGTGAATAAAGGCAGCGGCGAGCCGCTTCAAGGACCTCTGGTGCGGAGAAATGTTCCAACACCAAGTAAGTGGCATTTTCAGTAGCAGATAAAAGTTAATACTGTTCTCATTCAGTAATAATAATATAATATCTTGATCCTAAACATTTGCTTTTTTTCTTTTTCTTTCTTGAAGTCATGTATGGTGGTATGTGCCTACCTTTATGTGCAAAGGGAGCAAACGTTAGTAAGTACAATGCTGAATGGGGGTAGAACTCATCTCATCTGTGTATTTTTATAAATGACTCTGTGTCTGAATTGCTCTTTCTTTGTTATTTAATGTGAAATAGTGGATGTACAGTAGGAGTTGTTTTGGCTCTGGTATTTATGTTAGTCACAGACAACATCTGGTTCTGCCTGGAGCAGCAAGTCAGGATGTGTCAGCTTTTTTAATATTAATTTAGCTCAGGAGCCAGTGATTTAGTTGATGTAGTGTAATGTATGTTTTTGTACTATAGCGTCGCCCTTTTTGTCCAAGAAAAGTTTCTCTTACAGGAGACAAATAAAGAAACTTAACTTTACAACTATTTACTACAATTATTTCACACAATGTCTTCAACTCTCTGTCTTATTCCATCTTTTAAAGATGACTCAGGTTTCCCTGCTCGTACCAAAATAAAGTTCAAATGTGAGAGTGAATTTCCATAAGTATAGTAAACTAATATCATTTGGGACAAATGAATAAATACCATGTGGCAGGATGTGTCACTTTTTGTAGCTTTAATGTGAAATAATCTACAGGAGCTGAGTGTCAGTCATTTGTAATAAACTCAGTAAACTCATTGTTTTTTTTTCTTCTTGACCACAATACTTTGTTTTTCAAGCTCTAGGAGGAGCAGGGAATTTGTTAAAGAAAAAGGGCTGTAATAAAGGCAGTAAGTACAAAGCTGAATTGGTTATATAGTATATTGAATTAGACAAAACAGCACATCTCTGTTGGTGTTGATTGATTTTTAGAAATATTGTTTTACAACTTGTACATTTTAAGAATGACTTCTTGTCAGTCATTTGCTCTCAATTTCTGTTTGTATCTTAAAGGGCTCATGGGAATGATGCCTCGTCGGCAAGCCTGTAACGCTCCACCCAGTAACGCTCCACCCAGTAAGTAAAGCTGAATAGATGTGGGACATTAAAACAGTATATTTCTGTGGCTGATTTCCTCTTAAAGGTCCTTTCAGCTAATTGAAATGATTTTTCACTCATTGAACTAAAATTGTTTTCTGTCAATCACTAGCCTTACTAATGGGGACCTATGAAGCTGGACGTGAGTGAAACACACATCTTTGTATTAATGTAAATTTAGTGAACACTGAGTAAAAGAAACAAATCACATCTCTTTTGTTGGTTTCTGCAGCTTTCATGTGAATACTAGAAGTAATTTTAGCTCTTGTATACTTTATTGACACTGGCAACATGTGTAGCTGCCCACTGCAATAAGTGAGGAAGGTTGAGTTATTATTATTTAGTTAATGTTTTTTATATTACTTACAGCACAGAAAACTGATGTTACTACTGAACAAATGACTTTTCCTGTGATACGATGTCACTTTTTTCTTGAAACATGACTGTAGAAAGTGTGAGTTTTTGTAAAAACCTCACAAGTCTGTTGTGTTGTTGTAGCTTTTTTGTTTAAACCTTTTTTTCATCGTAACAGGTGCTTCACCGGACTTTGGTCCTGGACCCTGTATGGCCAGTAAGTACAAAGCTGGGAAGAAGTGGAACAAACTTGTGTGTTATTGGATGTAAATGTGAAACAAACTACATTTCTATGGAGGATTATTCTCTTTTTGTAGCTTTAATGTGAAATACTTTATAGGAGCTGCATTGGCTCTCTCTTATGCATATACAGGTTAGAAAGACTGAGCTTCTGGAAATATAATTTTATCATTTGTACATTTTAAGAGTCACTTGTTCGTCATTTCATCGACTTAACAACTTGTACATTTAAAAAACCTCCTGTAACAACAAAATTATAGCTGAATCAAAGCTCTCAGTGACTTTATTAGTATGTGTGTAAATCTTTGCACTTGCTTTTATCTTATCTTATCCAACATTTGTGTTAAATTGGCCCAGACCAGAGATACAACCTCACTATTAAAATGGGAATAATTTCATCACTTTTATATCCATTTTTCTTCAGTGATGAGTGCTAGAGAGACCGAAGGCACCGCTCCCAAACAGCCTGTCAGAGACCCTCTGCTGCAGCTGGTTTCCCTCCAGATGGCGTCCGGCTGCTGGCTGCTGGGTCCAGGTCTGGCTGCTGCACTGGGAAAGACCAGTGAGGAGCTGGACAAGGCAAAACCTGCATCGGTGGGTTACTGTAACCTTTAATGACACACATCTACAATGGGACTTGTTTTGGTATTAAACAGTGACATCAGGCTACTTTTTCCCCTGAGATACTTTAAATACTTTGCTCTCTTTGATTTCCTGTCACCTTTTCTGTCCCATGTGATTTTATTTGATTGGCTGAACCAGGTGAACCAGGAAGTGTGGGCCACCACTCTGGCTCTGATCTGGCTTCATGCTTTCAAGTTGGATGCTAAGGAGGAGTGGGAGCTCCTGGCTATGAAGGCTGCATCATGGCTCCGTGCTCAGAACGGTAATAAACATGATAATGAGTAGTTTCAACAGTGTGTGCTGGTTAAAATCAGCTGTTTGACTTATTTTGTTATTAATTTGTAAATCTTTGTTTCAGCACCGTGTGTGGCAGAGTGTGTGGAAGCTGGAAATGCACTGTTGGGTTGCAAGGTGCAGAGAGAAACCCTGGGGCTCTGAGGTTTTCATTGAAACAACTCAGTCAATAAAGTTTTCTTTTAGTGTTTTTCTTTTTTTTAACCTTGCTTGGATATTGACCTCTACTCTATATCAGTTCAATAATGAATTAAACTTTTTAAAATAGCACTTAACACTTCCCTGACCAAAATCAAATTATGTTTTCTGTCGATTTTTGTCAAAGAAAAGTGAAAATAAAACTTTGAACAAAACAAATGTTAATGTTTGTATATTACTGTAGAAGTGAACCACCTGCTCTGTTAATTGTGCTGTTAGTAAATAATTAGATCCGCTGTGATCTGGTCTCCAAAGATCAAAAAGTCTCACTAGCTTGTATGCAATTTTCAAAATATAATATTACAGGCTAAAGGTCTGTCTTTGACACAGTAGATATTTCTTGACTTTGAAATAAAAGAAATTATTGTAATCCTCCCCAGCAATGCCAAATAGCCTACCCTTTAAAAAATGAGACCAGAAGGAGCATAACTGTTTAAAGTGGGTTCAGTACTATTTCTTGTGTCTAGGTTATTACTGCTTTGATAAAAAAAAAAAAAAAATGTTAGACACATGACTTGAGTTTGTTTTTTCTGTATCTCTGACATGACGTGTTAATGTCAAAAATCTAGAGATGAGATTAGTCTTAGTCAATTAAATTATTGAAAATTGAAAATAATGTTGCATAGTAGGCTAGCTTATTAGACATTTTGTCTAAAAACAAATTTCACTGTGTATTTTTTTATGTTACTAAATGACACACAGCAGTCCATACTACAAGTACTACAAGTACAACTACACCAGAAATAGGGTAAACGGAGCAAGTAACCTTTCTGGCATTTCGTGCCACTTTAAGCTCCACCCTTCCGTGGGTCTTGTGCACGGAAACTGAACCCAGGAGGAGTGACTGGCAGTTGTCTTTCAGTTTTTATCAAACAGTTTGGTATCAAGTCGTGTCGATACAACGGCAACAGGAGCTGCAGTCAAAGTCTCTCACTGTAAACGCTGATCAACAGGTGAGCCTGTTTCTTCTGTGCTTTTATTGTGGTGATCCGAGATGACGCACTCGGTGTCAGAGGAGAAACTTGTTGATACTGTTATACTGGATTATGAATGAAAAATAAAATGAGAGATGGGAGATTTTTTTCTGTCGTTATGTAGGCCTACCTCGAGAATTAAGTCAAAAGACAATGTCGAAAGTTTAGAAAATATTAATTAAGTTAAATAACGGGTTTCTTAAGATATGCATGCATGCTGCTACTTAATTGATGTCATATCACGTGGTTTCAAATGTTCACATTTTAATTTCCTATCAGAATCAGACACGGATACAAAATATAGTTTTTATTTCCCTTTTGCCGTCGAGCCAACAGCAGATAAATAAAGACAGAAAACTATCTGATCTGACTACGCGGACATAGCCTATGTGGTGATACGGATTGTGCACATGAGAAAATTCAATTTCGATGATGTTTAATAAATAACCCATTCATAATATTAAAGCAGATATCAGTGGAATGTTTTTGTTAATATAAGTCCTAAATAGTCCTATTTTCCGTCAGCAATCACTTACATGAAGTATTTCAGCCTAAACACGAGTCTCTCCGTCACTCTGCTCTGCTGTAACCCGAGGAGAAAATTTTCCTTGTGGGATACAAGTGTTATCCAATGAGGAGAGAGAACGGCATGAAGGGCTGTGTGTGCAGCCAAGGGATGCGCGTGAATGTGGTGACGTAGCACGAGGACCAATTGATGCCTGACAAGGGCGGGGGCTGCTAACTCATGGTGCGTTCAAAGAAACTCGTACTTTGTGTTTTTCCTTCCTGTGAAGTCATACCAGTTCGATCTGGTACGAGTTCACGGGTCGGAAGTTACGAGTGGCCGTTATAGGGAACTTTCACAGACAACAGGATGGTAAAAACACGAGCTACGGGTTACCTGGAACGCTACCAAGTCGTAGTTGTGACTTGAAGCTGTAACTTACGGTTTCAAAAGCCTGCCTTGAACGCAGCATTAGCCGAAACGGCCGTGAAGCTGATATCTGCTTTAATGTAAAATAACAGATATTAAAGCAGAAGTAAGCGATCCGGTCGTTTTCGCTAATGCTGCGTTCCAGGCAGGCTTTTGAAATCGTAAATTACAGCTTCAAGTCACAACTTACAACTTTGTAGCGTTCCAGGCAACCCACTCGTGTTTTTCCGACCTGTTTTACCTGTGAAAGTGCACTATAACTGCCACTCGTAACTTCCGACCCGTGAACTCGTACCAGATCAAACTGGTACAACTTCACAGGTCGGAAAAAAACGAGTTACGAGTTTCCTTGAACGCACCATAACAGTCCTCGTCCCTACGTCGCCACATTCACGGCGTCCCTTGGCTGCACACACCATAGACATATAAAGATATATATAAAGAAAGATTTATATGTCTATGGCACACACAGCCCTGCATGCCGTTCTCTCTCCTCATTGGATAAAAACTGTAGGATACGATAAATGTTTTCTCCTCGGCTCAGAGCAGAGCAGAGTGACTGACAGACCCGTGTTTTGGTCCAAACACTCTATGTAAGTGATTGCTGTCGGAAGATATAACTATTTAAGACTTATATTAACACAAATATATCACTTACTTCTGCTTTAACTTACTCTCTAGTTGCTGAGCACCTACTGTATCATTCACTATAACTTCCTTTACCATTCAACCTTAAAGGGATAGTTCACCCAAAATTCAAATTTCACTCATTATACTCACCCTCATGTCGACTAAGAGCTGTGAGAATTTTCAGAGTCCTCCGTTCCTTCTCTGAGTTACAGGGGGGTCCACACAGCAGTATTTGTCCTAATGGTTGTGAATAGACACAGCTTTTCTTTGTCCAAAAAGACACACCAAAAAACATCCGAATACCTCCATGCTGCTCATCTGTAATGTCCCTCTTGTATTGAAGCCCCAACATGAGAAATTGTTCCACCGGTCGACACAGAAGACCAGTGAACTGAGACTTCCACTACAAACAAGCTTCGAATATATACTTATTTAGGGCTTCAATACAAGAGGGACAATACAGACAAGCAGTATGGAGGTATTTGGATGTTTTTTGGTGTGTCTTTTTGGACGAAGAAAAGTGGTATCCATTCACAACCATTATATGAACAAATACTGCTGCATGTAAATTTGAATTTTGGGTGAACTATCCCTTTAACAACAGAAAGCTCTTGTCCTTGTTCCTTGTTGCACAGGTACAATGAGCTGCTGCTGTGGTTTACTAACTGCCCAAAACAATCCAGGTACAGAGAAACACAAATTTCTACCCTCAACTCTTTGTATTCATGTAAAAGTTAAGAGGCTTTCATTGACTGTAATAGCAACAAGGGGCACAATCACACAACAGTTTTCATTCTGTCTTAATGCTCATCATTGTTTTTCCATCCATGTCTCTGTCAGTTCCTCTGAAGAGCATCGAGGTGGAGCTGGAGGTGAGGGACCATGTGGCTACAGTGGTCTCCACCCTGAACTACGAGAACAAGGAGGACAAACCAATAGAGGCTGTTTTTGTCTTCCCTCTGCCTGGAGATGCTGCTGTCTGTCATTTCAGTGCTAAGATTGGACAGACAGAGGTTGTAGCTGAGGTGAAGGAGAAGCAGCAGGTGAGCTGGACACTGGAGGTTTATCTCACTGTTAAAGATCCTAAAGAGACAGTAAACACCGATGTGGATGTTGTTGACATGTGTCCTCTGTGCTCCAGGCTCGTGAGGAGTACGATGATGCTCTGAGCTCTGGTCAGCAGGCCTTCATGTTGGAGGAGAGTGAGCAGAGTCCAGATATATTCACTCTGAGTGTGGGCAGTCTGCCTCCAGGAGAGAGCGCCTCCATCAGGCTGGAGTACGTCACTGAGCTGGCTGTGCAGGCTGATGACAGGCTGAGGTTTTGTCTGCCTGCTGTGCTCAACCCTCGCTACCAACCTCAGGGTAGGAAATCCAGACAACACCGCAAGCTGGTTTCATGTCTGAGCAGTTGGTGGATGGTACACTTTGTACTTGATGCAACCACAAAGTTCTCAAGCTCAAACACCAGTGAGAAACACACCAGAAGAACACCTGCTAGTTGCTGTGCTGCAAAGGCATCTGGAACTTTTTAGGTTGAAATCAATACTGACCTTGACATACAGTATAGTGGGAAAAGAATTTTAATCAAGAAACTTTTTTCTTAAATACTTTTGGCTGAAATCGAGATGAAGAGCTGGATGTGTTTTGCTAACTGGATGCTTCAGAGATGATTCAGTCCAGGCTGGAACATCTCAACCATTTGGGGAAGTTCTTTATTCAGGGCCACGGGCCATCGCACCGGGCACTGGCCCCTACAGCTATGAAATAGCTGCAGGGACCAGTGCCTACTAAATTATATATCAAAACGTGTGTCCTGATCGGATTGCTATGCTATTACTTTTCTCAACAGTTTACAAATTCTTCTGTGCAAAATTTTGCATTTAAATCAATGGGACGGGTGGGGAAAAAAAGAGCAAAAAAGAACAATCATTGGAGTTTTACAAACGTCCAGTGCTCAGGAAGCCTGTGCATATTCTCATTTGTTCAAGTCATAGTATCTCAAAGGAGGTTAAATCGAAAGCAACTGGACTTAGTTATTTGTCTGGGAAGACGTTTCACCTCTCATCCAAGAGGCTTCATCAGTTAATATATATAATAAATAACTAAGTCCAGTTGCTTTCGATTTAACCTCCTTTGAGGGTCTCAGGCATACTTTCACCTAGAGACTTCATTTAAACTTAAACAGTAGACACAAGTCTTGTGTATTGGCGTATTATTCCACGTTTTGATAGGTCATATAGTTTTTGATCAATCCCTGATCAATGATCATGATCTTTTGCGGAGAAATTATGAGATTATAATGGGTGTGTATTGCACGGAATGTTCGTGTCAGAGTGCGTGACATCATCGGTTAGAGTGGGAGAGATGCCAGAAAAACTCCAGATTTTTTCTCTTTCCACACTCGGCCCGCCCACAATTTACACTCTACACGCATGATTTTTTCAAAAATTTGTAGACAAACTTGTTCTGTCTCTCACCATCTGCTCAAAATATCAGAGAGACTTACAGAATTTGAATTATCAGCTTCTGAGTGTGGCCACATCTGTCTCTGCTCCTCATTGACTCCAATACAAAGATTTTCTGAGAGAAGCAGAATGGGCCGATGTTTTAAAATTGCCAGTGCCTCCAAAATATTTACTGTAGAAACACCAAATCGCACCAAATTTTTCAGGAAGTCTTACAGCACGGTTGATCTGTGTTTTTTTCTGATAGGAGTTACCGTTTTGTCACAGTAAGCCTAAATGCGAGACCAGTGCAGAGGCAGAAAATCGTTCTTTTTCTCAATGTTTCTGTCTGCCTCACACTGGGGGGCCTCTATCGTCATTGGCAACCACCTCAAGTTGCCGTGGTAACGTCTGATCCTCAGGCCAGAGCTCGTTAACTTCATAAACAATCCACCTGGCGCTCGTTTAAATGTTTATAAACACAGACACAGCTAAATCAGACTGACACAGGATGCAGCTACTAACATGTGTCAAGTCAGTCACACACACACAGACTCTAGAACCAGCTCTGGAAACTGTTCTCAGATCAGATTGTGTCACATTTACACAAACAGGTTTCATACAGTTCTCAGGTCAGACTTTATTCCTCCTGTTGCTCCCTGTTGTACTTAATTGACTTCTCTCTAAAAGCTCTGTGCTTATTAAAGGGCCGCTTTTTTTTTGAACTTATATCATTGCTTCAGGCACCTTCATCAGGTTTAGTTCAAGTCACTGTCAAACACAACCACACACACCAACACACAGGTAACTTCATGTGATTACAGTTACAGACACACACGCATCAAAACACACAGGTAATGTACACATGCGAGCGTATGCACGCACTCCTCTCCCACACACACACACACAAACACATAGGTAACTTCATGTGATAAAAGTTAGAGATACACACACACATACGCAAAAAGAGAAAAAATCCGCACACCATGAGCTCCCTTCAGAAAAATTTAATAGCGTGACGTTTCGAGCAAAACAATGCTCTTTTTCAAACTGCTGCAGTTTGAAAAAGAGCATTGTTTTGCTCGAAACGTCACGTCACGCTTTTTACATTTACTCCTCGTTTATCCAGCACCCATCCCAATTGGGCCTACGATGTGCGTGTCTCTCTCTCTTTAACACACACGCACACGCACACACACACACACACACACACACACACACACACACACACACACACACACACACACACACACACACACACACACACACACACACACACACACACACACACAGTTAACCTAATGTGATTACAGCTCCTCCATAAGTGCTTATAGAAAGATGATCATGTGTCTGTCTGATCAGCTCTGTCTTGACCTAAGGGTCGTGGGTTTGATTCCCATGTTGACAGAGATGGCAAAACCGGGCGTACGGTGGCCCTCTCAAAATTTCCCAGAGGAAATGTTCTAGTTTTAAATATAATCAGGTTGAGTTATAATCACACCAACCATCCCGTTTTCCCTTATGCCACCAACAGATTGACATCCTTGGCTTGTGTATCTTCAGAATGATTGGATGGTTTGCCGAACTGGTACAGATATCCATAATATCCAGTGGATGAATCCTTGTACCTTTATCCTCTGACTGCTGTCCTTGTGAACAACCATCAAGTCATAGTAAACATTATTCCTACTTTGTTAGCATGCTGCCATTAGCACTGTTTTTGAGTAGCTACAGCATCAGAGACTCTTCTCATTTAAGTTTCAGTGGTAGCTTTTCCCTGCGCCAGATGTTCAAATGCAATATTCAATTTATAAGTCTAGTTTCTAAATTGTTCACAGGTAGTGAAGGAGCCAGTGTCCAGGTGACTTCTGTTCCAGCCTCTCTGGTTCCCTACAGTCTGTCTTTTTCTGCCCGAGTGTCCTCTCCTCGTCCAGTCTCTAAAGTAGAGTCCAACTGTTCCCTGGACCCGGTCCAGTACCTCAACACAGAACAGACCCAGGCCACGGTAGGTAGACTGCTGATGTGTCTGCTGTGTGTGGCTGTTCCTCAACATTAGGAAGACATTTCATAACTTTAATGATGTTTATGAACTCCAGGTGAAGTTGGCTGCAGGACACAAGTTTGACAGAGATGTTGAACTTCTGATTTATTACAAAGACGCCCACCAGCCCTCTGTTGTGGTGGAGGCAGGACAGGCCTCTGCCCAGTCTGGTGAGAGAAAACTACTCAAGATGTTATTTTGAATTGAAAAAGTTCATTCTCCAACACGTATGATGTGTTTCAGGCACTCTGATGAGTGATACAGTCGTGATGCTGAGTCTGTACCCTGAGTTCCCTCAGTCTGTGATGTCTTCACTGGCCCAATGTGGAGAGTTTGTGTTCTTGATGGATCGATCTGGGAGCATGGACTCACCGATGAACTGCAGCATGGAACATCAGACTCGTATTGCCAGTGCCAGGGTATTCAACAAGTGTTGACTCAATCATAAAATCATTGATAGTTTCCCTCTTCAACAGTAAACTTCACTATTGATCCTCTTCTATCTTCAGGATACTCTACTGCTGCTGTTGAAGAGCTTACCAATGGGCTGCTATTTCAACATCTACAGTTTCGGGTTGTGGTTTGAACGCATCTTCCCGTAAGTCATTCTCTCATGTCACTTTGCAAAGAGCCTTCTTGTAATTAGTCTTTAGTGACTTTGCGTGTGTTCATTCATTTATGTGATGGCAGTAAGAGTGTGGAGTACAGCCAGAGCTCCATGGAAGAGGCTGTGAAGAAGGTTGAGACGATGGAGGCTGATCTGGGAGGAACAGAGATCCTGGAGCCCCTCAAACATATTTACAGCCAGGCCTGCATTCCCAGTCAACCCAGACAAGTAAAACACAGTCCACACAGACACACACATCACCATACAAAAACAGTTGTGTTACTTACTTAAGTGACATGATGTGATGTTATGTAACTCAAGTGTAAACTCTTCTCTCCAGCTCTTTGTCTTCACTGACGGAGAAGTGGACAACACCAAAGAAGTGATAGATCTGGTGAAGAAGAATGCAGGTTCCCACAGGTGAAACAAAAACACAATCTCACAGTTTGACCCATGTTGTAGTGTTGTGTGTCTAAAAAACCAAACTTCTGTATTTCAGGTGTTTCTCTTTTGGGATCGGGGAAGGAGCCAGCTCTGCTCTCATCAATGGGATTGCCAAGGAAGGAGGAGGTCACGCCCAGTTCATCACAGAAAAGGACAGGATGCAACCTAAAGTAAGAAAAGAAAGAAACATAAATGAAAACATCTTTATAAAAAATGTGACCATTAAAGGGACAACGAGGAGTTTCTATTCGGTTATAAAAAAGTCTCACGTTAATGTGGATGAATCTCCGCTACCCACACTTGTTAATGGCTCCATTTTCGCTAAATATATTGATCTGTCTCTATCGTTATTTTGTTATTATTAGTGGTGGCGGAAATGCTGGTCGAGCCGACCAGCGTTTCCTTCATGGCGAATTATGAGAATAACGCCGCAGAATCGCCGTTTATGGTCGGAACTACGATGGTATGTGAACCTCTTTGAACCTCTGACTTTAATTTTTGATGAATGAAAACATGAGTCTGTCTTACGCCGGTCAAAGAAATGTACGGTGCGCGCGGAGGCTCATAAATGTAGTGTGAAAACGCTTCGCTTTTCCAAAACTCCTCGTTGTCCCTTTAAGTTCTTTGTTGAATACATTTAAAAAAGAGTTCTCCCAACCAAATGTATTTTTTTTTTCCACCAGGTGATGCAGTCGCTGCGGTTTGCCCTGCAGCCAGTGGTGCAGGACATCTCAGTCACATGGGATTTACCAAAAGGAGTGTCTGTCACTGTTCTCTCTCCACCAATCACAACGCTTTTACAGGGTCAAAGGTCACTGGTTTATGCCCAGCTCACTGGACAGGTAGGAGCAGCACCAACTCACAGTGAAATACCTCTCTGCTCTAATTTTGATCAGCATTCAGATTTATTAATGTAATGATTTGAAGCCTTGAAAAAGACCCAAACTCAATGAGACTGCCTGTTGAAATGAAGGAATTATGAATCACATTTATAATTTAATCATTTCATTTCATTGAATCACCTTAAAGGGATTTTTAGTGCCATGAGTGCTTAATGATGGACAAATATTTCTGTACAAAAGTAATTTTATACAGAATCCCTCAAAGCCCTCTGCATTTGACTTAAGAAATATTGTCATGTAATAATGACAGCATTGGCAGGGCCACAGAAAATGTGTTGATTGTTTTTCCAAAAAAATGAATCACTGCATTTTACAGTGTAAAACTTTTCTCAGAGTCCAGAGGCTTCAGGCGGTTCAGTGACGGTGAAGTACAGTCTGGCAGGTCATCGCTCTGAGAACCAGCTCCGCTTCAGTCTCAAACCTGAAGAGGACACGGGGTAAAATTAATTTAAAACCATCAGTTGCTGTTTTGTATTAGGTTGTGGCCTTACAATATTGGATTTGAATTATTTAAATAAAATCAAATGCAGTTGTTTTAAATTGTTAAAAACATGACCCTATTTAATGAAAGTATTTTGCACTGAGAAATTAAGTCTGCTCAGTGACTGATACAAAGATACAATAAAATCTATTTTTCTATTGTATTGTAAGCCTCATTGATTTTCACTGTCACCTCACAGTAAAAGATCAAAATCCAGCATAAACGACATCTACATCTCTAATATCTGAATTGTTATCTAACGGTTAAAGGGATAGTTCAACATTTTGGCAAATTGGCCCATTGCCATAATTGCTATAGTCATAGCAGTAGGTTCGTTACCTTTAATTGTAGGTGTAAGCTATTTTCAGTACGGCGGAGCGCAGCAGCTGGCTGCTCAGAGCTACGCTATGGAAGCTAAGGGAATTTCTTGGTTTCCCTCATTAAACTCATCAAATTCAACATCCCAAAACTCCACAGCGCTTTTGTAGACAAGTTGTGACCTGCACAACCACCACGCTATGAGATAATGACGGAACGATACGAAACGGAGCCGTTTTCGAGGTAAATTCATACAAAACCGCTGATGCGCGTTGCGTTCAGGGACAGTTTTTCAGCAAGCAGTCTCCGTATTTACCCTGTATTTACCTCGAAAACGGCTCCGTTTCGTATCGTTCCGTCATTATCTCATAGCGTGCTGGTTGTGCAGGTCACAACTTGTCTACAAAAGCGCTGTGGAGTTTTGGGATGTTGAATTTGATGAGTTTAATGAGGGAAACCAAGAAATTCCCTTAGCTTCCATAGCGTAGCTCTGAGCAGCCAGCTGCTGCGCTCCGCCGTACTGAAAATAGCTTACACCTACAATTAAAGGTAACGAACCTACTGCTATGACTATAGCGATTATGGCAATGGGCCAATTTGCCAAAATGTTGAACTATCCCTTTAAGACAACATTTGACCTGTGTTGACTCCTCTGTCTTGTCTGCAGATTAACAGTCCACAGGTTGGGTGCTCGGACTCTGATTCGCTCCCTGGAGATGGAGGAGAGAGAGCACAGAGGAAGGCAAGGTGGAGGAGTGAAGGAGAAGCTGGTGAAGCTCAGTGTCCAATCAGGAGTGAGCAGCTCCTACACTGCCTTCATTGCTGTGAACAAAGGCAGCGGCGAGCCGCTTCAAGGACCTCTGGTGCGGAGAAATGTTCCAACACCAAGTAAGTGGCATTTTCAGTAGCAGATAAAAGTTAATACTGTTCTCATTCAGTAACACTAATATAATATCTTGATCCAAAACATTTAGTTTTTTTCTTTTTCTTTCGTGAATTAAACAACTCAAGTAAACAAGGAAAAAAGGGTTTCCCGCACACTGTCCAGTCACCTGCAAAAAACGTTATCGTAAAAAAAACAACTTTTCGGTCCTCAGGACCTTTTTCATGCCGAGATTTTTTAAAAACAGGAGTGACTTTACAGGCAAATATATAGCCTACCCTGTCAGAGAGAGCCAGTCAAAGGCTGAGTAAGTAGGGGGTCCCAAAGGGTCATACAGCTGCAGTCAACTAGCAGTGACTGGGCAGCTCCACCCAGGGGAGGTGATAACAAACTCAATGAGTACATGGAGTAATGAGACTGTGAAAATTGGTATGTAATGGGCAGGCACAGTATATGAGTGAAAACCCATGCGTCTCTGTAGTAGCACAGGATGATACCCATAAATTCACATAATAGTCATCATAACAGTGCATGGAGAGGAAGGAGATAATCATAGTAAGACCATGTCTGCCTGTTATGTACGTTGTTTCCTCTACAATAAAGTTTTTTGCAAGTGACTGGACAGTGTGCAGGAAACCCTTTTTTCATAGTTAACTTGAATCTCATGGTCATACGCACCTGTCTACCTAAGATTTTTTTAGGTGTGCACCAGGAACCTGGTTCTGCCTGGAGCAGCAAGTCAGGATGTGTCAGCTTTTTTAATATTAACTAGAAAAAACATTTCCAAGAATGGAAATGGTGTGAATGCTGAAAGCAATGCTGAATGAGCTGAAGAAATTGTTGAAAGAAAGAAAGAAAGAAAGATTGAAACAAGAGAGAAAAAAGAAAAGGACAGAAAGAAAGAAAGAAAGAATCAAACAAACAAAGAAGTAAAAAGACAGAAATGGAGTGAAAGAAAGAAAGAAAGAAAGAAAGAAATGGAGTAAAAACAAAGGAAGAGAAAAGGAGTAGAAAGAAAGAAACAATCAAACAAACAAAGAAGTAAAAAGACAGAAATGGAGTGAAAGAAAGAAAGAAAGAAAGAAAGAAAGAAAGAAAGAAAGAAAGAAAGAAAGAAAGAAAGAAAGAAAGAAATAGAGTAAAAACAAATGAAGAGAAAAGGAATAGAAAGAAAGAAAGAAACAAACAAACAAACAAAGAAGTAAAAAGACAGAAATGGAGTGAAAGAAAGAAAGAAAGAAAGAAAGAAAGAAAGAAAGAAAGAAAGAAAGAAAGAAAGAAAGAAGAAAAAGAGAGAGGGGGATGATAGATAGAAAGAGGTAGATGGATGGATGGATGGATGGATGGATGGATAGAGAGGGAAGGATAGAAAAAGTTACGTAAAATACAAATGAAGGAGTAGAAGAAAGAAAGAAAGAAAGAAAGAAAGAAAGAAAGAAAGAAAGAAAGAAAGAAAGGAGACAGAGGGGTTAAAAAATAGGGAGGGGTATAGATAGATAGATAGATAGATAGATAGATAGATAGATAGATAGATAGATAGATAGATAGATAGATAGATAGATAGGACACATGTTAAAAGCTGCATCCTATGTCCTAGGCTCCACCTGTAATTGTACTACTATTAATAGAGTTGGAAAGACTAAACGTCTGAACTTAAATTCATGAGAAAAAGATAAATTGTTGGAGATGTTTACATCAAAAGTATAAAATAATTGAGAGGTTGATGAATTTGAGCTGAAAACCTGTGTGTGTGTCTGGGTGTGTGAGTCTGACGGTCTCTCTGTCTGCGTGTACATGTGCAGAAAGTAAAACTGTTGATAAGCGCCACAAAACTCCTCTCTCCCTAATGATCTGATTGATTATACCTGCGTGGCAGCCTGCCCTCAGAAGTTACCATGGTGACTACCATGCTTACATTTTACTGTGTGGAACAGTGTTGTGTTTGTGTGTTTGTCTGTTTGTGTATGTGTGACTGTGTGTGAGTGTCTGTGTGTGTCTGTCTGTGTGAGTGTGATGCCTGTGTTTGTGCGTGGACATCCTCTGTCAGTCTGGTTTATCATGTGTGTGTGTGGGGCTGTGTTTAAAAACATCTTAACGAGCGGCCAGGCTGCACCTGCACTGTTCTATTTATAGACGTTGATAACGAGCTGGCCAGTACAGCTGCCACTGCGCTACACAGAGCAGAGCAGAGCAGAGAGATTTGAGGTCTGTGCAGCTTCCCAAAACAGCCCAGTAAAAGAGAACCGTACCTTTTATCAGAATGTGGCCATGACTAATGGGGCAAGGAGACCTTCCTGAGCACATTGATGTGCATTAAATGTTTGTAGGGCAAAAACTTTTCTCAGGGTCGCAAGGTAGAAAAGGGGGGCATTTCTGTTTTTCTAAAAAATCAGCTCCTACTTTTATATTGAAGTGGATGAGCCACTGGAGCGGGTCTAGCTGCACAATTAGGCTCATAGAGACAATTCTGTAAGTCTGTCTGCTGTTTTGAGCACATCAAATGAGAGACGACAAGTGTGGTACAAACCGGTGAGGAAATCATGTGTCTAGAGTTTAATTTGTGGCCGTGCTGGCAATTTATCCAGAAAAAATCCTGAATGTTTTTTCGATCCCTCTCACTCTAACGATGATGTCACTCACTCTAAGCCCTGCTCGTTAAGCGCAATACACAACCATTATAAAGTTGGATTTTGTCGAAAATTTTAATGATTTTAAAACAGCCAAATACCTAAAAACTGTTGAAGATATCAATAAGATGAGTCATACGTGAATAGATTAAAAGTTTGTCTACAGTTTAAAAGTCAAATGGAGTCTGTGGGAGAAAGTATGCTGAAGTTTTAGAGGTTCAAAGTAGTAAGAAGATTTTAAAAGTTTGAAGATGTTTTCAATGCATTCCTATGGGAAAAAATTTGCAGAAAAAGTTAAATATTTTTAAAAGTATAAAAAGTTTAAAAGAGAAAAGTCATTCCAATAAAGTCCAGAAAAAGCTGCACGTTTTGATATATGAATTGTTGAAATAGCACAAAGTATGAAGGACTAGTTTAAGTCCGTAGAAAGGCGGAAAGTAGTAAGAATAAAAATAAAAAAAGAGAATAAAGATTTGAATAACAATAGTGTGAATGCCTTCAGCATTCACACTAATTAAGCTCAGGAGCCAGTAATTTAGTTGATGTAGTGTAATCTATGTTTTTGTTTTTGTACTATAGCGTCGCCCTTTTTGTCCAAGACAAGTTTCTATTACAGGAGACAAATAAAGAAACATAACTTTACAACTATTTACTACAATTATTTCGCATAACTCCTCAACTCTGTCTTATTCCATATTTTAAAGATTACTCAGATTTCCCTGCTTGTGCCAAAATAAAGTTCAAATGTGAGAGTGCATCTCCATAAGTATAGTAAACTAATGTAACTTGGGACAAATGAAATACCTGTGGCAGGTACTTTTTGTAGATTTAATGTGAAATACTCTATGCAAATGTTATTTTACAGCTTGTACATTTTAAGAACAAGTTGTCAGTCATTTGTAATGGTAAATGGAAATTGGTAAACCCATGTTGATATATTTCATCTTGACCACAATACTTTGTTTTTCAATCTCATACTCTTATAGTTGGAGCGAGGTCTTGGTTGGTGGCCTGTTTTCAAGCCAGTAAGTACAAAGCTGAATTGGTTATGGGTAGAGAAGAATGACCACCACACACTGCTAGGACTCTATGCTGATACAATTTATTGTGTGAACAACGCATTTCGCTTGTAGCGTCGTCAGGTTCGCCTCCATATACCTTCTGGTCACGTGACCCAGAACATACACAAGAATTTAATCAAGTTTAAAACCCATGAATATAATATATCAGTGTGACATGAATGACATAGCAACACTCAAATAAAATAGAAGCAATACACCCACCAAATACAATAGAATACAATAGAAATACTCTACACTACAGGAACTGAGTTGGCTCTGATATGCTTTCTTATGGATATATTATTGCAAATGTTATTTTACAACTTGTACATTTTAAGAACAAGTTGTCAGTCATTTGTAATAAACTTGGTAGGCTAAACCCATGTTGATATTTTTCATCTTGACCACAATACTTTGTTTTTCAATCTCAAGGAATGGCAGGCGGGCCTATTTTTCAATCTCAAGGAGGAACAGGCGGGCCAGTTTTTCAATCTCAAGGAATGGCAGGACGGCCTGGTTTTCAATCTAAAGGAGGAGCAGGACGGCCTGGTTTTCAATCTCAAGGAATGGCAGGCGGGCCTATTTTTCAATCTCAAGGAGGAGCGGGACGGCCTGGTTTTCAATCTCAAGGAATGGCAGGCGGGCCTATTTTTCAATCTCAAGGAGGAGCAGGACGTCCTGGTTTTCAATCTCAAGGAATGGCAGGCGGGCCTGGTTTTCAATCTCAAGGAATGGCAGGCGGGCCTATTTTTCAATCTCAAGGAGGAGCAGGACGTCCTGGTTTTCAATCTCAAGGAATGGCAGGCGGGCCTGGTTTTCAATCTCAAGGAATGGCAGGACGGCCTGGTTTTCAATCTAAAGGAATGGCAGGAGGGCCTGGTTTTCAATCTCAAGGAATGGCAGGCGGGCCTGTTTTTCAATCTCAAGGAATGGCAGGACGGCCTGGTTTTCAATCTCAAGGAATGGCAGGTGGGCCTGTTTTTCAATCTCAAGGAATAGCAGGCGGGCCGGTTTTAAAGACCTGTAAAGAGTACAAAGCTGAATTGGTTATAGTACTGTATATTGAATTAGACAAAACACATCTCCGTTGGTGTTGATTTGCTCTAATACTTTTGTTTCAATTTGTTTTTGAATCTTAAAGTGGCCATGGGAGGGATGCCTCTTTGGCAGGCCTGTAGCACTCAACCCAGTAAGTAAAGCTGAATAGAGGTGGCACAAAAAAACTGTATATTTCTGTGGCTGATTTCCTCTTGTCCTTTCAGCTAATTGTACTGAATTTTTACTCATTGAACTAAAATTGTTTTCTGTTAATCACTAGCCTTTGTGGAGGAGAAGCGCAGTAAGCCTCGGGCCCGTGAGTATGAAGCTGAATGTAAGTAAAACACATCTTTGTATTAATGTAAATTCAGGGAACACTGAATAAAAGAAAAAAAATCTCTGTGGAAGGTCACATCTTTTTTTTCTGCAGCTTTCATGTGAAATACTGTATTACATTATTATTTAGTTAATGTTTTTTATATTCCTTACAGCACAGAAAACTGATGTTACTATTGAACAAATGACATTTCCTGTGATACAGTATGTTGCTTTTTTCTTGAATGACTGTAAAACAATTTTTGTAAAAAAGCTGACTATATTATGTAAATCTTTGCACTTGCTTTGATCTAACCCTAACCCAATATTATTGTCAAATTGGCCCAAACCAGAGATACAACCTCACTATTAAAATGGGAATAATTTCATCACTTTTATATCAATTTTTCCTCAGTGACGAGTGCTGAAGAGACCGAAGGCACCGCTCCCAAACAGCCTGTCAGAGACCCTCTGCTGCAGCTGGTTTCCCTCCAGATGGCGTCCGGCTGCTGGCTGCTGGGTCCAGGTCTGGCTGCTGCACTGGGAAAGACCAGTGAGGAGCTGGACAAGGCAAAACCTGCATCGGTGGGTTACTGTAACATTTAATGACACACATCTACAATGGGACTTGTTTTCAAGCTACTTTTACTCGTGAGATACTTTATATACTTTGCTCTCTTTGATTTCCTGTCACATTTTCTGTCCCATGTGATTTTGTTTGATTGGCTGAACCAGGTGAACCAGGAAGTGTGGGCCACCACTCTGGCTCTGATCTGGCTTCATGCTTTCAAGTTGGATGCTAAGGAGGAGTGGGAGCTCCTGGCTATGAAGGCTGCATCATGGCTCCGTGCTCAGAACGGTATTAAACATGATAATGAGTAATTTTAACCGTGTGTGCTGGTTAAAATCAGCTGTTTGACGTATTTTGTTATTAATTTGTAAATCTTTGTTTCAGCACCGTGTGTGGCAGAGTGTGTGGAAGCTGGAAATGCACTGTTGGGTTGCAAGGTGCAGAGAGAAACCCTGGGGCTCTGAGGTTTTCATTAACCTGGATGCTCAGCATTCAAACAATTTGATCAATGAAGTTTTCATTTAGTGTTTTTCTTTTTTAACCTTGCTTGGATATTGACCTCTACTGTACAGTAGCCTATATCAGCTCAATAATGAATTAAACTGTTTAAAATAGCACTTAACACTTCCCTCACCAAAATCAAATTATGTTTTCTGTCGATTTTTGTCAAAGAAAAGTGAAAATAAAACTTTGAACAAAACAAATGTTAATGTTTGTATATTACTGTAGAAGTGAACCACCTGCTCCGTTAATTGTGCTGTTAGTAAATAATTAGATCCACTGTGATCTGGTCTCCAAAGATCAGAGAGTCTCACTAGCTTGTATGCAAATTTCAAAAAATAACATTACGTGTTAAAGATGTCTTTGACACGGTAACTTTGAAATAAAAGAAATGAATCGTCCTTGGTAATGCCAACATTGTTATACCATTTTAAAAATGAGACCAGGAGGTTCCTGGCAGTGGGTTCAGTACTATTTTCTTGTGTCTAGGTTATTACTGCTTTGATAAAAAAACATTAGACACATGACTTGAGTTAGTTTTTTCTGTATATCTCTGAAATGACGTTAATGTCACAAACCTACAGATGAGATTAGGCTATTAGACATTGTGTATTTTTATTTTACTAAATGACTAAACAAAACACAACCCAGCCCACGCCAGTAGGCTGCGTCTTCCCCAGAATGAGGGAGTAAATTAGCACCATAAAATCCTTCTTTATAAAAGAAAAATAGATATTTATATAACTGTAGTACACGGCATCTATACAACTACATCAGAAATAGGGTAAACACAGCAAGTAACCTTCCTGGCATTTCGTGCCACTTTAAGCTCCACCCTTCCGTGGGTCTTGTGCACGGAAATTGAACATACCCAGGAGGAGTGACTGGCAGTTGTCTTTCAGTTTTAATCAAACAGTTTGGTATCAAGTCGTGTCGATACAACGGCAACAGGAGCTGCAGTCAAAGTCTCTCACTGTAAACGCTGATCAACAGGTGAGCCTGTTTCTTCTGTGCTTTTATTGTGGTGATCCGAGATGACGCACTCGGTGTCAGAGGAGAAACTTTTGTAATAACATGTTGATACTGTTATACTGGAATTTGTGGATAAAAAATACAATGAAGAGTGACATTACTTTGTCGTTATGTACCTCGACAATTAAGTCGAAAGTTTAGAAAATATTGATTACATTTAATAATGGTAAGAGTAGGTTTCATGCAAATGCATGCTACTATTTAATTGATATCATATCATATCACGTGGTTTAAATTTTTCACATTTTCATTTCCATTCAGACACCTATAATGCCGTTTTTAATTCCTATATTGCCCTCGAGCTAACAGCTGATTAGAGCTCTGACTACACAATACGGATTGTGCACATGAGAAAATTAATTTCGATAATGTTAGCCCATTGATGATATTCATGTAAAATAACAGATAACAACTCTCTTGTTGCTGAGTATGTCCTTGATCATTGACAATAACTTCCTTTACCATTCAACCTTACAACAGAAAGCTCTTGTCACTGTTCCGTGTTGCACAGGTACAATGAGCAGCTACTGTGTCCAGAAGAAACCAGGTACAGATAAGCATTTCTACCATCAGCTCTTTGTATTCATGTAAAAGTTAAGAGGATTTCATTGACTGTAATAACAACAGAGACATAATCATACAACAGTTTTCATTCTTAATGCTCATCATCATTTTTCTGTCCATGTCTCTTGTCAGTTCCTGTGAGGAGCTTGTTTATTTCTTCATTTCATGCTGCTGAGAATGCACCTTTTAAATTCAACCTACAGAAAGCTCTTGTATGTCATTGTTCCTTGTTGCATAGGTAGAATGATGTGCTACTGTGGTTTACTAACTGCCAAGAGGGAACCAGGTACAGATCTCTTTTTTTCAGATGGGACTCAGAAAATGTACCTAAACATGTGAATGACTTGATTTGTTAAAGTCCCTATTCCAGTCCTCTATATGCATGATGCATGACACTCCTAGTGATGCATCTGAGCATCTGTAATCCACTGTCACGTCACATGTCCTTTGCACAGGTACAATGGACTGCCGTGGTCTAATAAGTGTTGAGGAGAAACCAGGTACAGAGCTGTTAGAAAATATCTTTCTCCAAATGATTTTACAGATCATGCAACAGTTTTCATTCGGTCTTTATGCTCATCATTGTTTTTCCGTCCGTGTCTCTGTCAGTTCCTCTGAAGAGCATCGAGGTGGAGCTGGAGGTGAGGGACCATGTGGCTACAGTGGTCTCCACCCTGAACTACGAGAACAAGGAGTACAAACCAATAGAGGCTGTTTTTGTCTTCCCTCTGCCTGGAGATGCTGCTGTCTGTCATTTCAGTGCTAAGATTGGACAGACAGAGGTTGTAGCTGAGGTGAAGGAGAAGCAGCAGGTGAGCTGGACGCTGGAGGTTTATCTCACTGTTAAAGATCCTAAAGAGACAGTAAACACTGATGTGGATGTTGTTGACGTGTGTCCTCTGTGCTCCAGGCTCGTGAGGAGTACGATGATGCTCTGAGCTCTGGTCAGCAGGCCTTCATGTTGGAGGAGAGTGAGCAGAGTCCAGATATATTCACTCTGAGTGTGGGCAGTCTGCCTCCAGGAGAGAGCGCCTCCATCAGGCTGGAGTACGTCACTGAGCTGGCTGTGCAGGCTGATGACGGGCTGAGGTTTTGTCTGCCTGCTGTGCTCAACCCTCGCTACCAACCTCAGGGTAGGAAATCCAACCAACACTGCAAGCTGGTTTCATGTCTGAGCAGTGGGTGGATGGTGCACTTTGTACTTGATGCAACCACAAAGTTCTCGAGCTCAAACACCTGCTAGTTGCTCTGTTGCAAAGGCATCTGGAATTTTTTGGCGGGTGAAATCAATACTGACATTAACATATAGTGGGTAGAATACTTTCACCTTTATTCTTAAACACTTTTGGCTGAAATTGAGATGAAGAACTGAATGTATTTCAGCCATGCTAACTGGGTGCTTCACTGGATGTCAGTCAGTATCATCATCATCTCAGCTATTTGGGGAAGTTTTATTTTAAATATCCTCAGGATGAGTTATAAGCACACCATCCCCTGTTGTCCCTTATGCCACCGACACATTTTTGGCTCCAAATTAAGTTTAGATGAAGTATCTTCAGACTGGTTTGATGGTTTGCCATCCATGAACTGACAGGTATCCATAACATCCAGTGGATGAATCCTTGCACCTTTATCCTCTGACTGTCCTTAAAGCAGAACTATGCAAGTCGACCGGAAATAGCTCGCTCCTTCGTTGGTTTCTCTTTTTTTCCCTCTCCGGGGCTCCCCCACAGTTCTGGGAGGCACATGTCACTGTCGTAAAAAAAAATACTCGCCGCCACCACCTCCTCCACCCCCTCCCTACACGTGCTTGTGTTTACTGCTGAAGGTAGAGAGCGGTGTTTGCTAAGCCCTGCTAACACTGAGCTAACGCTAACACGGCCACACACAGACAAAGACACAAAGACACAGACATACACGCACGTGAATAAAGGTTCCAAAACGCGAAGGCGTGTGTGTGTCATGATGTATTACATTATCTCATAAAAGATCCATGGTGTGTGTGTGTGTCTGTTAGCATTAGCTCCGTGTTAGCCACAAGCCGAACTTCATCAGTACAAACATGTTTCCATGGTTTCCTCCACCTTTCCGAACTCAAACCAATCACGATTCATGACATGCATGACGTCATCTGCGTTCTTATCTCGTACTGCCGTAAGGCAGTTTCTCGCGATAGTTCTATCCATTGATGAGATTTGGGACACCGAGACGGAGGACTGATCTTGCAAGTGCGGTTTTCAGCCAGTGGGGGGGGTGAGCGCATTGGCCTAGACCCCATTCACCTCATAATAGGTCACTCTACCATCACAGTGACTCTGAGCCACAATAATTACAGCCGAAATCCTGCATAGTTCTGCTTTAAGCACAACCAGACTCTTCTCATTTTTCAGTGGTAGCTTTTCCCTGCGCCAGGTGTTTCTGCAATATTTAATTTAAAAGTCTAGTTTCTAAATTGGTTTCTAAACAGGTAGTGAAGGAGCCAGTGTCCAGGTGACTTCTGTTCCAGCCTCTCTGGTTCCCTACAGTCTGTCTTTTTCTGCCCGAGTGTCCTCTCCTCGTCCAGTCTCTAAAGTAGAGTCCAACTGTTCCCTGGACCCGGTCCAGTACCTCAACCCAGAACAGACCCAGGCCACGGTAGGTAGACTGCTGATGTGTCTGCTGTGTGTGGTTGTTCCTCAACATTAGGAAGACATTTCATAACTTCAATGATGTTTATGAGTGTGTTTTTGTGAACTCCAGGTGAAGTTGGCTGCAGGACACAAGTTTGACAGAGATGTTGAACTTCTGATTTATTACAAAGACGCCCACCAGCCCTCTGCTGTGGTGGAGGCAGGACAGGCCTCTGCCCAGTCTGGTGAGAGAAAACTACTCAAGATGTTATTTTGAATTGAAAGAGTTCATTCTCCAACACGTATGATGTGTTTCAGGCACTCTGATGAGTGATCCAGTCGTGATGCTGAGTCTGTACCCTGAGTTCCCTCAGTCTGTGATGTCTTCAGGCGCCTCAAGTGGAGAGTTTGTGTTCTTGATGGATCAATCCTGGAGCATGGACTCACCTATGAACCACGGCAAGAGTCATCAGACTCGTATTGCCAGTGCCAGGGTATTCAACAAGTGTTAAGGCATCATATAATCATTTATAGTGTACCTCTCACAGTAAACTTCACTATTGATCCTCTTCTATCTTCAGGATACTCTACTGCTGCTGTTGAAGAGCTTACCAATGGGCTGCTATTTCAACATCTACAGTTTCGGGTCGTGGTTTGAAAACATGTTCCCGTAAGTCACTTTTTATGTCACTTTGCAACTTTGTTGTGACAGTGGTGGTCCTGTCACTATGGCTCCAATTGATCATCTGCCCTGGCTACTTGGGCACAGGGATATCCTTTTGGGTGACTGGTTAGCGCAAATGACTATTACCCAGGAGATGTGGGTTCATGCCACATTGTAATCAGTCTTTCATGACTGTGCATGTGTTCATTCGTTTGTGTGATGGCAGTAAGAGTGTGGAGTACAGCCAGAGCTCCATGAAAAAGGCTGTGAAGAAAGTCCAGAAGATGAAGGCTGATCAAGGAGGAACAGAGATCCTGGAGCCCCTCCAACATATTTACAGCCAGGCCTGCATTCCCAGTCAACCCAGACAAGTAAAACACACCTCACAGACATATCACCATAAACACAACACAACAGCTGTGTTACTTCAGTGACATGATGTGATGTTATGTAACTCATGTGTAAACTCTTCTCTCCAGCTCTTTGTCTTCACTGACGGAGAAGTGGGCAACACCAGAGACGTGATCAATCTGGTGAAGAAGAATTCAGGTTCCCACAGGTGAAACAAAAACACACACTCACAGTTTGACCCATGTTGTGGTGTTGTATGTCTTAAAAAGAAAACTTCTGTATTTCAGGTGTTTCTCTTTTGGGATCGGGGAAGGAGCCAGCTCTGCTCTCATCAATGGGATTGCCAAGGAAGGAGGAGGTCACGCCCAGTTCATCACAGGAAAGGACAGGATGCAACCTAAAGTAAGAAAAGAAATGTGGTTGAAAAATATCTTCAAAAATGTAACCATTATTTTTTGTTTAAAAAAAGGGCTCAAAATGTCTCCCAAACAGATACATTTATTTTTTTCCCCATCAGGTGATGCAGTCGCTGCGGTTTGCCCTGCAGCCAGCTGTGCAGGACATCTCAGTCACATGGGATTTACCAAAAGGAGTGTCTGCCACTGTTCTCTCTCCAACAAACACAGCACTTTTCCTGGGTCAAAGGTCACTGGTTTATGCCCAGCTCACTGGACAGGTAGGAGCAGCACCAACTCACAGTGAAATACCTCTGTTTGATTTATTTCAGCTGTTACATTTAATGAATTGGAGACACAACATTACTGTGTATCAGGAAGCAGCAAACTTACCCCCTTGAAAATTTCTACCACTTAGTGTCAAACTAATTAATTAATTAATTTGTTTATTTCGGGCATGTCAATTAAATCATCATCATCACACTTCATCTTAGTTCAAATAATACAGTACACACGGCTGAAAGGGAAAGCAGGAGAAGCAAAAGCTTATCTAGTCCTGCCCCCATTACCCACAGAATAAAATCTCCATCCTAATCTTTTCTCTTTTTTTCTTTTTTTTTTTTAAATGCAGAATCTGTGGTTTGTTTACAACAATTAACATGGTTTCTAACAGTGTGAAACTTTCTCAGAGTTCAACAGCATCAGAAGGTTTGGTGACGGTGAAGTACAGCCTGACAGGTCATCGCTCTGAGAACCAGCTCCGCTTCAGTCTCAAACCTGCGGAGGACACGGGGTAAAACTATTGTTAGAAAACAGCCACAACAAAAGCAAGATCGGCTAGAGATGCTGCATATCTCTATATTTGACTTATATACAAGAAATTCCACCTGTGTTGACTCCTCTGTCCTGTCTGCAGATTAACAGTCCACAGGTTGGGTGCTCGGACTCTGATTCGCTCCCTGGAGATGCAGGAGAGAGAGCACAGAGGACGGAGAGATGGAGGAGTGAACGAAAAGGTGGTGAAGCTCAGTGTCCAATCAGGAGTGAGCAGCTCCTACACTGCCTTCATTGCTGTGACCAAAGTCAAAGGCAAACCGATTCTAGGACCTCTGCTGCGCAGAAATGTTCCACCACTCAGTAAGTGCATCACCCACTCCTTTAAAGTTACTGCAGCTCACCATGGCTGAGTCTGATAGACCGATGAGTAGGTCTTCGGGTCAGACAGGGGAGAAGCAGGAGCGTTTTGGGTTGAAGAGGGACTTATCTGCCGGTAGGTGTCCTCCGACCTGCGAGCAACCACAGAGTCTGAGCAGGAACAGGTCCGCCTGCTCCAGAGATTCAATTCTCCTCTCATGAGGTGATGATGTCGATCAGGCCTCCTTCCAGTCTCTCCTTTGTTTGATTTCCCTCCACCACACAGCTCCAAGGTGTGTCTCATTTCTAACCTTTCCTTTCCGCTCCTTACCAGTGACATGGAACAGATCTGGATCGAAGCAGTGTAATTCTCCGTCCAGTAAGTACAAAGTTGAATGGGACCTGTGTATTGCTGTAAATATAGTAATCTGATGAAATATGGAGGAAAGGACACATTTCAGTGGCAGAAATTTTTCAAGCGGTTGCAGCGATAATGTGAAATACTCTACATGAGTTAGGTTTGCTCTGATATGTTTGGTCTGACATTGATATCAAGCACATCTGAAAGTGGAATATGTCTGTCATACAGTTACTAATGGACAACCAGTCAGTGAGCTACTTTATTTTTGTGTGTGCGTGCGTGCGTGCCTGTGTGAATGTGTGTACGTAAGCAGTGTACGTAAGTGCTCATAATGTGGACAAAACATAAAATGATTACAGTCCTTGAAACATCTCTGAAGTTTTCCACTAGGTGGCATCTTGCTTCATCTGGATTACATTACAGAGTTTATTCAGAAACTATTCTGCATTTGCTTGTTCTGCTCTCTCCTCAGGAAAAGCAAAATCTAGTGGCATATCATCTTTATTTAGGCTAGCATGGGGGAAACCAAAGCAGAGCAGTCAACAGTATGGTAAGTAGACGCCTGCACACCACAGTCATACTTATTATTTTCAGTATGTCAGAGCAGATCTTATATTGTTTCAGGTATTATTGTAGTAAACTTAAAGGGATAGTTCAACATTTTGGCAAATTGGCCCATTGCCATAATCGTTATAGTCATAGCAGTAG
Organism: Trachurus trachurus; assembly: GCF_905171665.1. NCBI lineage: Eukaryota > Metazoa > Chordata > Actinopteri > Carangiformes > Carangidae > Trachurus > Trachurus trachurus. The sequence goes on along the minus strand of NC_139892.1, from coordinate 13,992,968 downwards.
GTTCGTTACCTTTATCTGTCAGTGTAAGCTATTTTTAGAACGGCGGTGCGCAGCGGCAGGCTGCTCAGAGCTACGCTACAGAGGCTATTGGAATTTCTTGGTTTCCCTCTTCAAACTCATCAAATACACAATCCAACAACTCCAAAACGCTCTGGTGGACAAGTTGTGACCTGCACATTCACCACGCTATGAGATAATGACAGAACGTTATGGAACATAGTTGTTTTAGAGGTAAATTCATGCAAAACCGCTGATATGCGTTGCGTTCAGGGACAGTTTTTCAGCAAGCAGTCTCTGTATTTACCTTGTAAACGGCTCTGTCTTGTAACGTTCCATTATTATCTCATAGTGTGGTGAATGTGCAGGTCACAACTTGTCCACCTGAGCGTTTTGGAGTTGTTGGATTGTGTATTTGATGAGTGTGATGAGGAAAACCAAGAAATCCCATTAGCCTCTGTAGTGTAGCTCTGAGCAGCTCGCGGCTCTGCTCCGCTGTTCTAAAAATAGCTTACACCGACAATTAAAGGTAACGAACCTACTGCTATGACTATAGGGATTATGGCAATGGACCAATTTGCCAAAATGTTGAACTATCCCTTTAAGTGAGTAAGCATTTTGTTGAGTAACACTGATTTTCAGATATTTAGTGATACAATATTTCTCTGGATATTTATGGGCTGAGTTGTGTGTCACTATTTGAACCATTTGAAATTTTCTTACACGGATCTTATTTTATAGAATCACAACATAATTCAAAGGACCAGTTTCCATATTGTACTTGATCTGATACTGATCTGAGAGTGAACAGCATCATCTGAATTGTAGATTATTAATTTGGATTTTGCTGAATTCCAATAAAATTGAACCTAAATCTAATAATTCAGTTCAAATGATACTGTGTACACTAAATTAAGTCTGCAAATCCACAATTATTAATTCAGAATTATTTAATTATTGAAGTGAAATAATGTCAATTCTTCCAGTAAAGATCTATTGGTGTTCATGGATTAAACTGTTGGTTCCTTGTATTGTCGCTCTCATTGTTGTTGTCTCATGTACCACTTGTGACAGGTGCACTCAGAATGAATGATCGCCGTGGCGATATTAGATGTACTCTACCTGTCCGAGGTAATCAATTCATTCTGCAAATCTGCTGTTATTAATTGTGACTTATTTAATTACTTACGTAAATAAAAAAATATGAACTCATTATGGTGACTGAACAGTCCGCTTGATGTTCATGGATTACACTGTTCTGCTGTCTAATACACTACTGCTCTTTTTCTCTTAACATGACAACTAAATACATAGAGTCTGATGATTGATGTGAGTAATAATTAAAGGTTAAATTTTGGAGAATGCTTATTTAAAGGGACAGTATGTGAGATTTACCCCCATCTAGCGGTGTGGTTGCATGTCGGCACGTATTCTTGCTGTTGCGTTTACGTAAACTCGGGCAGAAGTCAGAAAAACAACACACGCTGCATGTATCAGGATAAACAAGCCTCTATGTAAACAAACGGTCCGCCAGCACGAGGCAAAACAATACAGGCGTGACAATATGTTGTCATGGTGATGTCGTATTGTTTACCTGACCCACGTTTTACCGGCTTTCTCTCGTCGAGTAAAATAACATCCAGTTGGTTTGCCGACGGCGTCACTCACGGCGTCATTCAGGTGTCTGACTGCACCTGAAGGCAACACCAGTGCCTCCGTCCTTCCTCACACTAGCTACACGGTGGTGACAGTTTTAACAGGCGCTGTCCGGAAAACTTTCTCCCCGAGCCGAGAAGCTCCGGCGGCCCGAGTTTGAGGTTACTTACAGCCACGGTGACACTGAACGTAAAACATGGCGATTCAACATGGCAGAGAAGTTTCGGTGAACCCCCCCCTGTATGTTTGTAACGACTTGTAACATCTCATTCTAAGGTACGAGAAAGCGCTCGTTTGTATGCGGGCGCGATTCCACTTCAGTGAAATACGTATTTATGAAAGCGATATTTGATTTTTGTCAATAAAAAGCCAATAAAGTCCCATACTGTCCCTTTAAAAAAAACAAAAAAACATCCACGGAGCGTTTAGGGGGTGCTTTACCAGTATTAATTTAAAGGGACAACGAGGAGTTTCTATTTGGTTATAAACAAGTCTCACGTTAATGTGGATGAATCTACGCTACCCACACTTATTAATGGCTCCATTTTCAATAAATATATCGTTTTGTCTCTATCGTTATTTTGTTATTTTAATTAATGGTGGAAATGCTGGGCGAGCCGACCAGCGTTTCCTTATACTTTCGGTTTCGCGGACGCTCATGAGAATAACCCCGCCGTATTGCCGTTTATGGTCGGAACTACGACGGTAATTGAACCTCTTTGAACCTCTGACTTTAATTATTGATGAATGAAAACATGAGTCCGTCTTGCGCCGGTCGAAGAATTCTACGGTGTGCGTGGAGGCTCATAAATGTAGTGTGAAAACGCTTCGCTTTTCCAAAACTCCTCGTTGTCCCTTTAACCATTAAAAAAATCATGTTTAGTCTGAATTAAAGCAGAAGTAAGCGGAATATTTATGTTAATACAAGTCTTAAATAGTTGTATCTTCTGACGGCAATCACTTACATAGAGTGTTTGGTCTGAAACACAGGTCTGTCAGTCACTCTGCTCTGCTGTAAGCCGAGGAGAAAACTTTCCTTGTATCCTACAACCTTTATCCATTTAGGAGAGAGAACGGCATAAAGGGGCTGCCCTCTCTGTGTGTGCAGCCAAGGGATGCGCTTGAATGTGGTGACGTAGGAGCGAGGGCGGGGACTGCTAACTCCATCGGCTGACAAGAAGTTAGCCAAAACGTCCGGAACGCTTACTTCTACTTTAATTAATTTGAGAAATTTTGACAGGTTTGACAATGACTTCCTGTTTACCTCGGACCAGCCAATAGTAGCCAGAATGGGCTCTTTACACAGCTCCACAACTTCCTGAACTTAAGGCAGCTCCTTTGTTTCCTGACTTACTTTATTGGACAAACTGATTAATCCAGGTGTGTCGTGTAGTTCGAGTAGTCACAATGGTCAGACACACCTGGATTAATCAGGTTGTCCAATAATGTAAGACAGGAAACAAAGGAGCAGCCTTAAGTTCAGGAAGTTGTGGAGCTGTGCAAAGAGCCCATTGGGGGTCACATCTCTGCTGTTTTGCTAAGCCTCCTCCCGGTCGTGTGCATCTGTGTGCGCCTGCTGGGATTATTTTTGTGTTGTTGCAATTTCTATCTTGATCAATAGATGGTGGTATGTTGCTCATTCTCCATATCCAACCTTTAAGAGAATTTGGTGTGTGCACCTTGTAATGATAATAATGGATGTACTGAAGGCTAGGAACCCCCTGAGTACATTTACTCAATTTTTTAGGCTTTACAGTCTTTGGATTGTTATTCAAAAATATAATTAATTGTTAATTGTCTTGTGTTTTATTTAAATGTACATTGATTAATGTTCTGTAAATGTTTCAGTTTGGTTTGTGCTTTGGTGTTTGCTCATAGTGCTGCCTCCTTGTATTATTGCTTTCATTGCTGTTGTCTAATTTACCACTTGTTTTTTATCTCATGTGACAGAACTAAAAGGGAATGATATTGGATGTACTCTTTCTCGCCGAGGTAATCAATTCAATCTATTAATTGTGACTAATTTTACTCAAATCAAAAATATGAATTCAGTGTGGTGACTGAACAGTCCTATTGGTGTTCATGGATTACACTGTTGGGTAGCTTATGTTTTTGTCTAATATACTTCTGGTCTTTTTCTCTTAACATGACAACTACAAAGACAGTGATACTGTAGTAATAATTAAGAGAATTTGGAGTGTGTACCTTGTAATGTTAGCAATGGATGTAATAAAGACTATTAAGGAAACTAATTCAGTCATTCTTTAAGGCTTTACAGTCTTTGGATTTCTATTCAAAAATATAATTCATTGTGTCTTGTGTTTTATTTAATGCACTTGTTTTTTATCTCAATGTGACAGGTGAACTTAAAGGGAATGATGACCGTGGCTATATTGGATGTACTCTACCTGTCCGAGGTAATCAATTCAGTCCGCAAAATCTGCTGTTATTAATTGTGTCTTATTTAATTACTCAAATAAAAAGCGAGCTCCTCCCGGGTGACAGAGCTCCTCACCCTATCTCTCAGGGAGCGCCCCGCCACCCTGCAGAGGAAACTCATTTCGACCGCTTGTATCCGGAGTTCATGACCATAGGTGAGGGTGGGAATGTAGATCGCCATGCGAACCAAGCTCCTGCTCCGGTCATACAGGGACCGTACAGTCCTCAGCAGAGGGCCTCCGACCCCATACTCCAGGAGGTGAGCCCGACTTTCTCTAGCCGGTACCACTCAACCTCCCGCACAAGCTCAGGCTCTTTCCCCCCCAGCGAGGTGACATTCCATGTCCCTAAAGCCAGAGTCGTTGTCCGGGGATTGGGTCGCCGGGGCCCCCGCCCACGGCTGCCACCCAAAACACACGGCAACGACCCCTTGTGATCCCTCCTGTGGGTGGTGGGCCTACTGGAAGGCGGGCCCACGTCGCTCCTTCGGGCTGAGCCCGGCTGGGTCCCGTGGGCAGAGACCTGGCCACCAGGCACTCGCCTGCGAGCCCCAACTCTGGGCATGGCTCCAGGGTGGGGCCCCAGTAACGCCGATCCAGGTGACGTGGTCTTCTTTGATGATATGCCGTTCATAAGGGGTTTTGGAACCGCTCTTAGTCTGACCCGTCACCTAGGACCTGTTTGCCTTGGGAGACCCTACCAGGGGCATTAAGCCCCCGACAACATAGCTCCTAGGGTCATTCGGGTGCTTAAACACCTCCACCACGGTTCAAGGAGGGGCAAGTGCAAGTCCAGACTCCAAAAAATGGTGACAATATGAAGATATGCGGAAACACAACTACTTACAGCCTCTCCAGGCAGAGTATAAGAGTGATGTAGTTAGACAAGCGAGAGTGATCATTGACACACTCTTAATGCTACCGTCAGGGAGGTGCTTCAGAGCCAGCACCTGGCACACCCCACTTTCCTAAACCCTAAACCCTCCATTACTGCCGCACTACATCTGCTGACCCTGTCGTGTTGTTCTGTGAGAGTCAGCTGGTAAGTATGTCATGGTTACCGTAATTTCCTTTTGCTGCTATTGCTTACTGATCTAGTTTCAGGAATGGACTATGGTCTCATATGGTTTTATTACCACTTATTACTAGTAAGTTTTTACTAAGACGTTTTTACTTTGGTCTCATTTATTACAGTAACTTTTTTTGGATGAATGAGAATATCCATAGATTTATAACAGTAAGTTTTTTATGAGGTTCTTGATATGGATTTTTATTGCACTACCACACAGTACGTTTACATGACACTTGAAAAAACCGAATTATTGCCTTAATCCGACTATAACTGGACAACTGAAGTGCATGTAAACACCTTCGTCCGACTGAAATCGGAGTTGAGAACTCCGATTAAAGGTGTACAGAAAAGAAAATTGAATTTGAGCCCACTTTGGGTCATAAAATTAATGTGATAACTCATCTTTCAGACGTTGTAGGCCAAACTTTGTGCAAAATTCTATTTTTGAGTAAATCCGGGATGAAAGTGTGGACAGGGGGGCGTATTAACCCGCTGAAGCAACGGGTGACGCCGCATGAGGGGGCGGACCCCGTCAGTTATTCGTTTTTTTCAGTTGCATGTAAATTGAGACAAGGACAGAAGTCCGACTTGAGCCAAAATCGAATTTTGAGCATAGCTCGATTAAGCTCTGCATGTAAACGTACTGACTGATTATGGTCATGATACGACTGATTACAAAACAAAGTGGTTACGTGTAACTGGGGCAGTGGTATGTTTGTTGTATGTCCACATGTAATGGTGATGATTTATGTGAATAATAATCAAGAGAATTTGGAGAGTGCACCTTGTAATGATAATAATGGGTGTGGCCAGGTCTGGCCAAAGAGATCTATTCTCAAGGGAAAACCTGGAAAAATAAATGTTAAATAAAAATGGATGTAATAAACGCTATTTAGGAAGCCATTGAGTACAATTAGTCAATGTTTTAGTCTATACAGTCTTTGGATTTTTATTCAAATATAATTTATTGTTTATTGTCTTGTGTTTGTACATTGATTAATGTTCTGTAAATGTTTAAGATTTTGCTTTGTGCTTTGGTGTGTGTGGATTAATCTGTCAGTTTATTGTATTTCTGCTGTTTTTGTCATTGTCCGGCCTCTCTTTTCTCTTAATATAACAGTTGATGACAGAGAGCTTAATTGCAAAGGGCCTGATTTCTGTAGGTGTAAGCTTTTTGAGGTACTATGGCATAATGGATGTAGTAAATGTAAACACAAAATCTAAAATCTAGTCAAGATTTGAAGCCTTACGGTCTTTTTATCCTCACTCAGCAGTGACATTTCATTGATTATTGTCTTTTATTTGAATGTGAGGATGAAGTCACCCTGTGCAATAAATTAATATAAAAAGAGTCCTTATACTGTTCACTGACTGTACTAAATGTTAGCTTTCATATAATCAGACAGACCTTCTTCTCCAATAAATACATTTCTGCAGATTAACATGCTGACAATGTGGATGAGGAAATTATTCACAATGTCGAAGGAATCTCAGACAGAAGGAGACAGAGAAACTTAAAACAGGAGAATCATACAGGGATCGTTTTATCTCTATTTATCTTTCTCAAACGTTTTTCTTCAGCCTTGGATTGTGATCCAGTTAAGGACACCGCTCCCAAACAGCCTGTCAGAGACCCTCTGCTGCAGCTGGTTTCCCTCCAGATGGCGTCCGGCTGCTGGCTGCTGGGTCCAGGTCTGGCTGCTGCACTGAGAAAGACCAGAAAGAAGGTGGACAAGGCAAAACCTGCATCGGTGGGTTACTGTAACCTTTAATGACACACATCTACAATGGGACTTGTTTTGGTATTAAACAGTGACATCAGGCTACTTTTCCCCTGAGGTACTTTATATAGTACTTGCTCTCTTTGATGTCCTGTCACCTTTTCTGTCCCATGTGATTTTATTTGATTGAACCAGGTGAACCAGGAAGTGTGGGCCACCACTCTGGCTCTGATCTGGCTTCATGCTTTCAAGTTGGATGCTAAGGAGGAGTGGGAGCTCCTGGCTATGAAGGCTGCATCATGGCTCCGTGCTCAGAACGGTAATAAACATGATAATGAGTAGTTATAACAGTGTGTGCTGGTTAAAATCAGCTGTTTGACTCTTTGTTTCAGCACCATGTCACTGTTCTCATCCTCGTTTCCCTGGTCTTTTATTTTTTTATTTTTCAGCCCCATGTATGGCAGAGTGTGTGGAAGCTGGAAATGCACTGTTGGGTTGCAAGGTGCAGAGAGAAACCCTGGGGCTCTGAAGTATTTCATTAACCTGGCTGCTCTTTTTTAGTTGTCAACAGCCTTTACAAAATCAACACTGTAACAACTTTATCTAATTGTATTATGTCTATTTTAATTTGGTCTTCCTCTTTTTTCATCATTATTGCCCTTTCGGTGTCAGTGATGGTTTTGGTGTCAGTGTTTCTTACTTTGCACCAGTCAAAATGATAATCTTGTGTTGGCTAGTGAAATCAGTGAAAAGAATAAAGTTTAATTTCGTGAAATTACTTTTGTTGTTGTTGTTGTTGTTGTTGTTGTTGTTGTTGTTGTTGTTGTTGTTGTTAACTACACCAGACGGGAGAAAAAAAGAGAGAAAGGCTTTCGGTAACTGGATTTAAATAGTAACTTTAACATTTAACATGTAACATTTTCGGTAATGAAATCGAGCGTACCGGCGGGGGCGTGACTGACAGTTTTCTTTCAGTTTCAACCTACAGTCTATGGTTTCAACCGGGATAAGGATTACTGTCCCCTGCACAGACCTAATACATCCATGGCACAGACCACCATCAGAGGATACGAGGGCGTGGCTGCACGATACAGATCTGGACATGATGATGACGATAAGAAAGAAGAATGTAAGAAGGATGCCTTTGTAACACACACAGGTAGGTTGACTTTAAGGCTTACATGTGAATGAAGGAAAGGAGCTGCAGTGAAAGTGACTCGCACTGTAAACGCGGATCGACAGAGGTGAGCTTTATTCTTCTGTGCTTTTATTCTGCAGTGCGAAATGATGCGCTTGTTACCAGCTGTTCACCACTGACATGACACGCCGAGGAACATTTAACAACAGCTGGATAGTCATTGGGTTGTGGATCTTTTGAATGTTTTTTTGTTATTATTAAGGCTATGTAACAAACCGTGACTATTTCCTGTCAGCGCACTGACTCGCTCTAAATTAAATTAAAACTTAATTGCATCTGTCCCCTAACAAACAGCCGATTTAAAGGGATAGTTCAACATTTTGGCAAATTGGCCCATTGCCATAGCAGTAGGTTCGTTACCTTTAAAGGTGTACAGAAAAGAAAATTGAATTTGAGCCCACTCTGGATCATTAAATTAGTGTAATAATTCATCTATCAGACGATGTAGGTCAAACTTTGTGCAAAATTCTATTTTTGAGTAAATCCGGGATGAAAGTGTGTATTTTTTTTTTCGCATTGGATAATGCAGGCGCACGGATTATACGTCAGCCTGTACACGATTCACCAGCCACAGCTATTGGATCCGTAATCCGTCATTCAAACGTCTGAGACACGCACACACACGGAGCTCGGTCTCGCCCAAGCTTTGAATATCCCGCCCGCTCGATAACGACCAATCAAATTCGTTTTCCTCACTCGGGTAAACTCGTGTTACAGCTCGTGACAACTCGGCACGACACACAGGACAAACGGCCATTTCTGTACACCTTTAATTGTCGGTGCAAGCTATTTTTAGAACTGCTCAGAGCTACGCTATGGAGGCTAATGGGATTTATTGGTTTCCCTCGGGGGTTTTTTATTTCCTTTAAAGGGATAGTTCAACATTTTGGCAATTGACCCATTGCCATACTCCCTATAGCCTAGTAGTTGAGTTAGTGTGTGATCAATATACTTCTCTTCTCTTGATATTCCAGATTGCTCATCCGTGTTGCATTCAGGAAGATCCGTCTTGAACTGTTGCTGCCAAATTTCCTCCAGATTCACAACTGAGACTCCATACTGTTAATTCTCGTTCTTCACAATCTCCGTTTCCATTCACAGTCCAGCCCAACATTGTCCTGACTGCATAAGGTCCACCATTTACACTGTGAATGACTTCCAGTGGTTCCAAAGCTTTAGGAACATTTGTCCCAATCAGCAGTTCAACATCTGCATCAATCACAGGAAGATGTACCGATATCAAATGAACCATGAAGATCCCTCTCTCTGGGAATGTTCTCCCTGTGGACGGGCATATGCTCCTGCGTGTAAGTCTTTGGCAGTTCACAAAAGCTGGTACTTCCTAAACCAGCAACCTCCAGTCCTGAGACAATGCTACTCACAACCTTCTCCTGGCCCGTGGTCCTTAAGAGGATGTGCGACCTCTTTCCTGTGAGGCATAGCTTGAGCATCAGTCCCTCTGTGCAAAAGACTGCTGTACTTCCTTGATCCAAGAAAGCATAGGTGGTGATGATCTTGCCTCCTTTCTTGGAGCTGACCTGCACAGGAACAACAGGAAGCTTATACAATCATTATCACCAGCCCCGGTGAGCCCACTTGACACCAAGGTGCCGTCTACTGCCACCTCTGATTCTCCTTCCTCTTCTCAGAAGTTCTTTTCCTTTTCTTTTGGAGGAATGTGAAGTATAGTTGGATGTTGGAGACCACATTTTGCACAGGAGATCAATTTTATGCAATATTTGCTGATGTGTCCAAGACAGCCGAAACAGACACAATTTTCTCTTATGAAGCCTATCTTCTCTTTGTGGGTTCTTTTCTCCAACTAAGGGCACAAATCCAGAGTTATTCTCCACAGGAGCCACCGTGTTGACAAAGCTTGCTCCTTCGATTCCAGAACGAGGTGGTCTGAATTTGTTTATGCCTTTATTAACCGTCACTGAGGGTGCATCCTGTACATGTTCCCAAACACTGGATCAGTTAAGATTTTCACTTGTCTTTCAATAAAATTGGTGATGTCACTAACTCTCATGTTGCGTCTCTCCTGCAGTTCACAGGCTGCAGTTCTCCACTTGTCTCGGAACTTATAAGGCAATTTCCTAATAATGGCAAACATGTTAGCAGACAAATCAAGCTCATGCAAATATTCCACACCCATTAGAACGGCTTCTGAGGAATATCTCCTGGAGAGCTTTGACGTCTTCTGGCTTGAGGGATCTGGCTCTTCACATACTGGAGGCCTCCAGTAAAGGCTAATTAAGCATACAAATCAAAAACAAGATAGGAGGTATATAATTGAATAAATGTTTTATTTTTTTTGGTCTTTGATGATCAAAATTGCTGTGCTATGTGTGCCACCTTCAAGCCAACAGGACCAGGAACTTCCATTGCACAATGGAATGAGTAATTGCAAAACAGTTTAAGACATGTTGAATTGTTATATAGCCATGAAAAAAATATAATAATGTTTAGGTGTCAAATAATAAAAAATAAAATATATATACTGTATATATATAATTTGTTTTCAATTTAACAGATCCAATGTGATGACTGCAACTGGTGGTTCCATGGCTCATGTCTGTCCATGGACATAGAGGATGCCAAGGAAATGTCCCTTATGCCAATAGAAACAAGGGACATGTTTATGTTACAATAAAATCACTGGAACTCTACTAGTGTTGCATCATGTTATTCCACTAGCTGCATGAGATACACCCCTTGTTTCTACATTTTACATGTGTTCATAATTTTTATTAATTTTTTAGATGTAAATATTAGCATTTTAGCTATAGCTTCCAGGTCATGTGATCAATTGACTCAAAACTTAAAACAAATTTCACTGAAGTATTTCAGCCCTCCATGCATGATGCAAGTGAAACACAACAGAGATATATTTGCCTCTTTCTGACCGCTGAGCATCTACAATCCATTGTTTGTCACATGTCACATGTCCTTTGCACAGGTACAATGGACTGCTGTGGTCTAATATCTGTTGAGAAGGAACCAGGTACAGAGCTGTTAGAAAATATCTATCTTCAAACATTTTCACAGTTTTCATTATGTCTTAATGCTCATCATTGTTTTTCCGTCCATGTCTCTGTCAGTTCCTCTGAAGAGCATCGAGGTGGAGCTGGAGGTGAGGGACCATGTGGCTACAGTGGTCTCCACCCTGAACTACGAGAACAAGGAGGACAAACCAATAGAGGCTGTTTTTGTCTTCCCTCTGCCTGGAGATGCTGCTGTCTGTCATTTCAGTGCTAAGATTGGACAGACAGAGGTTGTAGCTGAGGTGAAGGAGAAGCAGCAGGTGAGCTGGACGCTGGAGGTTTATCTCACTGTTAAAGATCTGAAAGAGACAGTAAACACTGATGTGGATGTTGTTGACGTGTGTCCTCTGTGCTCCAGGCTCGTGAGGAGTACGATGATGCTCTGAGCTCTGGTCAGCAGGCCTTCATGTTGGAGGAGAGTGAGCAGAGTCCAGATATATTCACTCTGAGTGTGGGCAGTCTGCCTCCAGGAGAGAGCGCCTCCATCAGGCTGGAGTACGTCACTGAGCTGGCTGTGCAGGCTGATGACGGGCTGAGGTTTTGCTCTGCTGCTGTGCTCAACCCTCGCTACCAACCTCAGGGTAGGAAACACCTAAAAAGTGAGTTTTTACAGCAGTGTCACGTACTAAACGCAGCCTGTCAACTCACAAAAAAAACAGTGTGAAGGGCACCTGTCAGCGCTGCTCTAGATATGTCAATAGATTTGGTCCAGACTGCAACAGTTTGGCTGTTTGGTGAAGTTCTTCATTTTAAACACCCTCAAGTTGAGATATGATCTCACTGGTCATCCCCTGATTCCTAATCACTAACTTGTTCACAGGGCAATGGGACATGGAGTTAGTCCGTGTTATTTTTACGTCTAACAAACAAAAAAGTAGGTAAATGAAGAGGTGGTGGATGCTTCATGCTTATTAACTCTTAAACTTCCCCTCCAGACCTGGCTCCAGGGGTGAATCTCTGTTCTCCTCTGAGCCACGTTGCTCTGTCCATTCTCAATCAAACAGACACTTGTTCAGACACTTGTTGCCATGAGACATCTGAACACAGCTGTGTTCAAAATCCCTGCTTCTGCAGTCAAAAAAAGCCAAGACATAGTAAAGGAGAGGAAAAGAGACAGAGTAACTATGTTTGGGCATCTGGTCACCATAGTAGCCTACAGATCCAGTACAGGCTGTAAGGCCATCTGGCCTGGGAAAACCTGAGGATCCTTCAAGAGGAGCTGAGGAGTGACCTGCCAAGGGACTTTGTGACCTGCCAAGGGACTACAGATGCAAATTAGCTTAAAGCTAAAATCTGGTATAGTGCATCAAATGGCAACATTTATGTTTTAACTGTACGTTGTCCCTTTTAAATAAATTAAAATTGAATTGAATTGAGAGTAGACAGTCAGGAGGGTGTCTGGCTGTGATCTTCTGTGGTCGACCAGAACTTCTGCTGGATGAACAGCTCTCGGTCTCTAATGTCTCTTTAATTATATTATTCTTAACTTGTCTCCTACTCCCAGGTAGTGAAGGTGCCAGTGTCCAGGTGACTTCTGTTCCAGCCTCTCTGGTTCCCTACAGTCTGTCTTTTTCTGCCCGAGTGTCCTCTCCTCGTCCAGTCTCTAAAGTAGAGTCCAACTGTTCCCTGGACCCGGTCCAGTACCTCAACACAGAACAGACCCAGGCCACGGTAGGTAGACTGCTGATGTGTCTGCTGTGTGTGGCTGTTCCTCAACATTAGGAATTAGACATGGCATAACTAATAAATGATGGTTATGTTCTTGTGAACTCCAGGTGAAGTTGGCTGCAGGACACAAGTTTGACGGAGATGTTGAACTTCTGATTTATTACAAAGACGCCCACCAGCCCTCTGCTGTGGTGGAGGCAGGACAGGCCTCTGCCCAGTCTGGTGAGAGAAAACTACTGAAGATGTTATTTTGTAGAAAAAAGGTACTCATTTTACAACTAAGTAACATTTTTGGAATAAACATTGTGTTTCAGGCACTCTGATGGGTGATCCAGTCGTGATGCTGAGTCTGTACCCTGAGTTCCCTCAGACTGTGATGTCTTCAGCCGCCTCAAGTGGAGAGTTTGTGTTCTTATTGGATCGATCTGGGAGCATGGACTTTCCTTTGAACCGCGACATGAGTCGTATTGCCAGTGCCAGGGTATTCAACAAGTGTTGACTCAATTATAAAATCTTAATAATTTCCTTCTCACACAGTAAACTTCACTATCAACCCTGTCCTTCCTTCAGGATACTCTACTGCTGCTGTTGAAGAGCTTACCAATGGGCTGCTATTTCAACATCTACAGTTTCGGGTCTAGGTTTAAACACATCTTCCCGTAAGTCATTCCTCCATATTACACACAACTGTTCAAACAACATTGAAAATTGGATTTCTGAAGTTCAACAAAACTGAAATCCTTATTATTGGATCACAGCAAATTGCTGAACGAACACTGGTCACAATATGTTTAGCCTATACCTTGGTTTTGTGTTGGCCAGCAATTAAAAAAAGAATGATTTTTAAATTCTGAAGATGCAGTAACTGTTGCACGTGCTTTTTTCTCCTCAAATCTTACATGATACAATGATATCTTGTGTGGGGGGTGTGACCTTCCAGAACTAAATTGTTTACTTTTCACGTGGAAAAAAGCTAATTTTAATAATAATAATAATAATAATAATAATAATAATAATAATAATAATAATAGTTTCGATTTATATAGCGCCTTTCAAGACACCCAAGGACGGTACACAAGCCACAAGAAGGACGCTTAACAATGACACAAGACAGGACAACAAATTAGCAGGCGAAGGCCTGAGAGAACAGGTGCCCCTTCAACAGTGATTTGAAGGACTCCAGGGTTTGGGCTTGGCGCAGATGAAGTGGGAGCGAGTTCCACAGAGTGGGAGCTGCCACACTGAAAGCCCTGCTCCCAAAGGTGCGTCTGCTTGTGCGGGGGATGGTGAGGAAACCCAGGTTGGCAGACCGCAGGTTCCGTGAGGGATGGTGAATATGGAGGAGGTCGGTTAAATACTGAGGGGCCAGTGCATGCAGGGATTTGTAGGTGAGGATGAGGAGTTTGAAGGTGATACGATATTTGATGGGGAGCCAGTAGTTTTGCACATGCTGTAGCCTGTCCAGAGTTTTATTGGTGACCCCATGGAGGATGGCATTGCAGTAGTCCAGATGAGAGGTGATGAAGGCGTGTATGAGGGTTTCAGCAACAGAATCAGAGAGTGATGGCCAAAGTCTGGAGATGTTTCTGAGGTGGAAGAAGGCAGATTTGGTGACAGATTTAATGTGTGAATCAAACTAAAGGGTTGAGTCCAGGATGACACCAAGGTTGCGGACCTCCGTGGACAGCAAGGTGGAGGTGGAGACGCCATCCACTGAGAGGACGAGATCTGCAACCTTGTGAAGCAGAGAGTTAGGAGCGATGGCAATGACTTACGTTTTCTGGCTGTTGAGTTGGAGCAGGTTGATGGTCATCCAGGATTTTATTTCATGCAGGCAGTTTATAAGAGATTGTGGGAGGAGCTGGGTGGATGGTGATGTGCTGAGATACAGTTGGGAATCATCAGCATAGCAGTGGAAATTTAAGCCATGATGACGGATGATCTGACCGAGTGGGAGCATGTAGATAGTGAAGAGGAGGGGGCCAAGGACAGAACCTTGTGGCACACCGTAGTCGACTGGGGCAGGGTGAGAGCTGGATCCATTAATTGTGATGAACTGTTTTCTGTCAGACAAGTAGGAGTGGAACCAGGACAGAGCAGTACCAGTGAGTCCAACAGGGGTGGAAAGGCGGGTCAGGAGAATGGAGTGGGAGACTGTGTCGAAGGCAGCAGTAAGGTCCAACATAGTGTGGCCTGACGGAAGTGTGTTGCTGCGATTAGCCTCTGATTGGTCAGAACGAACCACCCGGCGGAAGTCCCGCCTCCGTGCTGCAGCTTTCACAGTCCGCCCGGTAAAGGGAAACATCAACAAACAACAACAGGAACCGAACCATGGATCTATTATACATCCGTGTCTTGAACTGAACAGAAGAATACATATCTGTCAGCGGTTGCCAACCGCCGTTAAACCGAACAAAAGAATAAATATCCGTCGCGTCAACGGTTGCCGACCGTCGTTACACCGCAGTCACAAATTCAGTTTCCAACCGGCAATATTTTGCAAGTGCACCGATCACATCGATTGTGACTGGTTGACAGAATTCCAAACGGCCGGAGCGTTTTTTTCTCTGATCGCAGAATCATAGGCGGACCAGCCAGACACTCCTTCTTCTCTGGAGGAGGGTCTGGCGAGCGAGACTAGGTCCAACAGGACCAGAATGCTGATGTAGCCAGAATGAGGTCGTTTGTGATCCTCACGAGGGCGGTCTCAGCGCTGTGGTGGGTCTTGTAGGCAGATTGAAATGGTTCATTGGTGGACATGTGATGGTGGAGCTGGGTGGCGACTGCTCTCTCGAGTGTCTTACTGATGAAAGGGAGGTTGGAGATTGGTCAATTGCCAAGGTCAGTGGCGTCCAAGCCAACCTTTTTCAGAATGGGAGTGACAGAGGCGATTTTCAAACTGATGGGGACTGAACCAGACAGAAGTGATGCATTGATGACGCCCGCCCCCATGCCCACCAGAGCTGTGGGCATGGGGTCAAGGGAGCAAGTGGAGGCCTTGGCCTTGGTGACCAACTGACTAATTAGAGTGGCATTTACTGGGGCGAAGGAGGAGAAGGAGGCACATGTGACCGGAGCAGCATCATCATGTGATGGAGACATCAGAGGGGAGGATGGAGGTGCCAGGAGCCGCTTGTGGATGGAATTGACCTTGGCCTGTGAAAGTGACCTGTGAAAGCTGTGAAACTGAGCACAGGTCAGTGTCAGTGTCAGCTAAAGGGTGAGGGGGGGACAGGGGGGAGAGTAGTTTGCTAATAGTGGAGAACAGTGCCCTGTGATTGTTGTGTTGGGATCCGATGAGAGTGGAATAGTAGCTACTGAGTCCTGGCTCGAGAGAGAGAGCATCCTTGTATGAACTGGCATGTACACTGTCGTGGACATTGGGACTCTGTACTTGTGTTTCCGTCACATTATTTTAGGAACAGCTCTTTGACAGAGGCTGTGTGAATTCTTTAAAAATCATTGAGAGAGATTCCTAAATAGATTTATCAGAGGATGAGCATCAAAGGAAAGATGATGACCCTGCAGGAGAGTGTAAAAGTTCAGATGAGGAAGAGCCAGATCAGGGAGATCAAGACACAGAGCTGGTGAGGTGCACCATCGGCCAAAACTAAAATGTAGGGTTTTCAGGTTTTAAATCAGTGCAAAATGAATGCCTATGGAAATATGCTCCAGAAAACAGATCCCATGGTTTTATTCTTGATTCTAAATAGTGATTAATCAATGAAAACTGTTCATTGATGGACAACAAACTTTTTGTTGAGGTATTAAGCATAGGAGCATAGATGCAGCCTGTTTCATCTTTTATTCTAAAACGTCTGAATGCTCAATGAAATACCATCTCAGGAAAAATGTCTCATGATGAAATCACAAAGATAAATATTGTAGTTGATTTAAAAAAAAAAATGAAAATCCCATAATTGACATTAGTTTTTTTGATATATTACTTTACTTTACAGGATAATTCTAGTCTTTCCATGTACATTATAAGCATCAAAATATTGCACGTTTGAGAACAATATAGTCCTGCTGTCCACTACAGTGCACATGTTGTAAAATTAAGATGAAATGACATATTCATATTTTTTCTTTGCAATTTGTTCTTTACCACCCCAACACTTAATTTATTTAGGGGTAAGTGTTAGGGTTAATGTAAAAAAGTCAAAATCAGAAAACTTTTTTATCCTGGGTCTCAGGAGGATAAATAATGTTGTTATTTTTCTTAAAACGTATCATTATTATTCAATGTTCGTTTATTTGTATGATGGCAGTAAGAGTGTGGAGTACAGCCAGAGCTCCATGAAAAAGGCTGTGAAGAAGGTCGCGAAGATGAAGGCTGATCTGGGAGGAACAGAGATCCTGAAGCCCCTCAAACATATTTACAGCCAGCGCTGCATTCCCAGTCAACCCAGACAAGTAAAACACAGTCCACACAGACACACACATCACCATAAAAACTGTTGTGTTACTGCAGTGACATGATGTGATGTTATGTAACTCATGTGTAAACTCTTCTCTCCAGCTCTTTGTCTTCACTGATGGTGAAGTGGGCAACACCAAAGAAGTGATAGATCTGGTGAAGAAGAATTCAGGTTCCCACAGGTGAAACAAAAACACAATCTCACAGTTTGACCCATGTTGTAGTGTTGTGTGTCTTAAAAACAAAACTTCTGTATTTCAGGTGTTTCTCTTTTGGGATCGGGGAAGGAGACAGCTCTGCTCTCATCAATGGGATTGCCAAGGAAGGAGGAGGTCACGCCCAGTTCATCACAGGAAAGGACAGGATGCAACCTAAAGTAAGAAAAGAAACGAAATGAAAACATCTTCATTAAAATGCAAGTATTATCTTGTTGTAGTATATTTTGTGACAGCTCAATACCTCTCCCCACCATTTTATATATTTTTCATTAACCAGGTGATGCAGTCGCTGCGGTTTGCCCTGCAGCCAACCGTAAAGGACATCTCAGTCATATGGGATTTACCAAAAGAAGTGTCTGTCACTGTTCTCTCTCCACCAATCACAAGACTTTTTCAGGGTCAAAGGTCACTGGTTTATGCCCAGCTCACTGGACAGGTAGGAGCAGCACCAACTCACAGTGAAATATCTCCCTGCTCTGATTTGTTTCAGCTGGTATATTTAATGAAGACCTCACACTACTGTGTATCAGGAAGCAGCAAACTTACCTCCTTAAAAAATGTTTGCAGTGCGCGTCAAAGTAATTAGGGCCTGAGTGACGACAAGCGTCGGCGAAGGCCCTATTGGAATTGCTATGTATATTATTATTATTATTTGTAGTATAAAAAACTGTGAAAATATACGCACATCCCTTGCTTGGGGTGCTGGGCCAAAGGGACAGTAGAAAAGAGAAGAAATAGCCCGCACAACCTCGTTTTGCTCCAGAATATTCTGGAGCAAAACTCCAGAATTCTATATTTGTAGTATAAAATGATCGCATTTTTGGAGCCTTTCCCATGCCCCAAAATGCATGAAACTTTGCATGCACATCAGGTCTGCATGAAAATTTGATATTTTAATGTCGTTGGACATGGGTGGGGCCAAATGGCAGAATAGCGCCCCCTAGAAATTTTGTTTTGCTAAGAATGAATGGAGTGACTTTGGCGTAGGCAGACGAAAATTTGTGGGAACTTGTATCACACCAAGATGTACAAAAACGTAACCTATACCTTAAAGTCAACAGGAAGTCGGCCATTTTGAATTGAACTTTTGACCTATTTGAACGAACTCCTCCTACAGATTTCGCCCCATCAACTTCAAATTGGCTACAGACCATGAATGCCATGAATGGCCCGATGTATTGACATCCCACCTCCCTCATAGCGACCCCCGGTGGTAACAGGAAGTGACCAGTTTTTACTTTAACATGTACTGATGGCACAAAGTTGACCCCATCAACTTCATTCCACTTCTAAAACATGCAGAACAAGTTGGTGAAGCTACATCATGAACGCTGTAAAGCTACGAGCAATGGCGTCCGTGTGGCGATGCGGCGACTATCGTCTCTCGCCATGAAATTACGTTTGCCCTTTTGATGGCTTTAATAAACTCGTATCATCATGAAAATTGATACAGAGGTCAAGGGTGGCAAGGTCTTTGATCTGATAGGGGCGACGCCCATGGGCGGGGCCAAATGCCTCTATAGCGCCCCCTTGAAGTTTAAAAAAACCCCTCCCTATAGGATTTTTTTGGAGTAGGAAGATGAAAATTGGTACACATGTGTAATTTGTCAAGATGCACATAAAAGTCTCTTGCACCATTGGTCTACTCCAAACAGGAAGTCGGCCATTTTGATTTTACTTGCCATTTTGGCGTTATTTCCACACTTTGTACTTTAACAAACTTGTCCTAGGGATTTTGTCTGATTGATTTCAAATTGGTTACACATTGTGTAGCCGTGTTTTACATCAACATTGTCCGATTCACATGTGTGATCAGGGTCGCCCCCTGAACGCACCGGCCCATGGTTTGTTACGTTCCTACTGCCCCCTGGTGGATGAACCATCAACTTATCATAAGTCCTTCATGCATTGTCCGATTTGCTCGAAACTTCACATGTGTGATGAAGGTCCGCTCCTGAGCTCATCTGCCCACATCTGGTTACCGCCCCCTGGTGGATGAACGAAACATTGCGTTTTTTGCTCCTGCCAGGTTTTTTCTCCCTTTTCCCTTCTCGCCACAGCCTCTGCATGCCTCAGGTGCGCGGTGGCGCGGAGTCGTGAGGGCCCGATCATCGCCGCTTGCGGCTTTAATTCTGTGTGAGTGTTTCTGGTTTAACACGGTTTCTAACTGTGTGAAACTTTCTCAGAGTACAAAAGCATCAGAAGGTTCAGTGACGGTGAAGTACAGCCTGGCAGGTCATCGCTCTGAGAACCAGCTCCGCTTCAGTCTCAAACCTACAGAGGACATGGGGTAAAACTATTGTTAGAAAACACAAGGGGTGACAAAAGGAAACAGCCACAACAATTACATGATCAACTAGACATGCCTGATATCTCTATATCTGACTTATTTACAAAAATCCAACTTGTGTTGACTCCTCTGTCCTGTCTGCAGATTAACAGTCCACAGGTTGGGTGCTCGGACTCTGATTCGCTCCCTGGAGATGGAGGAGAGAGAGCACAGAGGAAGGCAAGATGGAGGAGTGAAGGAGAAGCTGGTGAAGCTCAGTGTCCAATCAGGAGTGAGCAGTTCCTACACTGCCTTCATTGCTGTGAACAAAGGCAGCGGCGAGCCCATTCAGGGACCTTTGGCGCAGAGAAATGTTTCAACAGCTTGTGAGTGGCCTTTTTCAATAGAAAATGAAAACTAATACTAATTATATTTTCGTTTAGTAGCCTAATACTAATATGATATCTTGATTTCTTTTTCTTTCTTGAAGATTTAATTGGTCTGCTCAAATCAATGACCCCCTGTAGTAAGTATAAAGCTGAATGGGGATATAACTCAACTCATCTGTGTATTTTTATAAATCTATGCCTCTGTGTCTGAATTGCTCTTTCTTTGTTCTGTAATGTGAAATAGTCAATAGTGGATGTACAGTAGGAGTTGTTTTAGCTCTGTTGTGTTTTGTTAGTCACTGACAATATATGGAGCTGGCCAGAGCAGCAAGTGAGGATGTGTCAGCTTTTTGAATATTAATTAACCTCCTGTACATTTCAAGAACTACTTTTAACTACCTGTAAATTCAAGAGCCAGTAATTTGATCTTCTCTGTTGAAGGTTTTCCTGCTTGTGGCACAAGTAAGTACAAATCTTTTGTGAATTTCTAAGTGAGTTGATGTAACTTGGAATAAATGAATAAATACCTGTGGCAGAATTTGTCACATTTTGTAGCTTTAATGTGAAATACTCTACAGGAGCTGAGTTGGCTCTGATATGCTTTCTTATGCATATGCAGGTGAGAAACACTGAGCTAACACAACTTTTTTTGTGGCTTTTAGGAGTATTATTTAACAACTTGTACATTTTAAAGCAGAAGTAAGCGATCCGGTCGTTTTTCTGACTTCTTGTCAGCCGATGGAGTTAGCAGTCCCCGCCCTCGTCATGGATCTATTGGTCCTCGTCCCTACATCACCATATTCACGTGCATCCCTTGGCTGCACACACAGAGAGGACCGCCCCTTTATGCCGTTCTCTCTCCTCATTGGATAAAGGTTGTAGGATACAAGAAAAGTTTTCTCCTTGGCTTACAGCAGAGCAGAGTGACTGACAGACCCGTGTTTCTGACCAAACAAGTGATTGCCGTCGGAAGATATAACTATTTAAGACTTATAAACACAAATATTCCGCTTACTTCTGCTTTAAGTACAACTTGACAGTCATCTGTAATAAATAAACTCAATAAACTCCAATTTCACGAGCCTTTAACATTTCAGCCAGTAAGTACAATGCTGAATGGGAGTGGAACGCATATTATTTTTTATAAAAGTGGAACAAACGTGTGTCTTATTGGATGTAAATATGAAACAAAATACATTTCTATGGAGGATTGATCTGTTTTTGTAGGTGAAATACTTTATAGGAGTTGCTTTGGCTGTAATATTGTTTCTTATACATTTGCAGGTGCGAAAGACATTTGGAAATATTTTACCATTTGTACATTTTAAGAATCACTTGTCCATCAATTGATTGACTCAACAACTTGTAGATTAAAAAAAACATATTGTAACAACAACTATTTGTAATAAGCTCACAAGTCAGTTGTGTTGTTGATTTTTTTTTTGTCTAAACTACAATACTCTTTTTTTCTTTACCAAGAAGCAAGAGAACGCATTGAAGCACGGTCACTGAAATGTGATTCTCTGGACAGTAAGTACGAAGCTGAAGGGAAGTGGAACAAATATGTGTATTATTGGACGTAAACCTGAAACTAAATTATAAATGTCTTTGGAGGATTGTTCTGTTTTTGTAGCATTAATGTGAAATACTTAATGCTTATCAGCCTATTGAAAACTAATACATAACGTCTCTGTAACTATATTAGTATGTATGTAAATCTTTGCACTGGCTTTGATATTATCTAATTCAATATTAGTATCAAATTGGCCCAAAACAAAGATACAACCTATTACTATTAGAATGACCCAAAGGGATAATTTCATCACTTTTATATCCATTTTTCCTCAGTGACGAGTGCTAGAGAGACCGAAGGCACCGCTCCCAAACAGCCTGTCAGAGACCCTCTGCTGCAGCTGGTTTCCCTCCAGATGGCGTCCGGCTGCTGGCTGCTGGATCCAGGTCTGGCTGCTGCACTGGGAAAGACCAGTGAGGAGCTGGACAAGGCAAAACCTGCATCGGTGGGTTACTGTAACCTTTAATGACACACATCTACAATGGGACTTGTTTTGGTATTAAACAGTGACATCAAGCTACTTTTCCCCCTGAGATACTTTAAATACTTTGCTCTCTTTGATGTCCTGTCACCTTTTCTGTCCCATGTGATTTTATTTGATTGAACCAGGTGAACCAGGAAGTGTGGGCCACCACTCTGGCTCTGATCTGGCTTCATGCTTTCAAGTTGGATGCTAAGGAGGAGTGGGAGCTCCTGGCTATGAAGGCTGCATCATGGTTCCGTGCTCAGAACGGTAATAAACATGATAATGAGTAGTTATAACAGTGTGTACTGGTTAAAATCAGCTGTTTGACTTGTCTTGTAAGTCTTTGTTTCAGCACCATGTCACTGTTCTCATCCTCGCTTCCCTGATCTTTTTTTTTTTTCAGCCCCATGTATGGCAGAGTGTGTGGAAGCTGGAAATGCACTGTTGGGTTGCAAGGTGCAGAGAGAAACCCTGGGGCTCTGAAGTATTTCACTAACCCAGCTGCTCTTTTTAAGTTGTCAACAGCCTTTACAAAATCAACACTGTAGTAACAACTTAATTGTATTATATGTCTATTTTATGTTGATGTTCCTCTTTTTTCATCATTATTAGTTTTGGTGTCAGTGTCTCTTACTTTGCTTCAGTCGAAATGATATGATATAAAATGTGTTGATTACTGAAATCAGTGAAAAGAATAAAGTTTAAATTAGTGAAATTACTTTTGTTGTTGTTGTTGTTGTTGTTGTTGTTGTTAACTACACCAGATAGGGAGAGGGAGAAAAAGAGAGAGAGGCTTTCGGGAACTGGATTTAAATGGAAACTTTAAGCTCCACCCATGCGGTGGTTTTCGGTAATGAACTCGAGCGTACCCGGGGGCTGGGCGGGGTTGACAGTTTTCTTTCAGTTTCAATCGGGAGAAGGATTTCTGTGTAACACCTACCTACAGGTTGACTGTATAAAGGCTTACATGTGAATGAAGGAGCTGCTGTGAAAGTGACTCACACTAAACGCTGATCGACAGAGGTGAGCTTTATTCTTCTGTGCTTTTATTCTGCTTATCCGAAATGACGCACTTGTTCACCACTGACATGATGACACGGCGAGAAGCCGCAGTAATAACAACAGCTTATATTAATATAATTAATATAACTTTAATAAAAAAAAAAAAAAAAACAACAGCTGGATCGTCACTGGGTTGTGGATCTTTTGAATGGTTTGTTATTATAGGCCTAATGTAACGTGACTACCGGTAAGTCTATTTCCTGTCAGCGCACTGACTCGCTCTAGATTGAATTCAAACTTAATTTCCTCTGTAGCCCTCGAACAAACTGATTTAAAACAAGATCTGCTCAGACTGAGCCAGGAAGAGCGCGGGCGTACGACAGCTGAGATTTAATTATGTGCAGTGCTGAGCTCTATTGATGATTCACTGTTTGACTGATGAGTAGATGAGGAAACGTAGCCTACATAAACATGTGAATGACTTGATTTTCCAGTCCTCTTTGCATGATGCATGACACTCAGAGTGATGACAATCTTGTTAAACACAATGAATGTTGTAGTGTATTATCCACCTGAACTTTTTGCTTTAACATCATGTATTAGCCTATGTTCTTCTTTGTATGTGTGCCCTTTTTTGGAACTGAAGGAAAGTGTGAATCGGTGCTCTGCTTCATGGACATGTGGTCGGCTGTGAATTATTTGTCTCAGGCTGGTTCTGCATAACTACTCCCTGCTTCTTCTCCTTCTTCTTATTACCAATCAATTGAATTGATTGTTTTATTGTTAGCAATATACAGGAGTATCTGTTAGTTTCATTATGATAATCATTAAGTGTATGTTATCTTTTGTGTCAAGACTCTACGAGCCTCGAAGGGGGGAAACATGTAGTGTATTATCCACCTGAACTTCAATGTCAAACAGTTAATGCCTATTATGGTAAGCTATATCCTTATGTTGGGAGAAGGTGGAGTTTTGGAGTTAGAAAGCATATAAGGTTATGGTTTTGAGCCATAGAGGGAGAGATCTTATTGGCACCAGAGATGCTCCAGGATTCGGCACTTTTTGTACACTGTTCTTCTTCTTGTAAATAAACTCTTTTTGAATACAAGTGAAGACGTGTCGGCGGTGATCCCTTCTTTTCATCAACACATCAATATACCACAATTTATTATCTTTCTGACCGCTGAGCATCTCTAATCCACTGTCACGTCACATGTCCTTTGCACAGGTACAATGGATTGCTGTGGTCTAATAAGTGTTGAGAAGAAACCAGGTACAGAGCTGTTAGAAAATATCTATCTTCAAATGTTTTTACAGATCATGCAACAGTTTTCATTCTGTCTCATTGTTTTTCCGTCCATGTCTCTGTCAGTTCCTCTGAAGAGCATCGAGGTGGAGCTGGAGGTGAGGGACCATGTGGCTACAGTGGTCTCCACCCTGAACTACGAGAACAAGGAGGACAAACCAATAGAGGCTGTTTTTGTCTTCCCTCTGCCTGGAGATGCTGCTGTCTGTCATTTCAGTGCTAAGATTGGACAGACAGAGGTTGTAGCTGAGGTGAAGGAGAAGCAGCAGGTGAGCTGGACGCTGGAGGTTTATCTCACTGTTAAAGATCCTAAAGAGACAGTAAACACTGATGTGGATGTTGTTGACGTGTGTCCTCTGTGCTCCAGGCTCGTGAGGAGTACGATGATGCTCTGAGCTCTGGTCAGCAGGCCTTCATGTTGGAGGAGAGTGAGCAGAGTCCAGATATATTCACTCTGAGCGTGGGCAGTCTGCCTCCAGGAGAGAGCGCCTCCATCAGGCTGGAGTACGTCACTGAGCTGGCTGTGCAGGCTGATGACGGGCTGAGGTTTTGTCTGCCTGCTGTGCTCAACCCTCGCTACCAACCTCAGGGTAGGAAATCCAGACAACACTTTTTAATTTAGTGAGTTTCTACAGCAGTGTCATGTACTAAACGTAGCATGTCAACTCACTGGAAATGAAAAAAAAAGTCTCTTTAAAGGGATAGTTCAACATTTTGGCCCATTGCCATAATCCCTAGTCATAGCAGCTTCACCTTTAATTATGTTATTCTTAACTTGTCTCCTACTCCCAGGTAGTGAAGGAGCCAGTGTCCAGGTGACTTCTGTTCCAGCCTCTCTGGTTCCCTACAGTCTGTCTTTTTCTGCCCGAGTGTCCTCTCCTCGTCCAGTCTCTAAAGTAGAGTCCAACTGTTCCCTGGACCCGGTCCAGTACCTCAACCCAGAACAGACCCAGGCCACGGTAGGTAGAATGCTGATGTGTCTGCTGTGTGTGGCTGTTCCTCAACATTAGGAAGACATTTCATAACTTTAATGATGTTTATGAGTGTGTTTTTGTGAACTCCAGGTGAAGTTGGCTGCAGGACACAAGTTTGACAGAGATGTTGAACTTCTGATTTATTACAAAGACGCCCACCAGCCCTCTGCTGTGGTGGAGGCAGGACAGGCCTCTGCCCAGTCTGGTGAGAGAAAACTACTCAAGATGTTATTTTGAATTGAAAGAGTTCATTATCCTCATTCTCCAACACGTATGATGTGTTTCAGGCACTCTGATGGGTGATCCAGTCGTGATGCTGAGTCTGTACCCTGAGTTCCCTCCGTCTGTGATGTCTTCAGCCGCCTCATGTGGGGAATTTGTGTTCTTGATGGATCGATCTGGGAGCATGGGCTCAGGCACAGGACATCAGTCTCGTATTGCCAGTGCCAGGGTATTCAACTAGTGTTAAGTCAATCGTAAAATCATTGATAGTTTCCCTCTTCAACAGTAAACTTCACTATTGATCCTCTCCTATCTTCAGGATACTCTACTGCTGCTGTTGAAGAGCTTACCACTGGGCTGCTATTTCAACATCTGCAGTTTCGGGTCAGGCTATGAAAACGTCTTCCCGTAAGTCATTCCTCCATATTACAAACAACTGTTCAAACAACATTGAAAATTGGATTTCAATCAACTTTCTACAACTGAAGTTCAACAAAACTGAAATCCTTATTATTGGATCCCATTGCTGAACGAACACTGGTCACAATATGTTTAGCCTAAACCTTGGTTTTGTGTTTGCCAGCAATTAAAAAAAGAATGATTTTTAAATTATGAAGATGCAGAAACACGTGCTTTTGTCTCCTCACATCTGGATCATTTTAACAACCATTTGTCCTGTGTTAAATCAAAAACCATGTAATGGCTCCAATCTGTGCAAAACTCATCTGCCGAGATTTCTAACCTGGACTAAGTTGCATAAATGTTGTTCCTGTTTTAGCACCTTCACACTGGCTTCCTGTTTGTTTAGTGTTGATATTTAGATTTAGTGATTATTTCTAAGGCCTCACAACCTGGATCCAAAAGATATCCCTGGCTGTTTAACCCCTTATGAACCGATGTAATATTGTTCTTTTTTATCTCAGGCAGAGGTCTGATGTTTGTTCTAGAGACCTGTTGTATTTTATTAATTGTAAAGCACCCTGTAAATGTGTTTAGAAAACTTCTACATAATGTTGTTGTTGTTTTTTAAAGCTTATCATTATTATTCAATGTTCATTTATTTGTATGATGGCAGTAAGAGTGTGGAGTACAGCCAGAGCTCCATGGAAGAGGCTGTGAAGAAGGTTGAGACGATGGAGGCTAATCTGGGAGGAACAGAGATCCTGAAGCCGCTCCAACATATTTACAGCCAGCCCTGCATTCCCAGTCAACCCAGACAAGTAAAACACACACACGGTTAACATGTTCAACATTTTGTGTTTAATATGTGTGTGTGCCCTACTGTAAATGTCACTTGTCCTTAATAACACAACAGTTCAGTTTTCAGTGCAGATCTTTCTATTTCCTTATTTGACAAGCACTTTACAAAAGTTTCATTGTTCTTTTCACATCAAAACCAGTTGTGTTACCACAGCAGGTGTTTTATTACATCTGGCATACTGTAGGAGCAGCTCATGCTTAGTATTTCTTGTTTACTCAGAGTTGTACAAGAACAATCTTGAAGGAACCAGTTTGTTTGAAACTCATACTTACCCCACCTTTGTTATATATATGAATGGATATATGACCTAAACCCATGTGTAAACTCTTCTCTCCAGCTCTTTGTCTTCACTGACGGAGAAGTGGGCAACACCAAAGAAGTGATAGATCTGGTGAAGAAGAATTCAGGTTCCCACAGGTGAAACAAAAACACAATCTCACAGTTTGACCCATGTTGTAGTGTTGTGCATCTTACAAACAAAACTTCTGTATTGCAGGTGTTTCTCTTTTGGGATCGGGGAAGGAGCCAGCTCTGCTCTCATCAATGGGATTGCCAAGGAAGGAGGAGGTCACGCCCAGTTCATCACAGGAAAGGACAGGATGCAACCTAAAGTAAGAAAAGAAACATGGATGAAAACATCTTCATTAAAATTCAAGTATTATCTTGTTGTAGTATATTTTGTGACAGCTCAATACCTCTCCCCACCTTTTATATATTTTTCATTAACCAGGTGATGCAGTCGCTGCGGTTTGCCCTGCAGCCAACCGTGCAGGACATCTCAGTCACATGGGATTTACCAAAAGGAGTGTCTGTCACTGTTCTCTCTCCACCAATCACAACACTTTTCCAGGGTCAAAGGTCACTGGTTTATGCCCAGCTCACTGGACAGGTCGGAGCAGCACCAACTCACAGTGAAACACGGCTCTGCTCTGGTTTATTTCAGCTGGTATATTTAATGAAGACTTCGCACTAATCAGGAAGCAACAAACCTACCTCCTTGAAAATTTATTGCAGTAAAGTAATTCTGAGTGTTTCTGGTTTAACATGGTTTCTAACTGTGTGAAACTTTCTCAGAGTTCAAAAGCATCAGAAGGTTCAGTGAGGGTGAAGTACAGCCTGGCAGGTCATCGCTCAAAGAACACGCTCCGCTTCAGTCTCAAACCTACAGAGGACACGGGGTAAAACTATTGTTAGAAAACACAGGGGGTGACAAAAGGAAACAGCCACAACAATTACATGATCAACTAGACATGCCTGATATCTCTATATCTGACTTATTTACAAAAATCCAACTTGTGTTGACTCCTCTGTCCTGTCTGCAGATTAACAGTCCACAGGTTGGGTGCTCGGACTCTGATTCGCTCCCTGGAGATGGAGGAGAGAGAGCACAGAGGAAGGCAAGATGGAAGAGTGAAGGAGAAGCTGGTGAAGCTCAGTGTCCAATCAGGAGTGAGCAGCTCCTACACTGCCTTCATTGCTGTGAACAAAGGCAGCGGTGAGCCGCTTCAAGGACCTCTAGTGCGGAGAAATGTTCCAACAGCCTGTGAGTGGCCTATTTCAGTAGCATTTTAAAAAAATGAACTAATTCTGTTCTCGTTCAATAATACTATAATATCTTTATTTCTTTTTCTTTCGTGAAGATGCACAGGCTCTGGGCCAACCTATTATGTCCCGTAGTAAGTATAAAGCTAAATAGAGGTAGAACTATAAATCGAGTGAATTGACTCTGTGTCTGTGTGTTTTGTTAGTTACTGACAATATATGGAGCTGGCCAGAGCAGCAAGTGGATGTGTCAGCTTTTTGAATATTAATTAACTACCTGTAAATTCAACAGCCAGTAATTTGATCTTCCCTGTTGAAGGTTACGAAGACTACTCTGCTTGTGCCAAAAGTAAGTACAAATCTGATTGTGAATCTCTATCAAAAAAGTGAATTGATGTGACTCGGAACAAATGAATAAATACCTGTGGCAGAATTTGTCACTTTTTGTAGCTTTAATGTGAAATACCCTGCAGGAGCTGAGTTGGCTCTGATATGCTTTCTTATGCAGGTGAGAAACACTGAGCTAACACAACTTTTTTGTGACTTTTATGAATATTATTTTACATGTTATGTACAACTTGTTAGTTATCTGTAATAAATTCAATAAACTCATGTTGTAGATATTTTTCATCTTGACCACCACTTCAATCTTACAGGAAGCTCTGGAGCGGTGCCTGTTTCACAGAACTTTACATTAAACTTTTTTTTTTTTTTTACTTAACTAGGGCTGCAACAATTATTTTCATTATCGATTATCTCTCGATTATTTAAACGATTAATCAATTTGTTTTTTGGTCAATAAAATGTTTTAAAAAGTTGAAAAATATCAATCAGTTTTCCCAAACCACAAGATGACGTCCTCAAATGTCCTTATTTGTCCAGAATACTCAGTTTATTGTTTTAAATTAATATTATTTTACAACTCGTTACATTTTAAGTACAACTTGTCATCTGTAATAAATTCAATAAACTCATGTTGTAGATATTTGTCATCTTGACCAACACTTTGTTTTTCAATCTTGCAGAATGCTCTGGATGGGCCTTTAAGATGTCAGCCAGTAAGTACAAAGCTGAATGGGAGTGGAACTCATATTATTCTTTTTTATAAAAGTAGCTACATTTCTGTGGTTGATTTTCTCTTTAAAGTCCTTTCGGCTACTTTTTGTCACTTATTTAAATATTTTTTAGGGCTGATACTAACGATTATTTTCATTATCGATTAATCTGTTGATTATTTAAACAATTAATCAATTTGTTTTTTGGTCAATAAAATGTTTTAAAAAGTTGAAAAATATCAATCAGATTTCCCAAACCACAAGATGACGTCCTCAAATGTCCTTATTTGTCCACAAACCAAAGAGATACTCAGTTTATTGTTATAAATGAATATTATTTTACAACTTGTACATTTTAAGTACAACTTGTAATCTGTAATAAATTCAATAAACTCATAAACTCATGTTGTAGATATTTTTCATCTTGACCAACACTTTGTTTTTCAATCTTGCAGGAAGTTCTAGAGCGCTGACTGTTGAACGGTCCTTAAACATGTCAGCCAGTAAGTACAAAACTGAATGGGAGTGGAACTCATATTATTTTTTATAAAAGTACTAGTGAACAAAACAGCATATTTCTGTGGTCGTTTTCTCTTTAAAGTCCTTTCGGCTACTTTTTGTCACTCATTTAAATATTTTTTAGGGCTGAAGCTAACGATTATTTTCATTATCGATTAATCTATTGATTATTTAAACGATTTATCGATTAGTTTTTTGCATCTATCGCTCTGGTTTTTTGGTCAATAAATGTTAAACCGCAAGATGATGTCTTGTTTTGTCCACAAACTGAAGACATACTCAGTTTATTGTTATAAAGGAACAAAGAGATCAGAAATATTCACATTTAAGAAGCTGAAATAAGAGAATTTGGACTAATTTTTCTTAAAAACACTACTCAAACTAATTTTTCAATTATCAAAATAGTAAGTACAAAGCTGATGGGAAGCGGAACAAATGTGTGTCTTATTGGATGAAAATTTGAAATGAAATACATTTCTATGGTGGGTTAAACTGTTTTTGTAGTTTTAATGTGACATACTTTATAGGAGTTACATTGGCTCTAATATTTAATTTATTTTTACACATATATTTCTGTTTGTACCAAGAGTCAGTGAAACGAAATTTCGTTCTATGCACACTGTGTATTTTGAATGACAATAAAGTAGCTATTCTATATTGCTTCTTATACATTTGCAGGTGTGAAAGACTGAGCTTTTGGAAATATTTTACACCTTGTACATTAAAAAAAACTTATTGTAACAACAACTACCTATTTGTAATAAGCTCACAAGTCAGTTGTGTTGTTGATTTTTTTTTGTCTAAAATGCAATACTCTTTGTTTCTCCGTTTTTTTTCTTGGATGTCATTGGAGCACGGTCACTGGAATGTGATTTTCTGGACAGTAAATACAAAGGCTAAGGGGAAGTGGCACAAACGTGTGTATTATTGGATGTAAATGTATTCTGCTTTTGTAGCTTTGATGTGAAGTACTTTATAGGAGCTCCATTATATTCCTCCTTATATTATTTCATATACATTTGCAGGTGTAAAAGACTCAGCTTTTGGAAATATAATTTTACCATTGTACATTTTAAGAATCACTTATCCATTAATTGATCGACTTAACAACTTGTTACTTGTTACTTACTTCTTGTAACAACTTGTGAGTTTTTGTAATAAGCTCACAAGTCAGTTGTATTGTTGATGTTTTTGTCTCAACTGCAATACTCTTTTTTTTTTTTTTTTTTTTTACCATGAAGGGATGGCTGTCATTGAAGCACAGTCACTGAGATGTGATTCTCTGGACAGTAAAGCTGAGGGGAAGTGGAACAAACGTGTATATTATGGACGTAAATCTGAAACTAAATAATAAATGTCTTATGAGGATTGTTCTGTTTTTGTAGCATTAATGTGAAATACTTAATGCGTATCAGCCTATTCAAAACTAATACATAATGTCTCTGTAACTATATTAGTAGCCTATGTATGTAAATCTTTGATATTAATAGCTTTGATATTATCTAATTCAATATTAGTATCAAATTGGCCCAAAACAAAGATACAACCTATTACTATTAGAGTGACCCAAAGGGATGATGTCATCACTTTTATATCAATTTTTCCTCAGCGACGAGTGCTAGAGAGACCAAAGGCACCGCTCCCAAACAGCCTGTCAGAGACCCTCTGCTGCAGCTGGTTTCCCTCCAGATGGCGTCCGGCTGCTGGCTGCTGGGTCCAGGTCTGGCTGCTGCACTGGGAAAGACCAGTGAGGAGCTGGACAAGGCAAAACCTGCATCGGTGGGTTACTGTAACCTTTAATGACACACATCTACAATGGAACTTGTTTTGGTATTAAACAGTGACATCAGGCTACTTTTCCCTCTGAGATACTTTAAATACTTGGCTCTCTTTGATTTCCTGTCACCTTTTCTGTCCCATGTGATTTTATTTGATTGAACCAGGTGAACCAGGAAGTGTGGGCCACCACTCTGGCTCTGATCTGGCTTCATGCTTTCAAGTTGGATGCTAAGGAGGAGTGGGAGCTCCTGGCTATGAAGGCTGCATCATGGCTCCGTGCTCAGAACGGTAATAAACATGATAATGAGTAGTTATAACAGTGTGTGCAGGTTAAAATCAGCTTTTTGACTTGTCTTTGTTTCAGCACCATGTAACTGTTCTCATCCTCGCTTCCCTGATTTTTGATTTTTCAGCCCCATGTATGGCAGAGTGTGTGGAAGCTGGAAATGCACTGTTGGGTTGCAAGGTGCAGAGAGAAACCCTGGGGCTCTGAAGTATTTCATTAACCTGGCTGCTCTTTTTAAGTTGTCAACAGCCTTTACAAAATCAACACTGTAACAACTTTATCTAATTGTATTATGTCTATTTTAATTTGGTGTTCCTCTTTTTTCATCATTATTGTCCTTTTGGTGTCAGTGTCTCCTATATTGAAAGTAGAATTTTGGGCTTTTGAACAAAATTAGCGTTACCAGTCTAAAATAGAGGTGACACACATGGGCTCTGTTCAGTGTAAACACTATATGACTATCAGCATGAATTAAAACCATATGAAGAATCGTATAAGCCGAAAAGCACATATACACTACTAATTTAATCAGTGCCTTCAGAAAGTGTGTTCATTCCTTTTCTGCAACACTAGGTGGCGACTTGCCGGGACTTCAGTGCATTATTTGATTGAAATGTTTAACCTTATGCCACATCTGGCAGTGATGTGAGTGTGTGTTTCTGCCTCATCTTACTTTGCTTCAGTCAAAATGATAATCTTGTGTTGATTACTGAAATCAGTGAAAAGAATAAAGTTTAAATTGGTGAAATTACTTTTGTTGTTGTCGTTGTTAACTACACCAGATAGAGGGAGGGAGAAAAAGAGAGAGAGAGGCTTTCGGGAACTGGATTTAAATGGCAACTTTAAGCTCCACCCATGCGGTGGTTTTCGGTAAAATAACATCGAGCGTACCCGGGGCTGAGAGGGGGGCGTGACTGATAGTTTTCTTTCAGTTTCAACCAGGATAAGGATTTCTGTGTAACACACACCTACCTACAGGTTGACTGTATAAAGGCTTACATGTGAATGAAGGAGCTGCTGTGAAAGTGACTCACACTAAACGCTGATCGACAGAGGTGAGCTTTATTCTTCTGTGCTTTTATTCTGTTTATCCGAAATGACGCACTTTCCAGCTGTTCACCACTGACATGATGACACGGCGAGAAGCCGCAGTAATAACAGCATAGTCACTGGGTTGTGGATCTTTTGAATGGTTTGATATCATAGGCCTAATGTAACGTGACTACCGATAAGTCTATTTCCTGTCAGCGCACTGACTCGCTCTAAATTAAATTCAAACTTAATTTCCTCTGTCCTCGAACAAACTGATTTAAGACAGCTGAGATTTAATTATGTGCAGTGCTGAGCTCTATTGATGATTCACTGTTTGACTGATGAGTAGATGAGGAAACGTACATAAACATGTGAATGACTTGATTTTCCTGTCCTCTATGCATGATGCATGACACTCAGAGTGATGACAATCTTGTTAAACACAATAAATGTTGTAGTGTATTATCCACCTGAACTTTTTGCTTTAACATCATGTATTAGCCTATGTTCTTCTTTGTATGTGTGCCCTTTTTTGGAACTGAAGGAAAGTGTGAATCGGTGCTCTGCTTCATATGTGGTCGGCTGTGAATTATTTGTCTCAGGCTGGTTCTGCATAACTACTGCTTCTTCTCCTTCTTATTATTATCAATCAATTGAATTGATTGTTTTATTGTTAGCAATATACAGGAGTATCTGTTAGTTTCATTATGATAAGTGTATGTTATCTTTTGTGTGTCGAGACTCTACGAGCCTCGAAGGGGGGAAACATGTAGTGTATTATCCACCTGAACTTCAATGTCAAACAGTTAATGCCTATTATGGTAAGCTATATCCTTATGTTGGGAGAAGGTGGAGTTTTGGAGTTAGAAAGCATATAAGGTTATGGTTTTGAGCCATAGAGGGAGAGATCTTATTGGCACCAGAGATGCTCCAGGATTCGGCACTTTTTGTACACTGTTCTTCTTCTTGTAAATAAACTCTTTTTGAATACAAGTGAAGACGTGTCGGCGGTGATCCCTTCTTTTCATCAACACATCAATATACCACAATTTATTGTCTTTCTGACCGCTGAGCATCTCTAATCCACTGTCATATGATGTCACATGTCCTTTGCACAGGTACAATGGACTGCTGTGGTCTAATAAGTGTTGAGAAGAAACCAGGTACAGAGCTGTTGGAAAATATCTATCTTCAAATGTTTTTACAGATCATGCAACAGTTTTCATTCTGTCTTTATGCTCATCATTGTTTTTCCATCCATGTCTCTGTCAGTTCCTCTGAAGAGCATCGAGGTGGAGCTGGAGGTGAGGGACCATGTGGCTACAGTGGTCTCCACCCTGAACTACGAGAACAAGGAGGACAAACCAATAGAGGCTGTTTTTGTCTTCCCTCTGCCTGGAGATGCTGCTGTCTGTCATTTCAGTGCTAAGATTGGACAGACAGAGGTTGTAGCTGAGGTGAAGGAGAAGCAGCAGGTGAGCTGGACGCTGGAGGTTTATCTCACTGTTAAAGATCCTAAAGAGACAGTAAACACTGATGTGGATGTTGTTGACGTGTGTCCTCTGTGCTCCAGGCTCGTGAGGAGTACGATGATGCTCTGAGCTCTGGTCAGCAGGCCTTCATGTTGGAGGAGAGTGAGCAGAGTCCAGATATATTCACTCTGAGCGTGGGCAGTCTGCCTCCAGGAGAGAGCGCCTCCATCAGGCTGGAGTACGTCACTGAGCTGGCTGTGCAGGCTGATGACGGGCTGAGGTTTTGTCTGCCTGCTGTGCTCAACCCTCGCTACCAACCTCAGGGTAGGAAATCCAGACAACACTTTTTAATTTAGTGAGTTTCTACAGCAGTGTCATGTACTAAACGTAGCATGTCAACTCACTGGAAATGAAAAAAAAAGTCTCTTTAAAGGGATAGTTCAACATTTTGGCCCATTGCCATAATCCCTAGTCATAGCAGCTTCACCTTTAATTATGTTATTCTTAACTTGTCTCCTACTCCCAGGTAGTGAAGGAGCCAGTGTCCAGGTGACTTCTGTTCCAGCCTCTCTGGTTCCCTACAGTCTGTCTTTTTCTGCCCGAGTGTCCTCTCCTCGTCCAGTCTCTAAAGTAGAGTCCAACTGTTCCCTGGACCCGGTCCAGTACCTCAACCCAGAACAGACCCAGGCCACGGTAGGTAGAATGCTGATGTGTCTGCTGTGTGTGGCTGTTCCTCAACATTAGGAAGACATTTCATAACTTTAATGATGTTTATGAGTGTGTTTTTGTGAACTCCAGGTGAAGTTGGCTGCAGGACACAAGTTTGACAGAGATGTTGAACTTCTGATTTATTACAAAGACGCCCACCAGCCCTCTGCTGTGGTGGAGGCAGGACAGGCCTCTGCCAAGTCTGGTGAGAGAAAACTACTCAAGATGTTATTTTGAATTGAAAGAGTTCATTATCCTCATTCTCCAACACGTATGATGTGTTTCAGGCACTCTGATGGGTGATCCAGTCGTGATGCTGAGTCTGTACCCTGAGTTCCCTCCGTCTGTGATGTCTTCAGCCGCCTCATGTGGGGAATTTGTGTTCTTGATGGATCGATCTGGGAGCATGGGCTCAGGCACAGGACATCAGTCTCGTATTGCCAGTGCCAGGGTATTCAACTAGTGTTAAGTCAATCGTAAAATCATTGATAGTTTCCCTCTTCAACAGTAAACTTCACTATTGATCCTCTCCTATCTTCAGGATACTCTACTGCTGCTGTTGAAGAGCTTACCACTGGGCTGCTATTTCAACATCTGCAGTTTCGGGTCAGGCTATGAAAACGTCTTCCCGTAAGTCATTCCTCCATATTACAAACAACTGTTCAAACAACATTGAAAATTGGATTTCAATCAACTTTCTACAACTGAAGTTCAACTAAACTGAAATCCTTATTATTGGATCCCATTGCTGAACGAACACTGGTCACAATATGTTTAGCCTAAACCTTGGTTTTGTGTTTGCCAGCAATTAAAAAAAGAGTGATTTTTAAATTATGAAGATGCAGAAACACGTGCTTTTGTCTCCTCACATCTGGATCATTTTAACAACCATTTGTCCTGTGTTAAATCAAAAACCATGTAATGGCTCCAATCTGTGCAAAACTCATCTGCCGAGATTTCTAACCTGGACTAAGTTGCATAAATGTTGTTCCTGTTTTAGCACCTTCACACTGGCTTCCTGTTTGTTTAGTGTTGATATTTAGATTTAGTGATTATTTCTAAGGCCTCACAACCTGGATCCAAAAGATATCCCTGGCTGTTTAACCCCTTATGAACCGATGTAATATTGTTCTTTTTTATCTCAGGCAGAGGTCTGATGTTTGTTCTAGAGACCTGTTGTATTTTATTAATTGTAAAGCACCCT
This sequence comes from Trachurus trachurus, assembly GCF_905171665.1. NCBI lineage: Eukaryota > Metazoa > Chordata > Actinopteri > Carangiformes > Carangidae > Trachurus > Trachurus trachurus. The sequence goes on along the minus strand of NC_139892.1, from coordinate 13,956,477 downwards.
GTAAATGTGTTTAGAAAACTTCTACATAATGTTGTTGTTGTTTTTTAAAGCTTATCATTATTATTCAATGTTCATTTATTTGTATGATGGCAGTAAGAGTGTGGAGTACAGCCAGAGCTCCATGGAAGAGGCTGTGAAGAAGGTTGAGACGATGGAGGCTAATCTGGGAGGAACAGAGATCCTGAAGCCGCTCCAACATATTTACAGCCAGCCCTGCATTCCCAGTCAACCCAGACAAGTAAAACACACACACGGTTAACATGTTCAACATTTTGTGTTTAATATGTGTGTGTGCCCTACTGTAAATGTCACTTGTCCTTAATAACACAACAGTTCAGTTTTCAGTGCAGATCTTTCTATTTCCTTATTTGACAAGCACTTTACAAAAGTTTCATTGTTCTTTTCACATCAAAACCAGTTGTGTTACCACAGCAGGTGTTTTATTACATCTGGCATACTGTAGGAGCAGCTCATGCTTAGTATTTCTTGTTTACTCAGAGTTGTACAAGAACAATCTTGAAGGAACCAGTTTGTTTGAAACTCATACTTACCCCACCTTTGTTATATATATGAATGGATATATGACCTAAACCCATGTGTAAACTCTTCTCTCCAGCTCTTTGTCTTCACTGACGGAGAAGTGGGCAACACCAAAGAAGTGATAGATCTGGTGAAGAAGAATTCAGGTTCCCACAGGTGAAACAAAAACACAATCTCACAGTTTGACCCATGTTGTAGTGTTGTGCATCTTACAAACAAAACTTCTGTATTGCAGGTGTTTCTCTTTTGGGATCGGGGAAGGAGCCAGCTCTGCTCTCATCAATGGGATTGCCAAGGAAGGAGGAGGTCACGCCCAGTTCATCACAGGAAAGGACAGGATGCAACCTAAAGTAAGAAAAGAAACATGGATGAAAACATCTTCATTAAAATTCAAGTATTATCTTGTTGTAGTATATTTTGTGACAGCTCAATACCTCTCCCCACCATTTTATATATTTTTCATTAACCAGGTGATGCAGTCGCTGCGGTTTGCCCTGCAGCCAACCGTGCAGGACATCTCAGTCACATGGGATTTACCAAAAGGAGTGTCTGCCACTGTTCTCTCTCCACCAATCACAACACTTTTCCAGGGTCAAAGGTCACTGGTTTATGCCCAGCTCACTGGACAGGTAGGAGCAGCACCAACTCACAGTGAAACACGGCTCTGCTCTGGTTTATTTCAGCTGGTATATTTAATGAAGACTTCGCACTAATCAGGAAGCAACAAACTTACCTCCTTGAAAATTTATTGCAGTAAAGTACTGTAATTCTGAGTGTTTCTGGTTTAACATGGTTTCTAACTGTGTGAAACTTTCTCAGAGTTCAAAAGCATCAGAAGGTTCAGTGAGGGTGAAGTACAGCCTGGCAGGTCATCGCTCAAAGAATACGCTCCGCTTCAGTCTCAAACCTACAGAGGACACGGGGTAAAACTATTGTTAGAAAACACAGGGGGTGACAAAAGGAAACAGCCACAACAATTACATGATCAACTAGACATGCCTGATATCTCTATATCTGACTTATTTACAAAAATCCAACTTGTGTTGACTCCTCTGTCCTGTCTGCAGATTAACAGTCCACAGGTTGGGTGCTCGGACTCTGATTCGCTCCCTGGAGATGGAGGAGAGAGAGCACAGAGGAAGGCAAGATGGAGGAGTGAAGGAGAAGCTGGTGAAGCTCAGTGTCCAATCAGGAGTGAGCAGCTCCTACACTGCCTTCATTGCTGTGAACAAAGGCAGCGGTGAGCCGCTTCAAGGACCTCTAGTGCGGAGAAATGTTCCAACAGCCTGTGAGTGGCCTATTTCAGTAGCATTTTAAAAAAATGAACTAATTCTGTTCTCGTTCAATAATACTATAATATCTTTATTTCTTTTTCTTTCGTGAAGATATAGAGGCTCTGGGCCAACCTATTATGTCCCGTAGTAAGTATAAAGCTAAATGGAGGTAGAACTATAAATCGAGTGAATTGACTCTGTGTCTGTGTGTTTTGTTAGTTACTGACAATATATGGAGCTGGCCAGAGCAGCAAGTGGATGTGTCAGCTTTTTGAATATTAATTAACTACCTGTAAATTCAACAGCCAGTAATTTGATCTTCCCTGTTGAAGGTTACGAAGACTACTCTGCTTGTGCCAAAAGTAAGTACAAATCTGATTGTGAATCTCTATCAAAAAAGTGAATTGATGTGACTCGGAACAAATGAATAAATACCTGTGGCAGAATTTGTCACTTTTTGTAGCTTTAATGTGAAATACCCTGCAGGAGCTGAGTTGGCTCTGATATGCTTTCTTATGCAGGTGAGAAACACTGAGCTAACACAACTTTTTTGTGACTTTTATGAATATTATTTTACATGTTATGTACAACTTGTTAGTTATCTGTAATAAATTCAATAAACTCATGTTGTAGATATTTTTCATCTTGACCACCACTTCAATCTTACAGGAAGCTCTGGAGCGGTGCCTGTTTCACAGAACTTTACATTAAACTTTTTTTTTTTTTTTACTTAACTAGGGCTGCAACAATTATTTTCATTATCGATTATCTCTCGATTATTTAAACGATTAATCAATTTGTTTTTTGGTCAATAAAATGTTTTAAAAAGTTGAAAAATATCAATCAGTTTTCCCAAACCACAAGATGACGTCCTCAAATGTCCTTATTTGTCCAGAATACTCAGTTTATTGTTTTAAATTAATATTATTTTACAACTCGTTACATTTTAAGTACAACTTGTCATCTGTAATAAATTCAATAAACTCATGTTGTAGATATTTGTCATCTTGACCAACACTTTGTTTTTCAATCTTGCAGAATGCTCTGGATGGGCCTTTAAGATGTCAGCCAGTAAGTACAAAGCTGAATGGGAGTGGAACTCATATTATTCTTTTTTATAAAAGTAGCTACATTTCTGTGGTTGATTTTCTCTTTAAAGTCCTTTCGGCTACTTTTTGTCACTTATTTAAATATTTTTTAGGGCTGATACTAACGATTATTTTCATTATCGATTAATCTGTTGATTATTTAAACAATTAATCAATTTGTTTTTTGGTCAATAAAATGTTTTAAAAAGTTGAAAAATATCAATCAGATTTCCCAAACCACAAGATGACGTCCTCAAATGTCCTTATTTGTCCACAAACCAAAGAGATACTCAGTTTATTGTTATAAATGAATATTATTTTACAACTTGTACATTTTAAGTACAACTTGTAATCTGTAATAAATTCAATAAACTCATAAACTCATGTTGTAGATATTTTTCATCTTGACCAACACTTTGTTTTTCAATCTTGCAGGAAGTTCTAGAGCGCTGACTGTTGAACGGTCCTTAAACATGTCAGCCAGTAAGTACAAAACTGAATGGGAGTGGAACTCATATTATTTTTTATAAAAGTACTAGTGAACAAAACAGCATATTTCTGTGGTCGTTTTCTCTTTAAAGTCCTTTCGGCTACTTTTTGTCACTCATTTAAATATTTTTTAGGGCTGAAGCTAACGATTATTTTCATTATCGATTAATCTATTGATTATTTAAACGATTTATCGATTAGTTTTTTGCATCTATCGCTCTGGTTTTTTGGTCAATAAATGTTAAACCGCAAGATGATGTCTTGTTTTGTCCACAAACTGAAGACATACTCAGTTTATTGTTATAAAGGAACAAAGAGATCAGAAATATTCACATTTAAGAAGCTGAAATAAGAGAATTTGGACTAATTTTTCTTAAAAACACTACTCAAACTAATTTTTCAATTATCAAAATAGTAAGTACAAAGCTGATGGGAAGCGGAACAAATGTGTGTCTTATTGGATGAAAATTTGAAATGAAATACATTTCTATGGTGGGTTAAACTGTTTTTGTAGTTTTAATGTGACATACTTTATAGGAGTTACATTGGCTCTAATATTTAATTTATTTTTACACATATATTTCTGTTTGTACCAAGAGTCAGTGAAACGAAATTTCGTTCTATGCACACTGTGTATTTTGAATGACAATAAAGTAGCTATTCTATATTGCTTCTTATACATTTGCAGGTGTGAAAGACTGAGCTTTTGGAAATATTTTACACCTTGTACATTAAAAAAAACTTATTGTAACAACAACTACCTATTTGTAATAAGCTCACAAGTCAGTTGTGTTGTTGATTTTTTTTTGTCTAAAATGCAATACTCTTTGTTTCTCCGTTTTTTTTCTTGGATGTCATTGGAGCACGGTCACTGGAATGTGATTTTCTGGACAGTAAATACAAAGGCTAAGGGGAAGTGGCACAAACGTGTGTATTATTGGATGTAAATGTATTCTGCTTTTGTAGCTTTGATGTGAAGTACTTTATAGGAGCTCCATTATATTCCTCCTTATATTATTTCATATACATTTGCAGGTGTAAAAGACTCAGCTTTTGGAAATATAATTTTACCATTGTACATTTTAAGAATCACTTATCCATTAATTGATCGACTTAACAACTTGTTACTTGTTACTTACTTCTTGTAACAACTTGTGAGTTTTTGTAATAAGCTCACAAGTCAGTTGTATTGTTGATGTTTTTGTCTCAACTGCAATACTCTTTTTTTTTTCTTTTTTTTTTACCATGAAGGGATGGCTGTCATTGAAGCACAGTCACTGAGATGTGATTCTCTGGACAGTAAGTACAAAGCTGAGGGGAAGTGGAACAAACGTGTATATTATGGACGTAAATCTGAAACTAAATAATAAATGTCTTATGAGGATTGTTCTGTTTTTGTAGCATTAATGTGAAATACTTAATGCGTATCAGCCTATTCAAAACTAATACATAATGTCTCTGTAACTATATTAGTAGCCTATGTATGTAAATCTTTGATATTAATAGCTTTGATATTATCTAATTCAATATTAGTATCAAATTGGCCCAAAACAAAGATACAACCTATTACTATTAGAGTGACCCAAAGGGATGATGTCATCACTTTTATATCAATTTTTCCTCAGCGACGAGTGCTAGAGAGACCAAAGGCACCGCTCCCAAACAGCCTGTCAGAGACCCTCTGCTGCAGCTGGTTTCCCTCCAGATGGCGTCCGGCTGCTGGCTGCTGGGTCCAGGTCTGGCTGCTGCACTGGGAAAGACCAGTGAGGAGCTGGACAAGGCAAAACCTGCATCGGTGGGTTACTGTAACCTTTAATGACACACATCTACAATGGGACTTGTTTTGGTATTAAACAGTGACATCAAGCTACTTTTCCCCCTGAGATACTTTAAATACTTTGCTCTCTTTGATGTCCTGTCACCTTTTCTGTCCCATGTGATTTTATTTGATTGAACCAGGTGAACCAGGAAGTGTGGGCCACCACTCTGGCTCTGATCTGGCTTCATGCTTTCAAGTTGGATGCTAAGGAGGAGTGGGAGCTCCTGGCTATGAAGGCTGCATCATGGCTCCGTGCTCAGAACGGTAATAAACATGATAATGAGTAGTTATAACAGTGTGTGCTGGTTAAAATCAGCTGTTTGACTACGGGGACAAATAAATTACTACTACTACTTACTTGTCTTTGTTTCAGCAACATGTCACTGTTCTCATCCTCGCTTCCCTGATTTTTTATTTTTCAGCCCCATGTATGGCAGAGTGTGTGGAAGCTGGAAATGCACTGTTGGGTTGCAAGGTGCAGAGAGAAACCCTGGGGCTCTGAAGTATTTTATTAACCCAGCTGCTCTTTTTTTGTTGTCAACAGCCTTTACAAAATCAACACTGTAACAACTTTATCTAATTGTATTATGTCTATTTTAATTTGGTGTTCCTCTTTTTTCATCATTATTGCCCTTTTGGTGTCAGTGTCTCCTATATTGAAAGTTAAATTTTGGGCTTTTGAACAAAATTAGCGTTAGCAGACTAAAAAAGAGGTGACACACATGGGCTCTGTTCAGTGTAAACACTATATGACTATCAGCATGAATTAAAACCATATGAAGAATCGTATAAACTGAAGAGCACATATACACTACAATATTTAATCAGTGCCTTCAGAAAGTGTGTTCATTCCTTTTCTGCAACACTAGGTGGCGACTTGTCGGGGCTTCAGTGCATTATTTGATTGAAATGTTTAACCTTATGCCACATCTGGCAGTGATGTGAGTGTGTGTTTCTGCCTCATCTTACTTTGCTTCAGTCAAAATGATAATCTTGTGTTGATTAATTAAATCAGTGAAAAGAATAAAGTTTAAATTGGTGAAATTACTTTTGTTGTTGTCGTTGTTGTTGTTAACTACACCAGATAGAGGGAGAAAGGCTTTCGGGAACTGGATTTAAATGGCAACTTTAAGCTCCACCCATGCGGTGGTTTTCGGTAATGACATCGAGCGTACCCGGAGCTGAGAGGGGGGCGTGACTGGTAGTTTTCTTTCAGTTTCAATCGGGAGAAGGATTTCTGTGTTAACACACACCTACCTACAGGTTGACTGTATAAAGGCTTACATGTGTATGAAGGAGCTGCTGTGAAAGTGACTCACACTAAACGCGGATCGACAGAGGTGAGCTTTATTCTTCTGTGCTTTTATTCTGCTTATCCGAAATGACGCACTTACCAGCTGTTCACCACTGACATGATGACACGGCGAGAAGCCGCAGTAATAACAACAGCTGTATAGTCACTGGGTTGTGGATCTTTTGAATGGTTTGTTATTGCCTAACAAAAACTGTGTCAAAGTCTATTTCCTGTAAGCGCACTGACTCGCTGTAAATTAATTTAGGTTAACCTATAATGTCCAGCCCTGGAACAAACAGCTGATTAAGGAAACGAAAACAAAACAAGATCTGCTAGAGATGAGGAGATGCGCGGCCGCACGACAGCTGAGATCTAATTATGTGCAGTGATGCGCTCTTGATTGAGTCAGTGTTTGATTGATGAGTAGGCTAGTAGCCTAAATGAGGAAACGTAGAGAAACATGTTGATTTGTTTTTGAAAAGTCCCCATTTCATTCCTCTATATGCATGATGCACGATACTCATAGTGATGACAGTCATGTTAAACACAATAGATGTTTTAGTACTGTATCTTTCTGACCGCTGAGCATCTCTAATCCACTGTCATATGATGTCACATGTCATTTGCACAGGTACAATGGACTGCTGTGGTCTAATAAGTGTTGAGAAGAAACCAGGTACAGAGCTGTTAGAAAATATCTATCTTCAAATGTTTTTACAGATCATGCAACAGTTTTCATTATGTCTTAATGCTCATCATTGTTTTTCCATCCATGTCTCTGTCAGTTCCTCTGAAGAGCATCGAGGTGGAGCTGGAGGTGAGGGACCATGTGGCTACAGTGGTCTCCACCCTGAACTACGAGAACAAGGAGTACAAACCAATAGAGGCTGTTTTTGTCTTCCCTCTGCCTGGAGATGCTGCTGTCTGTCATTTCAGTGCTAAGATTGGACAGACAGAGGTTGTAGCTGAGGTGAAGGAGAAGCAGCAGGTGAGCTGGACGCTGGAGGTTTATCTCACTGTTAAAGATCCTAAAGAGACAGTAAACACTGATGTGGATGTTGTTGACGTGTGTCCTCTGTGCTCCAGGCTCGTGAGGAGTACGATGATGCTCTGAGCTCTGGTCAGCAGGCCTTCATGTTGGAGGAGAGTGAGCAGAGTCCAGATATATTCACTCTGAGTGTGGGCAGTCTGCCTCCAGGAGAGAGCGCCTCCATCAGGCTGGAGTACGTCACTGAGCTGGCTGTGCAGGCTGATGACGGGCTGAGGTTTTGTCTGCCTGCTGTGCTCAACCCTCGCTACCAACCTCAGGGTAGGAAATCCAGACAACACTTTTCATTACTTAAACCAAAATCTTTTTGAATAAGCAATAACATGACTTATATTCTTCTATTGTGATATGAACAATAGAATTTACTGTATGAGGTTGAAATCTGCTGGAGACCTTTACACCTTTACATACATTCTTACCACAAACACCTTCAAGTGTCTTCGGGGTTCTACATTGTTTTTTTTTCTCCACAATATCTTTATTTGAATTTTAAGCAGCATAGCAAAGAGAAATATAGTCTTTGACATTCCTGCAACATGTCTGTTAGCTGCCTTATTATGTTCAAAACACAACATAAAACAAAAAATCACAGAACACAAAACAACATGCTTCTCATGTTATTTAAGCAGATGATTTACACCACTTAGTGTAGTCCTATCAAATGATACAATGAAAAACTACGGGTATCTGAAAGAAAAAAAAGAAAAGAAAATGGACAATAATAAAAACACGAAAGATAATGATAATCACAATCTTGGAAACTGCTATATCCACAGCTATTAGTCATTGATTTGATTGTCTATTATGTCTGAGTCCTTGACATATTCAATGAAGGGCCTCCATATACATTCAAATATGTGTTGTTTGGCCTTCAGTATGTAAGTTATTCTTTCCAGTGGTAGGCTCGACAACATCTGTCTTAACCATGGTTCTACATTGTTTGTATTATGTGGAAATATAAAATGAGTTATCACGGCTAATCAATGGTGAACGTGAAGTATTGGAGCTGTTCGCTGACTTTCATTTGGCACCAGTGTCTGGTCATCGCACTGAATCTGTCCCGTCTGAAGCTGCCAGCATCAAACCTCAAACCTAACCTGCCCCCTCCAAGACATATACTATGTATGTGTGCATGTTGTTTTATTTACTGCAAGAGGTATAGCTTCTCATCTGAGAACAGTTGTTTTCAACTCAGAGTTTGTCCTTCAACAGTCAAAGTTGTGCAAAGCTGCTTTGTTTTTGTGAAACATTTAATCATTGTCAGGTGATTATTTTCATCTAAAGTTCTTCAGAAAGTATGATTCATCTGAGAATGCAGAGTGGGTGGAGGCTTTACTGTATGCTTACTCACTTTTGAACATCCCCTCCAGGCCTGGCTCCAGGAGTGACTCTCACTTTTTCTCCTGTCACCAAGTTGCTCCATCCATTTTCAGTAAAGGGTCAATTTTCATAAAAATCTGACTATACACACAGGGAAATAAATCTTGACTCAAATGATGAATCAAATTAATGCAACACTATGTTTCTTGATAAATGTAACATAAAATGTCACATTATTTCGAAAAAACATTACCTGCTCCGTGTTGCTAAAATACAGAAATACAGCCAAAAAAGATTTTTCAATTTAATGTTTTCAGAAGACACTACACTTATAAATACACTTCAATCCACTGTAGGCGGATAAAATATTTGATATTAATCATTCCATTGTGGTTACACCATTGGCATTTTCAGAGGCATTCAGTCTTTCTTTTGTTAAAAAAGGTTCAAATGTAATTTTAGATGACATAAAACCAACATGAATACAAAATGTACATTATAAAAAATCAGATGCATGATTTGAAAAAAAAAATTTGATTATTTTTTTCATTTTTAAAAAACTAGGACCATTTTGTCCTGAAGTTACACCTACTGTAAAGTTACACTGGCCAGGGCAAAAACAATTCCCCCAAAACTAAAACTGAGCAGAGCACACTTTTTTTCTGTTGATTTATGTTTAGTCACTTGTTCTGGGAGCAAGAGGCTGAAATGAGTTTCTTCTGGGAAAAGGATGTGTTCACCCTAAGAGACTTGTTGAGGAGCTCAGAGATCTGGCCACAGCTGGACACAGCTGTGTTTAAAATCACTACTTCTGCAGTGAAAGGAGCCATGAATGGAGCCAACTCAATAGGTTTAGGCATCTAGTCATCATAGTACAGACTCAGTACAGGCTGGAAGGGAATCAGGCCTGAGGATCCTTCAAGAGGAGCTGAGGAGAGCAGCCAGTCAGGAGGGCGTCTGGCTGTGATGTTTGTCTCAGCTGGAGCGTTTAGGTTGAAGGATCTTCTGTGTCCAGAACTTCTGCTGGATGAACAGCTCTCGGTCTCTAATGTCTCTTTAATTATGTTATTCTTAACTTGTCTCCTACTCCCAGGTAGTGAAGGAGCCAGTGTCCAGGTGACTTCTGTTCCAGCCTCTCTGGTTCCCTACAGTCTGTCTTTTTCTGCCCGAGTGTCCTCTCCTCGTCCAGTCTCTAAAGTAGAGTCCAACTGTTCCCTGGACCCGGTCCAGTACCTCAACACAGACCAGACCCAGGCCACGGTAGGTAGACTGCTGATGTGTCTGCTGTGTGTGGTTGTTCCTCAACATTAGGAAGACATTTCATAACTTTAATGATGTTTATGAACTCCAGGTGAAGTTGGCTGCAGGACACAAGTTTGACAGAGATGTTGAACTTCTGATTTATTACAAAGACGCCCACCAGCCCTCTGCTGTGGTGGAGGCAGGACAGGCCTCTGCCCAGTCTGGTGAGAGAAAACTACTTAAGATGTTATTTTGTAGAAAAAAAGGTACTTATTTTACATCTAAGTAACATTTTTGGAATAAACATTGTGTTTCAGGCACTCTGATGGGTGATCCAGTCGTGATGCTGAGTCTGTACCCTGAGTTCCCTCAGTCTGTGATGTCTTCACTGGCCCAATGTGGAGAGTTTGTGTTCTTATTGGATCGATCTGGGAGCATGGATGATAGTTACTATGAATCTCAGGAAACATCTCGTATTGCCAGTGCCAGGGTATTCAACAAGTGTTAAGTCAATCATAAAATCATTGATAGTTTCCCTCTTCAACAGTAAACTTCACTATTGATCCTCTTCTATCTTCAGGATACTCTACTGCTGCTGTTGAAGAGCTTACCAATGGGCTGCTATTTCAACATCTACAGTTTCGGGTCAGGCTATGAACACATCTTCCCGTAAGTCACTCTCTCATATTTTTTTATGTTTGAATATGTGTGAATGCCATGGTGCATTTCACCCGTTATATACTGTCTATATATATACTAATTTTGTTTGTCATCTCCATGCTCCTCCCTGGGTAGGTCGTAGGTTTCCATTTTATTTACATTTTTATTCAGACAATTCTCAATTTTATCTCCCCATAAAGCAGACTGTCGCCGACTTGAGTCGAGTTCTCTACAAAACTGTTTTGATGACACCAAAACTGGATCTCAATCAACTTCCTACAACTGAACTCTCTCAAAACTGAAATCCTTATTATTGGACCCCAGCATGTTGAACAAGCTGAACAAACACTGCCACTTGCTGGTCACAATAGTTTAAACCTGTTGCAAGAAACCTTGGTTTTCTGTTTGCAGTAGGCTCATAGCTACTAAAAGTATCCCAATTTGATATCAGGGTGAAAACAGAAGAGGATGGTGCCTTGTTGTTGTATTTTTTCTTAATTGTAAAAAACTTTGTAACAAATTTTAGAAAAATGCTTTTTTTTTTTAAAAAAAAAGAAAAAAAAGAAAAAGTATTAATATTACTAATACTATTACATTCCTTTGTGTGATGGCAGTAAGAGTGTGGAGTACAGCCAGAGCTCCATGGAAGAGGCTGTGAAGAAGGTTGAGACAATGGAGGCTAATCTGGGAGGAACAGAGATCCTGAAGCCGCTCCAACATATTTACAGCCAGCCCTGCATTCCCAGTCAACCCAGACAAGTAAAACACACACACGGTTAACATGTTCAACATTTTGTGTTTAATATGTGTGTGTGCCCTACTGTAAATGTCACTTGTCCTTAATAACACAAAACAGTTCAGTTTTCAGTGCAGATCTTTCTATTTCTTTATTTGACAAGCACTTTACAAAAGTTTTCATTGTTCTTTTCACAACATAAAACAGTTGTGTTACTTCAGTGACATGACTCATCATGATGTTATGTAACTCATGTGTAAACTCTTCTCTCCAGCTCTTTGTCTTCACTGACGGAGAAGTGGGCAACACCAAAGAAGTGATAGATCTGGTGAAGAAGAATTCAGGTTCCCACAGGTGAAACAAAAACACAATCTCACAGTTTGACCCATGTTGTAGTGTTGTGTGTCTTACAAACAAAACTTCTGTATTTCAGGTGTTTCTCCTTTGGGATCGGGGAAGGAGCCAGCTCTGCTCTCATCAATGGGATTGCCAAGGAAGGAGGAGGTCACGCCCAGTTCATCACAGGAAAGGACAGGATGCAACCTAAAGTAAGGACATTTTTTAGTAATGCAAATGCAACATCACATTTATATTTACACAAATATCATGAGTTGAGTAAGTAAAAGCTCAGAAGAAACTGTTTCGTCCTCCAGGTGATGCAGTCGCTGCGGTTTGCCCTGCAGCCAGTGGTGCAGGACATCTCAGTCACATGGGATTTACCAAAAGGAGTGTCTGTCACTGTTCTCTCTCCACCAATCACAACACTTTTCCAGGGTCAAAGGTCACTGGTTTATGCCCAGCTCACTGGACAGGTAGGAGCAGCACCAACTCACAGTGAAATACCTCTCTGCTCTGATTTTTATCAGCATTCAGCTTTATTACCGTAATGATTTGAAGCCTGAAAAAGACCCAAACTCAATGAGACTGCCTGTTGAAACGAAGGATTTACTAATAATCATGTGATTCCCTTGGGACTGTCAGTAGCTTAAAATAATTAATGACAATGAATCACATGAATGTCCATTCGTAATTATGATTAATTGTAGTATGTTTTAATTTGTTCAAAATTCACCTTAAAGGGATATTTGGTGCCATTAGTGCTCAGTGATGGACAAATATTTATGTATAAAAGTAATTTTATTATACAAAAAAAAAATACAATTATTGTACAGATTCCCTCAAAACCCTCTGTATTTGGCATAAAAAATGTTGTCAAGTAATAATGACAGCCTTGTCTGAGTAATTGCACCAGGTTAGCAGAGATGGTTTAGCTTAGCTAGCCTCCAATAATGGATTAATCTCATGTAGCATCAGAGACCAATGCAACAGAAAATGTGATGATTGTGTGTCCAAATAAATGTAATAACTGCACATAACAACCCCCTGCAATTCAGCAATTAACCTGGTTTCTAACTGTGTAAAACTTTTCTCAGAGTCCAGAGGCTTCAGAAGGTTCAGTGATGGTGAAGTACAGTCTGGCGAGTCATCGCTCTGAGAACCAGCTCCACTTCAGTCTCAAACCTGAAGAGGACACGGGGTAAAATTCATTTAAAACCATCAGTTGCTGTTTTGTATTAGGTTGTGAATTTACAATATTGGATTTGAATTATTTAAATAAAATCAAACATAGTATTTAATGAAATAATTTTGCACTGAGACATTAAGACTGCTCAGTGACTGATACACACATATTGTACAATATAATCTATTTCTATTGGTATTTTAAGCCTCATTGATTTTCACTGTCACCTCACAGTAAAAGATCAAAATACAGCATAAACGACATCTACATCTCTAATATCTGAATTGTTATCTAACGGTTAAGACAACATTTGACCTGTGTTGACTCCTCTGTCCTGTCTGCAGATTAACAGTCCACAGGTTGGGTGCTCGGACTCTGATTCGCTCCCTGGAGATGGAGGAGAGAGAGCACAGAGGAAGGCAAGATGGAGGAGTGAAGGAGAAGCTGGTGAAGCTCAGTGTCCAATCAGGAGTGAGCAGCTCCTACACTGCCTTCATTGCTGTGAACAAAGGCAGCGGCGAGCCACTTCAAGGACCTCTGGTGCGGAGAAATGTTCCAACACCAAGTAAGTGGCATTTTCAGTGGCAGATAAAAACGAATACTGTTCTCATCCAGTAATAATAATATAATATCTTGATCCTAAACATTTGCTTTTTTTCTTTTTCTTTCTTGAAGTCATGTATGGTGCTATGTGCCAACCTAAGGCATTATGTGCAAAGGGAGCAAACGTTAGTAAGTACAAAGCTGAATGAGGGTAGAACTCATCTCATCTGTGTATTTTTATAAATGACTCTGTGTCTGAATTGCTCTTTCTTTGTTATTTAATGTGAAATAGTGGATGTACAGTAGGAGTTGTTTTAGCTCTGGTATTTATGTTAGTCACAGACAACATCTGGTTCTGCCTGGAGCAGCAAGTCAGGATGTGTCAGCTTTTTTAATATTAATTTAGCTCAGGAGCCAGTGATTTAGTTGATATAGTGTAATGTATGTTTTTGTACTATAGCGTCGCCCTTTTTGTCCAAGACAAGTTTCTCTTACAGGAGACAAATAAAGAAACTTAACTTTACAACTATTCACTACAATTATTTCACACAATGTCTTCAACTCTCTGTCTTATTCCATCTTAAAGATGACTCAGGTTTCCCTGCTCGTACCAAAATAAAGTTCAAATGTGAGAGTGAATTTCCATAAGTATAGTAAACTAATATCATTTGGGACAAATGAATAAATACCATGTGGCAGGATGTGTCACTTTTTGTAGCTTTAATGTGAAATAATCTATTATTGCAAATGTTATTTTACAACTTGTACATTTTAAGAACAAGTTGTCAGTCATTTGTAATAAACTCAGTAAACTCATTGTTTTTTTTCTTCTTGACCACAATACTTTGTTTTTCAATCTCTAGGAGGAGCAGGGATTTTGTTAAAGGGCTGTAAGAAAGGCAGTAAGTACAAAGCTGAATTGGTTATATAGTATATTGAATTAGACAAAACAGCACATCTCTGTTGGTGTTGATTGATTTTTAGAAATATAGTTTTACAACTTGTACATTTTAAGAACGACTTGTCAGTCATTTGCTCTCAATTTGTGTTTGAATCTTAAAGGGCCCATGGGAATGATGCGTATTCGGCAAGCCTGTAACGCTCTACCCAGTAAGTAAAGCTGAATAGATGTGGGACATTAAAACAGTATTTCTGTGGCTGATTTCCTCTTAAAGGTCCTTTCAGCTAATTTAAATGATTTTTCACTCATTGAACTAAAATTGTTTTCTGTCAATCACTAGCCTTACGAAAGGGTAAGAGGTGCAGTAAGCCTCAGGCTGTTGAACGTGAGTGAAACTCACATCTTTGTATTAATCTAAATTCAGTGAACACTGAGTAAAAGAAAAAAATCAAATCTCTTTTGTTGTTACTACTGAACAAATGACTTTTCCTGTGATACAATGTCACTTTTTTCTTGAAACATGACTGTAGAAATTGTGAGTTTTTGTAAAAACCTCACAAGTCTGTTGTGTTGTTGTAGCTTTTTTGTTTAAACCTTTTTTTCATAGTAACAGGTGCTTCACCGGACTGTGGTCCTGGACCCCGTATGGCCAGTAAGTACAAAGCTGGGAAGATGTGGAACAAACTTGTGTATTATTGGATGTAAATGTGAAACAAAATACATTTCTATGGAGGATTATTCTCTTTTTGTAGCTTTAATGTGAAATACTTTATAGGAGCTGCATTGGCTCTCTCTTATGCATATACAGGTTAGAAAGACTGAGCTTCTGGAAATATAATTTTATCATTTGTGCATTTTAAGAGTCACTTGTCCGTCATTTCATCGACTTAACAACTTGTACATTTAAAAAACCTCCTGTAACAAAATTATAGCTGAATCAAAGCTCTCAGTGACTTTACTAGTATGTGTGTAAATCTTTGCACTTGCTTTTATCTTATCTTATCCAATATTTGTGTCAAATTGGCCCAGACCAGAGATACAACCTCACTATTAAAATGGGAATAATTTCATCACTTTTATTTCCATTTTTCTTCAGTGTTGAGTGCTGAAGAGACCAAAGGCACCGCTCCCAAACAGCCTGTCAGAGACCCTCTGCTGCAGCTGGTTTCCCTCCAGATGGCGTCTGGCTGCTGGCTGCTGGGTCCAGGTCTGGCTGCTGCACTGGGAAAGACCAGAAAGAAGGTGGACAAGGCAAAACCTGCATTGGTGGGTTACTGTAACCTTTAATGACACACATCTACAATGGGACTTGTTTTGGTATTAAACAGTGACATCAGGCTACTTTTCCCCCTGAGATACTTTAAATACTTTGCTCTCTTTGATTTCCTGTCACCTTTTCTGTCCCATGTGATTTTATTTGATTGAACCAGGTGAACCAGGAAGTGTGGGCCACCACTCTGGCTCTGATCTGGCTTCATGCTTTCAAGTTGGATGCTATGGAGGAGTGGGAGCTCCTGGCTATGAAGGCTGCATCATGGCTCCGTGCTCAGAACGGTAATAAACATGATAATGAGTAGTTATAACAGTGTGTGCTGGTTAAAATCAGCTGTTTGACTTATTTCATCAATATTTTGTAAATCTTTGTTTCAGCACCGTGTGTGGCAGAGTGTGTGGAAGCTGGAAATGCACTGTTGGGTTGCAAGGTGCAGAGAGAAACCCTGGGGCTCTGAAGTATTTCACTAACCCAGCTGCTCTTTTTAAGTTGTCAACAGCCTTTACAAAATCAACACTGTAACAACTTTATCTAATTGTATTATGTCTATTTTAATGTGGTGTTCCTCTTTTTTCATCATTATTGTCCTTTTGGTGTCAGTGTCTCCTATATTGAAAGTTAAATTTTGGGCTTTTGAACAAAATTAGCGTCAGCAGTCTAAAATAGAGGTGACACATAAGGGCTCTGTTCAGTGTAAACACTATTATCAGCATGAATTAAAACCAAATGAAGAATCGTATAAGCCGAAGAGCACAATCAGTGCCTTCAGAAGGTGTGTTCATTCCTTTTCTGCAACACTAGGTGGCGACTTGCCGGGACTTCAGTGCATTAGGCTATTTGATGTGAGTGTGTGTTTCTGCCTCATCTTACTTTGCTTCAGTCAAAATGATAATCTTGTGTTGATTACTGAAATCAGTGGAAAGAATAAAGTTTAAATTGGTGAAATTACTTTTGTTGTTGTCGTTGTTGTTGTTAACTACACCAGATGGGGAGAGGGAGAAAAAGAGAGAGAGAGGCTTTCGGGGAACTGGATTTAAATGGAAACTTTAAGCTCCACCCATGCGGTGGTTTTCGGTAATGACATCGAGCGTACCCGGAGCTGAGAGGGGGGCGTGACTGGTTCAGTTTCAACCAGGAGAAGGATTTCTGTGTTAACACACACCTACCTACAGGTTGACTGTATAAAGGCTTACATGTGAATGAAGGAGCTGCTGTGAAAGTGACTCACACTAAACGCGGATCGACAGAGGTGAGCTTTATTCTTCTGTGCTTTTATTCTGCTTATCCGAAATGACGCACTTACCAGCTGTTCACCACTGACATGATGACACGGCGAGAAGCCTCCGTACTAACAGCTGTATAGTCACTGGGTTGTGGATCTTTTGAATGGTTTGTTATTGTTATGTAGCCTAACAAAAACTGTGACAAAGTCTATTTCCTGTAAGCGCACTGACTCGCTCTAAATTAATTTAGACTAACCTATCATTTCCAGTCCTGGAACAAACAGCTGATTAAGGAAACGAAAACAAAACGAAAACGAAACAAGATCTGCTCAGACTGAGTCAGGAGATGCGCGGCCGCACGACAGCTGAGATCTAATTATGTGCAGTGATGCGCTCTTGATTGAATCAGTGTTTGATTAATGAGTAGGCTAGTAGCCTAAATGAGAGAAACATGTTGATTTGTTTTTGAAAAGTCCCCATTTCATTCCTCTATATGCATGATGCACGATACTCATAGTGATGACAGTCATGTTAAACACAATAGATGTTTTAGTACTGTATCTTTCTGACCGCTGAGCATCTCTAATCCACTGTCATATGTCACATGTCATTGGACAGGTACTACAATGGACTGCTGTGGTCTAATAAGTGTTGAGAAGAAACCAGGTACAGAGCTGTTAGAAAATATCTATCTTCAAATGTTTTTACAGATCATGCAACAGTTTTCATTCTGTCTTAATGCTCATCATTGTTTTTCCATCCATGTCTCTGTCAGTTCCTCTGAAGAGCATCGAGGTGGAGCTGGAGGTGAGGGACCATGTGGCTACAGTGGTCTCCACCCTGAACTACGAGAACAAGGAGGACAAACCAATAGAGGCTGTTTTTGTCTTCCCTCTGCCTGGAGATGCTGCTGTCTGTCATTTCAGTGCTAAGATTGGACAGACAGAGGTTGTAGCTGAGGTGAAGGAGAAGCAGCAGGTGAGCTGGACGCTGGAGGTTTATCTCACTGTTAAAGATCTGAAAGAGACAGTAAACACTGATGTGAGTGTTGTTGACGTGTGTCCTCTGTGCTCCAGGCTCGTGAGGAGTACGATGATGCTCTGAGCTCTGGTCAGCAGGCCTTCATGTTGGAGGAGAGTGAGCAGAGTCCAGATATATTCACTCTGAGTGTGGGCAGTCTGCCTCCAGGAGAGAGCGCCTCCATCAGGCTGGAGTACGTCACTGAGCTGGCTGTGCAGGCTGATGACGGGCTGAGGTTTTGTCTGCCTGCTGTGCTCAACCCTCGCTACCAACCTCAGGGTAGGAAATCCAGACAACACTTTTCATTACTTAAACCAAAATCTTTTTGAATAAGCAATAACATGACTTATATTCTTCTATTGTGATATGAACAATATGATTTACTGTATGAGGTTGAAATCTGCCGGAGACCTTTACACCTTTACATACATTCTTACCACAAACACCTTCAAGTGTCTTCGGGGTTCTACATTGTTTTTTTTTCTCCACAATATCTTTATTTGAATTTTAAGCAGCATAGCAAAGAGAAATATAGTCTTTGACATTCCTGCAACATGTCTGTTAGCTGCCTTATTATGTTCAAAACACAACATAAAACAAAAAATCACAGAACACAAAACAACATGCTTCTCATGTTATTTAAGCAGATGATTTACACCACTTAGTGTAGTCCTATTAAATGATACAATGAAAAACTACGGGTATCTGAAAGAAAAAAGAAAAAAAAGAAAAGAAAATGGACAATAAAAAAAAGAAAGATAATAATAATCACAATCTTGGAAACTGCTATATCCACAGCTATTAGTCATTGATTTGATTGTCTATTATGTCTGAGTCCTTGACATATTCAATGAAGGGCCTCCATATACATTCAAATATGTGTTGTTTGGCCTTCAGTATGTAAGTTATTCTTTCCAGTGGTAGGCTCGACAACATCTGTCTTAACCATGGTTCTACATTGTTTGTATTATGTGGAAATATAAAATGAGTTATCACGGCTAATCAATGGTGAACGTGAAGTATTGGAGCTGTTCGCTGACTTTCATTTGGCACCAGTGTCTGGTCATCGCACTGAATCTGTCCCGTCTGAAGCTGCCAGCACCAAACCTCAAACCTAACCTGCCCCCTCCAAGACATATACTATGTATGTGTGCATGTTGTTTTATTTACTGCAAGAGGTATAGCTTCTCATCTGAGAACAGTTATTTTCAACTCAGAGTTTGTCCTTCAACAGTCAAAGTTGTGCAAAGCTGCTTTGTTTTTGTGAAACATTTAATTGCTGTCAGGTGATTATTTTCATCTAAAGTTCTTCAGAAAGTATGATTCATCTGAGAATGCAGAGTGGGTGGAGGCTTTATGCTTACTCACTTTTGAACATCCCCTCCAGGCCTGGCTCCAGGAGTGACTCTCACTTTTTCTCCTGTCACCAAGTTGCTCCATCCATTTTCAGTAAAGGGTCAATTTTCATAAAAATCTGACTATACACACAGGGAAATAAATCTTGACTCAAATGATGAATCAAATTAATGCAACACTATGTTTCTTGATAAATGTAACATAAAATGTCACATTATTTAGAAAAAACATGACCTGCTCCGTGTTGCTAAAATACAGAAATACAGCCAAAAAAGATTTTTCAATTTAATGTTTTCAGAAGACACTACACTTCTTATAAATACACTTCAATCCACTGTAGGCGGATAAAATATTTGATATTAATCATTCCATTGTGGTTACACCATTGGCATTTTCAGAGGCATTCAGTCTTTCTTTTGTTAAAAAAGGTTCAAATGTAATTTTAGATGACATAAAACCAACATGAATACAAAATGTACATTATAAAAAATCAGATGCATGATTTGAAAAAAAAATTTTGATTATTTTTTTCATTTTTAAAAAACTAGGACCATTTTGTCCTGAAGTTACACCTACTGTAAAGTTACACTGGCCAGGGCAAAAACAATTCCCCCAAAACTAAAACTGAGCAGAGCACACTTTTTTTCTGTTGATTTATGTTTAGTCACTTGTTCTGGGAGCAAGAGGCTGAAATGAGTTTCTTCTGGGAAAAGGATGTGTTCACCCTAAGAGACTTGTTGAGGAGCTCAGAGATCTGGCCACAGCTGGACACAGCTGTGTTTAAAATCACTACTTCTGCAGTGAAAGGAGCCATGAATGGAGCCAACTCAATAGGTTTAGGCATCTAGTCATCATAGTACAGACTCAGTACAGGCTGGAAGGGAATCAGGCCTGAGGATCCTTCAAGAGGAGCTGAGGAGAGCAGCCAGTCAGGAGGGCGTCTGGCTGTGATGTTTGTCTCAGCTGGAGCGTTTAGGTTGAAGGATCTTCTGTGGTCGACCAGAACTTCTGCTGGATGAACAGCTCTCGGTCTCTAATGTCTCTTTAATTATGTTATTCTTAACTTGTCTCCTACTCCCAGGTAGTGAAGGAGCCAGTGTCCAGGTGACTTCTGTTCCAGCCTCTCTGGTTCCCTACAGTCTGTCTTTTTCTGCCCGAGTGTCCTCTCCTCGTCCAGTCTCTAAAGTAGAGTCCAACTGTTCCCTGGACCCGGTCCAGTACCTCAACACAGAACAGACCCAGGCCACGGTAGGTAGACTGCTGATGTGTCTGCTGTGTGTGGTTGTTCCTCAACATTAGGAAGACATTTCATAACTTTAATGATGTTTATGCTTGTTTTTATGAACTCCAGGTGAAGTTGGCTGCAGGACACAAGTTTGACAGAGATGTTGAACTTCTGATTTATTACAAAGACGCCCACCAGCCCTCTGCTGTGGTGGAGGCAGGACAGGCCTCTGCCCAGTCTGGTGAGAGAAAACTACTCAAGATGTTATTTTGTAGAAAAATGTACTTATTATCTAAGTAACATTTTTTGGAATAAACATTGTGTTTCAGGCACTCTGATGGGTGATCCAGTCGTGATGCTGAGTCTGTACCCTGAGTTCCCTCAGTCTGTGATGTCTTCACTGGCCCAATGTGGAGAGTTTGTGTTCTTATTGGATCGATCTGGGAGCATGGATGATAGTTACTATGAATCTCAGGAAACATCTCGTATTGCCAGTGCCAGGGTATTCAACAAGTGTTAAGTCAATCATAAAATATTTAATAATTTTCCTCTCACACAGTAGCCTTCACTATCAATTCTCTCCTTCCTTCAGGATACTCTACTGCTGCTGTTGAAGAGCTTACCAATGGGCTGCTTTTTCAATATCTACAGTTTTGGGTCGACTTTTGAACACATCTTCCCGTGAGTGACTAAGCAGACAATATGTACAAATGTGTTTTGCATTAGTACATGGTGATTGATATTTGGCAGTTCTGCTAAACCCTGCAAAATTAGTACAAATCCATTATTAGTAACTATTGTATAGTTGAGAAATGCTGAGGATTTGAGATACATTGCACCACCTGACCTCTTTCATTTGTGTTTCTGATGGCAGTAAGAGCGTGGAGTACTGTGAGAAGACCTTGGAAGAGGCTGTGGCCAAAGTTGAAAAGATGGGCGCTGATCTGGGAGGAACAGAGATCCTTGAGTCGCTCAAGCACATTTACAGCCAGCGCTGCATTCCCAATCAACCCAGACAAGTACAGTAATACACTTGTGCATATCCACCACGTACAGTATTCAATCCTCTTATCTTACCCCATGCTTGAACATGCCGTTTGTTATGATAAATCCATAACTTGCACAAGCGTTCTTAGGAAGGCACCACCATGTAAGATTGAAAGGTGGGAGTCACCAACAGGTTTGATGACAGGCAGCAGCCCCACCTTCCACTTTATCTCACTCAGCATTAGGTGTGGGTAACCACTTGACAGCTTTACTCCTCCCAACAAATAGGGCCACAGATCACATAAGATATTTACACAGTTGAAAATCGACCTTCAGTCAAAGCCATCTGTTATGTTTATGTACCACCTTGTGCTCCAACATAGTGTAGTGGTAGTGCAGCAAAGACGTTCAATAATAAGACAGTGCTTTAATCCAGGTCAGGCAAGCTGTTTGTTCCTGTTTATTACAACAGTGAGTGCAAGTGTGGGGGAGAAGTGCAAGCACGGCAGTTTCGTCAGACCACTTTAGGTATGTGGTTATGGGCTGTCAGAGGCATGGGCTGATGGTACAGCCAGAGACGTTGCTACTGTATGCTAATGCTTACAATCAGTGTTTTGTTACTAAGGAAAATGGTGATGGATTAGAAGTGGTGTGACTGTGACGTATCTAATCCTGACCCTTGTCACCTTTTGGGGGCAGATAGTGCTGAATACTTTTTCAGGCACTTTGTGATTGCTACTTGCGTCATGTGAGAGAAGATATGAGGAAGGGCAAGCTCTATAGAAACAGCTTTAAGCACTGGGTCAAAACAAGGTGTTCAGGTCTGTGGCAAAAGTGACACAGTGCATCATGTCAATTATTAAAACCACTCCCAGTTGTTTGCTGAGAGCTTTAATCACAGTGTTTCAGTAAACCAAAGCAGGTGCTTTACATCTGGCATAGGAGCAGCTCATGCTTAGCATTTCTTGTTTACTCAGAGTTGTACAAGAACAATCTTGAAGGAACCAGTTTGTTTAAAGCTCATACTTACCCCACCTTTGTTGTTTCTGCAAAAACAATCCAACATGTCATTCAAGAAAAAAATATGAATGGATATATGACCTAAACCCATGTGTAAACTCTCCACCCCAGCTCTTTGTCTTCACTGACGGAGAAGTGTTCAACACCAAAGACGTGATAAATCTGGTGAAGAAGAATTCAGGTTCCCACAGGTGAAACAATAAACTATACATGCAAGACACACCCAAAGTATTACAACAACGTGGATATACATTGGGTGTGTGGGTGTGGTTCCTATACTGTAGTGCTGTGTGTTTAACAAAAACAACAAAAAACTTCTGTATTTCAGGTGTTTCTCCTTTGGGATCGGGGAAGGAGCCAGCTCTGCTCTCATCAATGGGATTGCCAAGGAAGGAGGAGGTCACGCCCAGTTCATCACAGGAAAGGACAGGATGCAACCTAAAGTAAGAAGAAACATGGACGAATTGATTTTTTAAATTGATTTTATTACAGGATTACAAATCTAGTGTAAGTACTTTCTTGTAAGAGCTAAATTTCAACTACTATATTCGTTTAACCAGGTGATGCAGTCGCTGCGGTTTGCCCTGCAGCCAGCTGTGGAGGACATCTCAGTCAAGTGGGATTTACCAAAAGGAGTGTCTGTCACTGTTCTCTCTCCACCAATCACAACACTTTTCCAGGGTCAAAGGTCACTGGTTTATGCCCAGCTCACTGGACAGGTAGGAGCAGCACCAACTCACAGTGAAATACAGTATGTAATGGCTAAGGACAGATTTCCTACTGACCAAAGCGATTAATTGTCATTACAGTACATGTGTTCATTGTGTCATCACATAAGCATACATGGTTTCTAACTGTGTGAAACTTTCTCAGAGTTCAAAGGCATCAGAAGGTTCAGTGACGGTGAAGTACAGCCTGGCAGGTCATCGCTCTGAGAACCAGCTCCACTTCAGTCTCAAACCTGCGGAGGACACGGGGTAAAACCTTCGATTAGTTAGCAGAATTACTTAAAGTCACAAACTAGGCTGATGCAGTTTTTACATTCTTAATTTAAGGCAGTATGATCAAATGATTGCACATATGATTCCACACAACTTTTTTTCTATGTGGGCTTTATGATTTGAATAAAAAAACAAACAACAACCCAAAAAAACCCCACAAAAATAATCAGTAACATGATAAATATACACGGTGTCCCATAAAGTTGGAATAGTTTTGTTTTCACACACATGTTCCTCTTTTTATTCCTATTATGGTGAAGGTACTTCTGCACACCGGTTTACAAAAAGGTGCGTCAGAGGAGAAGAGTGACATAGGCGAAGTAACTCCCGCACACTTTTTTCTCAACTTCCTATTCCTATTATAAAAGTTAATTGTGTTTTCATTTCCACAGTGATATGTTTAAATCCCATTGTCACAATCTTTTCATGAGAAAAGGTCAAATAAAATATTTTACTCCAACTTTATGGGCAAAGTGTACTATGCTAACACACACTGTGATAGTGAAATTTGAAAATAATGAACCTGTATTAATAATTGCCATTATACAGTAGGTATACGAGCATGCTGATTAGGATTTACTCAAATAACTGGAAGTGCTGTTGTAAAATGAATAGTGCATATTTTACTTCTAATTTTCATACATTGGAAAGTTGTCTTGTGTCCATATACTTTTAACAGTATTGTCGATCTCATCATTACTCTGGTCTATCCGCAGATTGACAGTTCACAGGTTGGGTGCTCGGACTGTAATTCGCTCCTTGGAGTTGGTGGAGGACAGAGATTATGAGGAAGAGCCAGAGGAAGAGCCAAAGCAAGATGGAGGAGTGAAGCAGAAGGTGGTGGAGCTCAGTGTCCAGTCAGGAGTGAGCAGTTCCTACACTGCCTTCATTGCTGTCAACAAAAGTGACAGCAAGCCGCTTGAAGGGCCTCTGATGCGCAGAAATATTCCAACAGCCAGTAAGTGTGTTTTTCAAAGAGCAAATAGCCAACAGGACATTTAACCTGTTCAATGAGGATGCATGTTCCATGTGTTGTGGTGTATATCTAGCGTGTATGGTGTATGTCTATCTAATTTGGCTATTATGACAAAGACAGAAAACCTCTATATGTCTAAGCACATGTGTCCACTTCATGACATTCAACTATGATGGAATTTAAAGGGATAGTTCAACATTTTGGCAAATTGGTTCATTGCCATAATCCCTATAGTTTTAGGTTCGTTACCTTTATTTGTCAGTGCAAGCTATTTTTAGAACGGCGCAGCAGAGCCCCGAGCTGCTCAGAGCTACGCTATAGAGCTAGGGATATTTCATGGAGCAAAGCACGTGCCTCTGGTTCAAACTGGATCTGACTGGCAGAATTTTCGTTGTCTGCGTAATCATTGTCTTGCCATGATTCGCAAGGCAAAATCATCTTATTACCTGTCCTCCCTTTCTGAATGTAGAGGAAATCCAGCTAAATTTTGGAGAACTGTTAAGACATTATCTCACTGCAACACTTCAACACTGCCAAACTATGTGACCAGGGCCTCTACAAAAATTCCTGATAAACAAAAACAGTGTGATGCCTTCAATGAACATTTTATTGCTGTGGGTAACCTTTTTGCTGAGTCAAGTTCATTACCTTCTGACCCAGCTTGTGATGGTCCTGCTATTGGATGTAGCTCTGGGCCCTGTAGGTTCTCGTTTAGACTTTTCTCTGATCTGGAAGTATTTGATGCTCTGTGTAAGATAGATCCAAAGAAATCTACTGGAGCCGATCAGTTGGACCCACAACTCTTAAAACTGGCTGCTCCTATTATTACTGTTACGCTGACGCACATTTTTAATTTGACTGTGATCACTGAGAGTATT
This sequence comes from Trachurus trachurus, assembly GCF_905171665.1. NCBI lineage: Eukaryota > Metazoa > Chordata > Actinopteri > Carangiformes > Carangidae > Trachurus > Trachurus trachurus. Next base: position 13,931,042 of record NC_139892.1, on the reverse strand, counting down.
CCAACTGTATGGAAGACTGCCTTGGTATCTCCCTTACACAAAGGTGGTCCTGCAGATGATTTAAATAATTATCGGCCAATTTCTAAACTGCCTTGCCTGGCTAAAGTATTAGAGCGACTAGTTAATAATCAATTAAAAATATTTTTGTCTACTTTTAACATTTTAAATCCCTGTCAGTCTGGTTATAGATCTGCTCACAGTACTCTCTCAGCAACAGTCAAAGTTACTAACGACATTGTCAAGGCTTTAGATAACAAGCTGGTCTGTGCTACTCTTTTTATTGACCTTTCAAAGGCCTTTGACACAGTAGACCACTCATTACTTTTAAATCGCCTGGAAACTATTGGTTTTGATAAAAAAAAAACTGGTAATTGGTTTAATAATTATTTAAATGACAGATTTCAGGCAGTATTGGCTGATGGCTATCAATCAGATTTTGTGCGTGTAACTAAAGGGGTTCCTCAAGGATCCATTTTAGGCCCTATCTTATTCACCCTTTATATCAACAATTTAGGCATCGGCATGGCTAATAGTTCTATTCACCTGTATGCTGATGACACAATTCTTTACTCTGTTGCTCCAACTGCCGATTTAGCTCTTAAAGGACTACAGTCTGATTTTAGTACTATAGAGCAAGCTCTAATTAATCTTAAATTAACACTTAACCCAAAAAAGACAAAATACATGATATTCACCAGATTGCACTCTTCCTTGCCATTACATGGTGGTATCTCAACAGCTGGCGGGACTCAAATTGAGAGAGTGTCAAGTTACAAATATCTGGGCATTTGGTTGGATGACAAACTGTCTTTTAAAACTCATATCTCTGATCTTACCAAAAAACTTAAGGGAAAATTATCATTCTTTTATCGTAATAGATCTTGTCTGTCAATGGAATGTAGAAAAGAACTTGTTCAGGCCATTTTCTTATCTGCACTTGATTATGGTGATGTCATTTACATGCATGCTGCTCTCTCTACATTGAAACCCCTGGATGCACTTTATCACTCCTCTCTTCGTTTTATTACTGGAGATGTGTTCCGAACCCATCACTGTGTTCTTTATAATAAGGTTGGCTGGCCATCCTTAAGTGTAAGGAGGGAACAACATTGCATGGTCTTTATTTACAAAGCCTTACTTGAAATTTTACCTGTTTATCTTACTAGCTTAATCTCACTTAGAGTCTGTAACTTACACACTCGTTCACAGGACACCTTGGTTTTACAAATTCCAAGTATCAGGACAGAATTGGGGAAGACTGCCTTTCAGTTTTATGCACCCCAAAAGTGGAATAATCTACAAAACTGTCTGAAACTGGATCATCTCATTTCCTTAGATAGTTTTAAAAACGTATTATCGAATGTTTTTCAACCTGTATGTAATTGTGAATCATGACCTTGTATACTGTATAATTGTGTTTTTGTAATCAGGGCGTCATTGAAAAAGAGAGCTCGCTCTCAATTGACCTTCCCTGAATAAATAAAGGAGAAATGAAAATGAAATAGAGGCTAATGGGATTTCTTGGTTTCCCTCATCAAACTCATCAAATGCACAATACAACAACTCCAAAACGCTCTGGTGGACAAGTTGTGACCTGCACATTCACCACGCTATGAGATAATAACAGAACGTTACGAGACAGAGTTGTTTTCGAGGTAAATGCAGAGACTGCTTGCTGAAAAACTGCCCTTGACAGGAACGCGCATCAGCCGTTTTGCATGAATTTACCTTGAAAACAATGAGGAAACATATTTATTATTGCAGCGGTGATCAGCCAAGAGTGTCTGTACTACACTAATTCATATTAAAAAGAGAATGACTTGAACAAAAGTAATTTATAGAAAACACAGGCAACAACTCAACATTTTAAAACTACACACTGCAAGGAAAATAAATATGCAACAAGTGAATAAACCAAAAATAATGTGACCTTTACTGAAATGCAGCCGGTAACAACGCTGCACAATAATCATCAGTTATCAATTTTTGTGAACAGCTAATGGTCATTTAATATTGTACTTGTTCTTTTTGTCACAGTGTATGGTGGTGGCGGCATGATGCTTCAAAGGTGCTGTGCAATGTCTGCTCCCTGTTTTGGTGAGTAAAATGATTTTTGACTTATTCTTTCGCAAAAATACATAAGGGATGGACATTGCTGATTTGGCGAATCAAAGCATAAATGATGCTAGTTAGCATTTGCAGCCTATAACTGGCTGGATCAAGCTGAATAATTTCAATCAACATGAAATTTTCTGTATGCCTTTGGTTTTCTAACAATGCATTTCTTATCTTTCTTATCGAAGATCTTGGTGACGATGGAGAGGAGGGTTTGTCAGGTATTTATTTTTGTTTCAGCAGGTTAGGTTAGGTAAGGTTATACTTTTTTTTTTTTTTATCCCTGAGGGGAAATTCATAACAACAGCATAAAAGAGAAACAGGACATTGAGTACTAAATAAATATAGTATATATCATAAGATATGTAAAATTATACAAAGAATAAAATACATAATTCATAAAATACTTTTAAAACTAATGAGTTTTCTTAAAAACAGTTTTAAAGTGCAAGGGGGTAAAAGTGTTAAATAAATACAACGTCAAACTAGATAGATAGATAGATAGATAGATAGATAGATAGATAGATAGATAGATAGATAGATAGATAGATAGATAGATAGATAGATAGATAGATAGATAGATAGATGCTGGCTGTCTGTTCATACTGTATGTGGTGTGTCATGCTTATTAATGAAATTTCCTGCTACAGATGTCTGTTACCAGTCATGTTCAATTGAAGAGTGTGACGACATGTCCGGTGATATCAACGAAGGTATTTGTATTGTTTCATGCTGAATGCGCTATTGAAAGAAAATGCATGTGGCATACATTCTAGATAGATTTTCTCACCCGTTTCCTCAAAATAATTGAACCTTTGCATTTTTAAAGATTTGGCCTGCGGAAACACGTGGGGTGGAGTGGCTGACCTCCCCAAGATTGAGAAACAACGTAAGGACCCTCTGCTGCAGTTAGTTTCCCTGCAGAAGGCGTCCGGCTGCTGGCTGCTGGATCCAGGTCTGGCTGCTGCACTGGGAAAGACCAGTGAGGAGCTGGACAAGGCAAAACCTTCAGCTGTAAGTCCTTGTAGAAAAAAATGTATTTAGATCTCATTACATGATTGAGTACTGCACAGAAAATATTATAAATTAGAATAAATAAATACATCTAAGGTACAAATAACCAGTTTAAATGAAGAATTTGAGGCTGTAATGGGCAGCAGGAGATAATCATGCAGTATACAGTAGCCTACTGTATATGATCATCTCCCAGCAAAGTCATAAACTTTGCTTTGGCACCCCCTTGTGATACTCTTCATGAAAAGCATAGATCATACTGTATGTATGAACAGCTCACATCAAAGTGTTTGAGTGTATTCTTTTATTTCACACAATCTTACTGCTGTTTGAATTGCGTGTGTGTGAACTAGGCGAACCAGGAAGTGTGGGCCACCACTCTGGCTCTGATCTGGCTTCATGCTTTCAAGTTGGATGCTAAGGAGGAGTGGGAGCTCCTGGCTATGAAGGCTGCATCATGGCTCCGTGCTCAGAACGGTAAAATTTGTACTGAACTTTTGTTTTTTAAACAGTGTGAGCTGATTTCCTTCCTTCAGTAAGTCTCCTCTGCTAATTGTTGTATGTTTTTTTTATTCTTCTTCCTCTTCAGCTCCATATGTGGCAGAATGTGTGGAAGCTGCAAATACAGTGTTGGGTTGTGAGGTGCAGAAAAATGCCCTAGGGCTCTGAGGTTTTCTTCAGGATCACTGCACAGAAGGAGATTCACCTGATCCTACTGTTCCGATGCTTTGTCTGCTCAGGATAAGAAATGTAACAAGATGCAAATATTGGTCCAACTTGCCTGTATTGCTGCTTTGTTTCTCTCACTAATATTAAAATTCAGTCTTTGGGCCTGGAACTTGATTTATGAATAGTGCATACACCACACTCCTCCTGTCTGGAAGGCCCCTACAGGACACTGTATGCCAGCACAACCACATATAAGAACAGTTTAGTATTTTGACAGTTTGATAAGTCTTCAGACACAATATGGAGGGAAAGGAATGTACATTTGTGGATGAATGTCAAATTTCAAACTTTGACTTGAATTTATAACCTTACAAAATAACTCACTGCAGAATAAGATTTTCATTTTTGGAAACGTATACAATCTTGTTTTTTAAACATGTTCAGCTCCACACCATCGCCGTCTCTACCGAGTAAGTGGATCATCTGTGTTCATATGAATCGATCGGGATTGTTGGTATCTGCGTATGCAATCCAGCTACACGTTGTTAAACTAATGCATGAAAAATAATATTGCACATAAAGGCATTGTAAAAAAAAAAAAAAAAAATTGAAAATTGAAAATTACATAACCAACAAAATTAAAATAGAAATTTTGAAAATTAAATAGGCCTACCCTGTCTCTAATAAACAACATAGCCTTTACATGACGTTTGCAGTCATTTCAGGCTGAATTGTGTATTTTATCAGGTTTATCATAAATTAATCATCGATTTTATTTAACATATCGGACACAATTGACTTGTCCAAACTTATATCTTCATATTAAAACTATACCAGACTTTTCCTTTCGTCATCAAATTTAGAATTGGGTCAACTGGAGTCTCAGTGCCCGCCGCTCACACGGTATCACTCAGGGGGCGTGGCCGTGCATTTCCTTGTTAGTTGAAGGTACCAAGTCGAGTTGAGTTGCATGTAAAGGACTGCAACAGCTGGGGGATGCACCAAACAAACATTCATCCGCCCGAGCACGAAGGAGAAGTTGCACCTCCTCCAGATGTGGTTAGGTGACTGGACTTCTTCTTTAAAAAAAAAAAAAAATAAAAAAAACAGATCACGTGACACAATCAAACAGGTTTCGTTGCGACAAAGATGAAAATGAAAGTAACTTCAACTGTGAAGTGTGAACAGATGAACGTGTGGGTTTCTGATTCTACCAGTGGGCACCATCATGATGGGTTTAATCTTAAAGATCCTTTTGTACATGCACATGTGTCCAGGTGAGTTACAGATGTGTGGATGTGGTGTTTCTGTGTGTGTCGGTTAACACGACTATAGGACATGATGAAATGATCGCTACACAACACTGCACTACACCACGTTGTAGTGTACTATTGAGAGTGAGGAGTTGTCGTCACAGCTCAGAATCCCAATACATCCATGTCAGAGCCCCGCCCCCCTTCTCCGCCATGATGGAAGGATTCCGGTGGCAAAAGCCATACTAGTCTATGGGCAAAACAAAATTCCGTACTCCGTAATTTACTGTTTTACAATGCCGGAAATCACTGCTGTGTTAAAAACTGCTCCAGTGATTTACTTTCTCCTTATTCTTTCTTGTAATTTGTTCATCTGTTGGCGCAAAAAAGAGCTAGAATTTAGTCCGTCTCTGTGCTGTTCTGATGTGTTGCCCCTGGCAACCGATAGCGTCTCCTTCCATCATGGCCGACTGGCTGCTCAAATCGGCACGTGACTCCTCACTCTCAATAGCCTACTATTATATTTCACTACATTGTAGCCTATACTATGCTGTAGGTAATTTACTACTGTAGCTACTACAGTATGCAACATACTGTGCTGCTATTATACTATACATAGTTCACTGCACTATTATACTGTGATGTAGCCTACTAGGTTTTCTGCAACATATTGCTCTACTGTACTGTAGTTTGGTTCCAGGGTGCCATTCCGAAGGGCCGCCACTCCGAACGTTTACTTTAATTTGTCGGAATGCCGACCCTTAATTATTTATGGGAAAAGGGTGCCATTACGAACCTGAAAGAAAGGGTGCCATTCCGAACCTGAAAAAATCTTGAATGGTTTAAGGCACGGAGTAAACAAGCCTAATTGCGGTGGTAGCGTAGTGGTCAGAGCATCTGCATTTGACGCAGTGGATCAGGGTTCGACTCCCGGGGGAGATACATATTGATTGCGATTTTATTGGCCTCTACCTAACCTTTTTACTAAACTTAACCAACTCCTTTCTACATTGCCTAAACCTAACCAAAGCACAGAGCAAGGACATTTATTTTCAGCAGGAGTGCCGCGGCTGCATCAGACCATGGATGTAATGCATCAGACTCGCACCTGGGTGAAACTTTGGAGGGGGAGGGGGAGGGGCCGGTCGGGCGCTGTCCCCGCGGCGCGTCGTGTCAAGCCGGGCAGGAAGTCAAACCACGAGAGAGTCCGGTCAATTTTCAAAATAAAACACATTCGGAACGGCGGCCCCTCGGGAAGTTCGAAATGACGGACCTTCGGGAATTTTCGGACTGGCAGACCGTCGGAATGGCGGTCCTTCGGAATGGCGGTCGCCCCCCCTGTAGGTTTACTACTCCACTAAATTTACTTCACTATACTGTACTGTACTTAACTATAATATAGCCTACTTCATCATTACACTATACTGATGGTCTTAGTTTACAGCACAATATTGCTCTACAAAACTATGATATGCTATACATTACTGTACTATAATATGCTATTTAATGTACTGCACCGTACTGTACTTCAATACTATGTTACATTGTACTGTGATGTACTAGCCTACGTTTTACACACCATGCTCACTGCACTGTACAATACTATAAAAGTACTACTCAACTACTTAGTTTACTTCACCACTACACTATACTGTATCCTACTTTACTATACTATACTTCATTACACTATTATGTGATGTGTTTAGTTTACAGCACAATATTGCTTTACAAAACTATACTATGCTATACAGTACTGTACTATACTATAATATGCTATCTCTCTATTTAATTTACTGCACCATACTGTACTACAATACAATACTACACTATTACTATTTTTATTACACAATAGTAAAATGTACTTAGCCTACTATCCATCTGTACTATTATACAATACAACATAATGTAATACAATACTGCACCTAACTTACTCCACCATACTATACTATACAATAATGAATGATCATATCTGCTATGCTATGCTACATTAAACCATATGGTCTTGCACTGAGCTGTATGTTAGGAGTCCACACTGATTGGTTGTGTGTTGTTCTTTGTCTCTCAGGAGTCCTGAGTGTCCATCAGCTGTCATGGCTGCCCTGTCAGTTCATTGACGAGCGAGTGACTGTGAACAAAAACGGTCAGTACGAGTCTCAGCACAACCGCAGAGAGGCCACGCTACAGTTTGGTCAGAGCGGAGACTCTCCTGTTAACCCACAGGCCATCACTTTCCTGGTCACCGGTGGTAAGACCTGCAGCATGTTAGCATTGCAGACACAGAGCTCCTATCTATTTTGTTGTTTTTTTACTCCATTTTATTCTGTTTTAGGATCTAAACTGGACCTGCGGCGCTACATGGAGGGGGCGGAGGCCGAGCAGCTGGAGTGTGAGGTGCGCAGGTACAGCACTGAGGGCATCCACGTCCGCTGGCCCGTCCAGCAGCCCCAGGAGTACAACCGCTGGTTCAGCTGCACCATCAAACACAGTAAAGGCCTGTTCACAGCCACCGGCTTCCTCAGACACCCGTCGGACCAGCCCCCTCCAGGGAAACCAGACTACCACAGCTGGCCCGCCATCGCTGACAGAGAGATCCTCACAACCACAGGTAACACCCACGGCCTTTAGTAACACTTCTATGGAGAGTGGGAGGGAGGGGCTTTATTTGTAATAGTTTTTTCTATGTTCCTATTTATTTTTCTTTTTTTCTTTTCTTTTCTTCTTTCTCTTTTTCTTTTTTTTCTGTGTGTAAAGCACTTTGTGTTACATGTCTATGTAGGAAAAGTGCTATATAAATAAAGTTTGATTGATTCTCCCATAATGCATTTGATCTAAAACCTATCTTTCTCACTTGTTTCCACAGTTGCCATGGTGATCAAAACACAGTCTCCATCGGTGATAGCTCGTCTAAACACCCAACCAAAGCTTCACTGCCAGTTCGCTTTGGACCACAGGGGTCCAAACATCATGGTGGAGTGGTACTTCCAACACCGCGGAGAGAGAAACAAACTCGTCCGCTACAACAGCCACTCAGGGGCCGGGGACATTTCCTACGTTCTCCCACACACCAAGATTAGCAACGCAGGGACGTACATTTGTTCAGTGACGGTGGATCCACTGTTCGTCAGTCTGGATGTAAAGCTGCAAATCGAAGGTGAGAGAGTGTTTCCTGAGATCCTCGGTATCTTCTCCCAGAGAGCAGTTGCTGGAAGAGATGGTGTGCTGGGTGTAGCTTGTCCTGGAGGATGTTATTCAACCAACGCAGGCAGCGGGAGGTAAAGACTGCGTAGATGTCTGGGAGGCTGAGCCCACTCCCCCTTGCAGCTTTAACCACCCTGTGGAGGTTTTCCTTGTCTGCCTTGGTGCAGCTGCTGAACCACACCAGTAGTTCATATGTGAGCACATTCTCCACTGCACAATGATAAAAGTTGGTCAGTAGTCTCTGGGAAAGCTCTGGGAAAGCTTCACGTGCTTGAGGTTGTAACATAGTTACACCCAGGGACTTAAAACTACTTGAAACTAGGGATGTCACTAATATAGATTTCCTTGGTACGGTTATTTTCAGAGAAATAATCACAGTATTACCATTATCACGATTATTATGCATTAATTAGTTAATTTCACAACACTATGAAAGTGTAAAAATCAATTATAGTCAAAATATTAGGGGTGGGAGAAAAAATCGATTCACATAGATATCGCAATATCTTTTTTGACGATTTTTAAATCGATTTTTTTTTGTCTAAAAATTAATTTTTTAAATATTGTGCAATGTGTATTTGTTACCCTCTTTTACATACAGAGAGTACAGGCTTTGAAAAGGGTTTAAGTTCACTTTATAATGGAGTATGTTAATTTATAGGCTCCTACAGTATTTGTGTGCAGATAAATGTTAAAAATGCGACTAAAAATCGAGAGAATCGGCAATATCGTAGAATCGCAATTTAAATCGAATCGCCATCCAAAATATCGTAGAAGAATCAAATCGGGAGAAAAGCATATCGTCCCATCCCTACAAAATATATTTACATTTCTAATCATATACACAAAGTATTTTGAGTATCTATTAATATAGGACCAATGATTAATCCCGCAGGGAAAATATTTGAATTATTTCAGTGATTATTTGTCTGAATGTTTGAGTTTATTTTAATCTTTAATCTTTTTTGCACATTTATACCTACCAATTCAATGTTACGTTGATCCTTACATACCTGTTCTGCCGATATGGTTCCAACATGATCTGTTTTGGAAAGTGGCGGTATTGAGAAATGTTTGCAATTAATTAATTGTGGAATTTAATACCGTGATTAATTGTGAAAACAAGTAATCGTGACATTCCTACTTGAAACCCTCTCCACCGCCTCGTTGAGGAGAGCAGAGTGGCTCAGCTGTCTGATTGCGTAAAGCTATGATCATTTCCTTTGTTGTGGGGTTGTGGTTGCTACACCATGCCACCAGCTGTTCAACCTCCCCCCTATATGCAGTCGCATTATTTTCAGTGATGAGTCCAAGCACGGTTGTGTCGTCTGCAAACTTTAAAATGTGGTTGGTTGGAGTGGAGGAGCAACAGTTGTGTGTTAGGAAGACTGTGTAGAGGAGAGGGCTAAGCACACAACTTGTTGATGGGCAAGGTGGGGGAGCTGTGTCGGCCAGCTCTGACACACTGTGTGTGGTTTGTGAGAAAGTACAGAATCCAGTTGCATAAAGCAGTGTTTGATCTGAGATTGTGTAGTTTGTTATGGAGCTTGTTGGGCAAGATGGAATTAAAAGCTGAACTAAAATAGACAAAGAGAAGTCTTGAGTAGGTGTTTCTGTGTTCTAGGTGTTGTTACAGAGTGTGCAGTACAACGGCTATAACTCTGTCGACCTGTTTTTCCTATAAACAAATTGGTGTTGGTCTAGTGACGGTGGTATGGCAGCTTTTACGTGTTTGCTAAACAGTCTTTTAAAGCATTTTACAACAACGGGGGTTTGTACCACAGGCCTGTAGTCGTTCAGACTTGACTTTTTGGGAACTGGAATGATTGATGATGCCTTGTATTTTATTGTGTATATCTGTTCTGTATTTTGTTTGTTTTGCTTTGTACTCTCGTCTGCACTGTAAATGAGGCTTGCCTCGGTTTACTAATGAGTTCAAATAAAGGTTACTAAACTAAAGCATGCTGGGACCCATGATGTGGTGAGAGACAGATTAAAGATGGAGGTGAAGACTGTTGTTAGTTCATCTGCGCAGTCTTTGAGTACCAATCCTTGAACTGGTCCTGCTGCATTCTTAGCATTGATGTGGCGAAGGCGGAGTGTGATGTCATGAGAGCTCAGGACTGGGGCGGTGTCTTCAGAGGGGAGGGGCCTTAAAAGTCTTGACAGTGTCAATGAAGAGACTTTGTTATCCCTGTCAAAATGTGTAATTGTTTAGCTCCTTGGCTAAGGGTGCGTAGCTGTTGACAGTTGTTGAGCGGGAGCTACTCCCTTGTAGTTTGTAATTTCCCTGATGCCCTCCCACCCCTGCTGGGGGTTTGAGTAGATGTTCAAGTGGGTTTTAACGTGGCTTTTATATGGCACATTGGCAGATCTGATGCCCTTCCTCAGTGCTGCTCTGGCTGCACTATGCATCAGAGTCCCCAGATTTATATTCTGCATCATCATCATGTTATTGATGTTATAAGGTGAGGTTGGAGAAACGTTCAAGCCTTGAATGTTTAATTTTATTTTACCCCCTTCTCTCCTCAGAGCCTCCTCATGTCTCCATCAATGGTGGGCCTACTCTGGCCCTGCACCGGGGTGAGGACTTCAAGGTCATGTGCGATGCAGAGAACTACTACCCTCTGGATGTGGAGATCGTTTGGTACGAGCAGGACCCAGAGGTGTCAGGTCAGAGCGTCGGAGCTCCTTTGCCCAAGCCACTCGGTAACATTTTGCTGTCAAGCCACAAACAGAAGAACAGCGTGTACTCGGTGTCGGGGTTCTTCTACCTCCATGCTCGGTATATGGACTCGGGGAAACAGTATACCTGCAGCGTCTTCCACAGCTCCCTCAGGATGCCCATCAAGAAGAGCTTCATCCTCACTGTGAAAGGTGAGCGGGGAAACCCACCTGTAGTACCAACGAGCTACCACACGGTGGCAGCAGAGGAACATGCCTGACACCTGACGTCCTCTCATCTGTCTGTTCTCTCTGCCCAGAGCCAAGGAGCCTGACCATCCTCAAGTTGTGTACCCCCCTGATTTCACTGGTGGGAGTCCTGTGCATGCTACTGAGTTACCGGTACTCAAGTGAGTGTGAATCAGTATGACATCATCATTAGAACTAGAGTCAAAAGTACTTCATTAATTCACAGCAGTTGTTTTGTTACATTGCCATCTGTCTTTATTTGTCCATGTCTGACAATAAAGTAGAGGAGAGGAAAGTATTCCTGTGCTAGGTACGTTATTATCCATAATGTATCTATTTTTCTTATTTAGTTTTACTGTTAGACATGGAGAAAAAATATTTATGCCTATGTGTCTTTTGCTAAACTATATCTAAACGTATTGTTACAAAACCTGTATAAACTACAGTTTATACAGCTTCATGTAAAGTATAAATAAACCAGGGGAGAAAGTATGATCGAATATCGAAACATCTTGATTAAAATCACAGTGGCACTGTGTTTATGCTTATTATCTCTGTTTTCTCCACAGGAAAAAAAAAAAGATCAGCGCAGGTAATAAATTAATTTAAAACAAAATTGTTGCGTCTTGACTTAACCATCAAACCAATATTTAATTTCCATATTTCTACCTTCAGGTGTCTGAACAGAGGAAATCATACTACTGATGAGCAGCAGTGAAGGCATCAGACGGACTCTTACTCCGACACTCATTCACACGTAGTTTTTGTTTGTTTGTTTGTTTGTTTTGACAAGTAAGTTTGTGTTTTTGTGAAACTGGATGGGGTTTTTTTGATTTTTGCTTTGATTTTGTTCATGCTCAAATTGTGACGCTGAAGTTCATCAGTGTGTGAACAGCATGCACCAGGCTCTGTAAATATTTCAATCAGGATTTTACGACGAGAGAGCCAGGTTTGAAGATGAAGATGAAATTACATTTATTGTGAACAAAATAAACGTTGGCGCTTAGACCACGGGGTGTAGACCAGCCGAGTAAACTGATCTGGGGATGAGAAGCTTGCATCTGAAGAAGTTATATCCCCCCCGGGCCTAGACACTGGTGGTGGTAGGGAAGCTTGAAGTCGCCTGATGAGGGAACTTCTCCATTGAAGATCCAGATTAAGACAGTCTGTATCTTGATGTAGGTGGTGCCGGGGTGGAGGTGGGCTGAGAGTTTGCTGAAATGACGGCTGGATGACAGGAGAGAGAGAGAACTTTTAAATTTGACGCTAATGACTGATTGGTGGAAGAGAAAGAGAATGGCAGACTGTGATTGGTTGAATTATGAGAATAAGGGTGGAGCGAGAGGATAGCGGGAAAACAGGGAAAGAGCTTTGAGGCATGCTTAAAGAGATAGTCTTCCTGTCTGAACTTTCGCTAAGCTTCATTTTATGTGGAGGTAAACACATTGGGTGTGTTTGTCAGACTGAACTCAGGGTGTTTTAGTGAGAAATGCTGAATCTGAAAAAGAGTTCTCCTGAAGTAGTAATTGGTTTTCTTGTTATTCTTTATTCATTTTGGAGAAAAATAGTTTTGTTGTGTATTGTGTTGTTGTGTATTTTTTGTTTATTTATTTATTTTTAACAATGTAACAATAATAATAAAAAAAGGGCCATGTTAAGTCTATTTTTCTTTATGTATTGCTTATGATACATCATAGGCCATATGTATTAATTCACCTTCCAGGAATTGCAAAAAATAATTTAATTGAAATTGTACATCTACTGCCAGAAATAGTTTAATTTTAGTTTGGCTTTTGCATAAATAGGCCTATTAGACCTCTGACAACCTTTTAACGGCTGTGGATGATGAAGCCCGATAAAGTCCTTTGACATCATCAATCATTATCCTTATGTTCAAAATATTAAATACCTGAAGTTTTGCTGCACAGTTGTTTTCAATGTGATTTATTCTTTTTGTATAAAACTGCCTTTTTGTATTGCATCATATTCTCATATTGTTCATTCATTCTTGGGGGTCAACTACTCCGGAAACAAGAGGAGCCCGTCGACGTCACAGCACCGCCGCAGGACGAACCGGGAACTGACTCCGTCAACATGAACTCATGTGCAAACTGTGCAACATGGCGTTTAGTTGTACTATGTTTACACGGCTTTAATAATTTTGCCACCTGTTTAGGACACAGTTTGTATTTCATTTATGTACTAGACACATGACAAACTGTCCTCAATGCGATACTGTAGATCACGTGACACGATCAAAAGGGTTTGTTGCTGCAAACCTGAAAGTGAAAGTAACTTCAGCTGTGAACAGATCAGAGCGTCGCGGCTGAACGAGGGGATTTCTGATTCTACCAGTCGGTACAATCGTGATGGGTTTAATCCTGAAGATCCTTCTGTACATGCACCTATGTCCAGGTGAGATATAGATGTGTGGGTGTGGTGTTTTCTGTGTGTCAGTCAACACGACTTGCAGGACACGATTAAATGAGCGCTGCACAACAAAACATTATACTGCATGCACTGCTCTACACTACACCGCGCTGTAGTTTACTGCACGTATACTATTATATTTCACTACATTATACTTTTATGCTGTTCTTAATTTACTGCTGTACTGTGCAACATATTGTGTTGCTGGAGTAGTTTACTAAAGGACACTGCACTGTACTACTGCGATACCGAGCACCATATTATGTAATGTACTCTAATGTAATATACTGTAATATACTGTAGTTTATTACTCCACTACTTAGTTTACTTAACTATACTGTACTGTACAATACTATATTTCATTATGCTATACTGTGATGGTCTTAGTTTACAGCACAATATTTGCTCTACAAAAGTATACTTATGCCATACAGTACTGTACTATAATATTCTATGTCTGTATTTAATGTACTGCACCATACTGTACTAAAACTCTGCATACAATATTATATGATACAATACAATACTATCTGCTATGCTGTGCTGAAAGGTCAAAGGTTACTTTATACCCTCAGATCAATTTTGTTTGCAGTGAATCAGCTTTAACATTTACATTTATGATATTTACAAACAGCACAGGACATGTAACAGGGCATAGCCTACATATAAAGTGACAACAGTGCTCAGGGGTAAAAGACTAAAATCAAACAAATAAAACCAACAGCTCTCCAAGTTTCTTCCCCGTGTTAATTTGACAGATGGCTGCTGGAATAAAAATATTTTTGTACGGGTTAGTTTAGCAGGCTGGTACCATGAGCTTCCAGCCTGATGGAAGCAACTGAAACTCAGTGTTGGGAGAGTGGTGAAGAGTCATTAAAGGACAGAGCCAGCCATCCTCTGTAACTGTTTTGTGTACAAGGGTTGTGGATAAAGATGGGCTTCTGCAATCAGCCTGGTCGACCATTTCACAATTTGGTTCAGTTTTTATTTTTAAGGGACAGTCAAAGTCAAAGAAAGTCCCTGTATGGAAATTCAGGTGTCTTTCTCAGCCAGACAGTGAAAAACTATGGTCTGCGTCAGGTTTCCAAACCATGACACAAGACAAAGGATAAAACAGATTCAATAAAAGCCAAATAAAACAAGGTCAACATGGTTCTGTCGATGTGGAAAGACAACAGTTTTCTCAAACAGTACAGGCACTGGTGTCCCCTTTTACAAACAGCTTCACAGTTTGCCTCAAAGTTCAGTTTGTTGTCGATGACAGTTGTGTTGACACACTCCACCGTCTTGCGAAAGTCAATGATCATTAAACTATATCATCTTACACTGAACTGTAAATTTGGAGTCAAGACTGATTGGTTGTGTGTTGGTCTTTGTATTTCAGGTGTCCTGAGCGTCCTTCAGCTGTCATGGCTGCCCTGCCAGTTCATTGACGAGAATGTGACTGTGAACAAAGACGGTCACTATGACACTAAGCGCATCCACAGAGAGGCCATGCTGCAGTTTGGTCAGAGCGGAGACTCTCCTGTTAACCCACAGGCCATCACTTTCCTGGTCACCGGTGGTAAGACCTGCAGCATGTTAGCATCACAGACACAGAGCTCCTATCTATTTTGTTTTTTTTACTCCATTTTATTCTGTTTTAGGATCTAAACTGGACCTGCGGCGCTACATGGAGGGGGCGGAGGCCGAGCAGCTGGAGTGTGAGCTGCGCAGGTACAGCACTGAGGGCATCCACGTCCGCTGGCCCGTCCAGCAGCCCCAGGAGTACAACCGCTGGTTCAGCTGCACCATCAAACACAGAGAGCGCCTGTTCACGGCCACCGGCTTCCTCAGACACCCGTCGGACCAGCCGCCTCCAGGGAAACCAGACTACCACAGCTGGCCCGCCATCGCTGACAAAGAGATCCTCACAACCACAGGTAACACCCACGGCCTTTAGTAACACTTCTCCCATAATGCATTTGATCTAAAACCTATCTTTCTCACTTGTTTCCACAGTTGCCATGGTGATTAAAACACAGTCTCCATCAGTGATAGCTCGTCTAAACACCCAGCCAAAGCTTCACTGCCAGTTTGCTTTGGACCACAGGGGTCCAAACATCATGGTGGAGTGGCACTTCCAACACCGCGGGGAGAGAAACAAACTCGTCCGCTACAACAGCCGCTCAGGGAAGAAGGAGGGGTTAGGGGTCGATATGATGAGCCTGGCAGCCGGGGACATTTCCTACGTCCTCCCACACACCACGATTAGCAACGAAGGGACATACATTTGTTCAGTGACGGTGGATCCACTGTTCGTCAGTCTGGATGTAAAGCTGCACATTGAAGGTGAGAGAGTGTTTCCTGAGATCCTCGGGTGTTTCGGCTCGCAACATCAGACAACCTCTCTCAGGCGCCCCAGCCAGGGCTGATCAGGCCCAAATCCACCTAGAGCAGCCTCTGCAGCCTCTTAATGGTTGTCTTCCTTGCAGTTCATATTGTGAAAACGGTGTCAATCTTGCCCAGAGAGCGGGCAGCAAAGCCTCTACATCCAGGTCCTCAATGTGCATGTGGACTGTCAGTTCCAATAAGACGACTTGCTTCAAAGAATTAGATGTTAGCACCACATATGATCTCAAGGAGGTAGATGTTACATGGTCTGGAAACTTGAGTTGCTGGTCCAAGTCAACCTGCAGTTCCCAGACTGATGCTGATGAGAGCAGGTTGGCTAATGGTGTTGGCTGTGGCCGTGTATTTTTTTGCAATCTTACAAAAGGGATTGTTCTGTGGCTGTGGATGTGTTGTTGGCCACAACACTGGGAATGGCCTCAGCCACTGACTTTAGAACCTGATTGTGTGTCAGCAGTAGCAGCCCTCTCCAAGGCTCAAAATATTTTCCTTCCTTGGAAGTTTGCTTTTGCCTTTGACCTGCAGGTCCACACCCCCTGCTTCTGCATCCTAGTATATCCAAGAGGGCTTTCTGCAGTTTGTTGGCTTTAACTGCTTCGCCAGCATCTGCCGTTCTTTTGATAATTGTTGGATCTTGTCTGCTCTACGGTTCATGGTGCAAGTGGACTTGCTAGCCTTACATTGGATATTACACCTCTTAGCCCCAAAACTACTAGTAAAGATAGTCATCAAGTTCTGGAGTCATCCTTCTTCATCTCCCTTTGCTGTTGCCTTGATGATTCTGGCTGCATTCCCCTCAAACAGCTTATGTTTCTTTGCTGGAGGCCACTTCGTCCGATGCCCCCACCCCCCACCTCTGGCTCCCATTAGGGTGGGTCAATCTGTAGCTTGTTAGGGTTCTTCCTTGCAGATGATGCAGGTTGGACTGCTAACCCTTTCATTTCCTGGGTTTCCTTCTCCGTGCTGTCCACTGTCCCTCCAGTTGTCACAAAACTGTTCTTGGTTGTCATTCAGTCGAACATAGATACATCTGTGGATGTGCTAGGAAACATGATGATGAGGGTATTGATGTTGGGGAAACTTCTTGGCCTTAAATGTTTAATCTAATTTTACCCCCTTCTCTCCTCAGAGCCTCCTGATGTCTCCATCAACGTTGGACCTACTCTGGCCCTGCAGTGGGGCTGGGAGCACAAGGTCATATGCGACGCAGAGAACTACTACCCTCTGGATGTGGAGATTGTTTGGTACGAGCAGGACACGGAGGTGTCAGACCAGAGCGTCGGAGCTCCTCTGGCCAAACAGCTCCCAAACTTTCACCTTTCGAGTCATACACACAACAACGACAAGACGTTCTCGATGTCGGCGTCCTTCTACCTCCAGGCTCGGCTCAGTAACTCAGGGAGACAGTTTACCTGCAGTGTCTTTCACCGCTCCCTCAAGATGCCCATTGAGAAGAGCTTCACCCTCACTGTGGAAGGTGAGAGGGGAAAACCACCTGTAGTACCAACGAGCTACCACAAGGTGGCAGCAGAGGAACATCACTGACACCTGACGTCTTCTCACCTCTCTGTTCTCTCTGCTCAGAGCCAAGGAGCCTGACCTTTAACCTCATGGTGTGGGTCGTCCTGATTTCACTGGTGGGAGTCCTGTGTTACCTGCGCTTAGGTGAGTGCGGAGCATGACATCACTGGAATCAAAGTCTAAAAAACTTTATTACCGTAATTCACAGCAATTGTGTATTTGACAGTAGAGTTGAGGAAAGTTTTCCAGTTTTAGGTCCGTTATGATCCACAGTTTTTAGTTTTTTTTTCTTGTTTACTTTTACTGTCAGACATGGAGAAAAAATGTTTATGTCTTTTGCTAAACTATATGTAAACTTCTTATTCCCGGACCTGTATAAACTACAGTTCATAAAGGGCTGAGTAAAGTATAAAATAACCAGGGGAGAAATTATGATTGAATATTTGACTGCTAATGAAAACACAAGAAGATCTTCATTAAATCATTATCACTGTGACACTGTGTTCATGCCTAAAAGAGTAATTTTTATCTTTATTTTCTCCACAGCAAAAAATAAATTATTGCGGGTAAGAAATTAAATTAAAACAGAATTGTTGTGTCCTGACTTAACCATCAAATTCATATTTAATTTCTGTTTTTCATGTGTCTCAACAGAGGAAACCATAGCCTACTACTGACGAGCAGAAGTGAAGGCATCACATGGATTCTCACTCATGTTTATTTTCTGAATGTCTTTGACGTTTGACTTATTTTTTGTTTTGACAGGTGAGTTTTTGTTTCTGTGAAACTGGACGGGGTTTTTGTTTTAAAAGTCTCTATGATTTTGCTTTGATTTTGTTCATGCTCAAATTGTGACGCTGAAGTTAATCAGTGTGTTAACAGTTATCCTCACTTTACTGGTGACAATGCAACAACAATCACAGTTTAAAAGTTTTGGACTCGTAGTTGCAGTTGCACTGTGGAGCTATTTTTCAACAGGTAGATTTTGTTTACCTGTGCGTAAAGGCTTGGACACATGGTACAGGCTCCTTCAGTGATCAACAAGTCACGGTAAAGTGTCAGTATGCAGAAAAATACCACACAAAAAAACCCAAAAAACAATGCACTGCACTGCACTTTCATTATGTAAAATACTTATTAAAAATAGGCGTTTTATTTTATTTGGAAGTAACATTAAATGTGTTTGTCAGGGATGAACTCAGGGTGTTTTGGCGAGAAATGCTGAATCTGAAATAGATTTCCCTTTGGGGATTAATGAAGTAATTCTTTTTATTATTATTTTTTATTGAAGAAGATGTATTGATTATTTGTTGACTAACAATGTAACAATAATGAAAAGGGCCATGTCAAGTCAATTTTATTTATGTAGTGCCAGTTTCCAGCAAAGTTATCTCAAGGCACTTTACAAAAGAGCGGGTGTTCATAACAACATTGTAGGAGCCATGAATGTGTTTTTCTGATGGTTAAGGTTGAGGGTTATTTTGGTGTTGTTTATTTTGATTGTTTAGTTTATGTTACCATATTTAGTGGCATCTTTATGGGTAAAAAATAAATAAATAAATAAAAGCGGCTTCAGCGGCTCTTTAGGTTGAAGTCTCTACAAACATAACCCTGGAGTGTATAAATATAATTTACCTTCCAGGAACTGTAAAAATTAACAATTTAATTTAATTTTAGTTTGTCTTTTGCCTAATTATCACCCCTCTGACAACCTTTTAACTACTGCCGATGATGGTGTGTGTAGCCTATAAAGTCCTTATTCTTTGACAACATGAATCATCTTTTCTTCAGATAGTAAATTGCTTACCAGAAGTGTTGTCTGCTTTGATTCTGCTCCTCAGATGTTTTTAAAGTGAGGTATCCCTTTTGTACAAAAGTGCCTTTTTGTATTGTATCATATAGCTAAATTAAAAAACAAATTAATAAATTAAATACAAAAAAAACTTTTGTATTTAATTTATTCCGCTGTTCCGGGTCAACGACTCCAGAAGCAAGAGGAACCCGCCGCGGTCACAGCGCCGCCGCAGGACGAACCGGGAACTGACGGTGTCAACATGAACCCATGTGCAAACTGGAACATGGCGTTTAGTTGCACAGCACTATGTTTACACGACTTTAATAATAACACCACCTGTTTAGTACACAGTTTGTATTTAATTTATATATTAGATAAACCATGATGAACCGACTTTAATGTGATATTTTAGATCACGTGACAAGATCTGCAGGTTTTGTTTCGAGAAAGGTGAAAGTGAAAGTAACTTCAGCTGTGAACAGACCGCCGCGTCGCGCCTGAACGAGGGGATTTCTGAATCCACCAATGCACAATCATGATGGGTTTGATCCTAAAGATCATTTTCTACATGTACCTATGTGAAGGTGAGTTACAGACTAGCGTCGCACACTGAGTCGTTTGTGGTGTTTCGGTTTGGTGTGCGTATGTCAACAAGCTTAAACTTGAATTAAATGATCACTGTACTGTAGGCTACTATAGGCCTACTATGCTATATGTAATATACTAAAACATTGTTATATTGTACACTGCTGTAGTTTACTGCACACACTGTACTACGTATTAAACTATACTATGCTTATGCCATGCCATACCACGCTTTACCATGCAACATACTGTAATACTGTACGCTGTACTGTACTGCACTAATAGTATTGACTTGACGTAGTTTTCTGCGCTACACTGTACTGTCCAACTGTACTATGTTATGCTATACTCTGCTGTACTATATCTATGATGTAGTTTTCTGCACCATATTGCTATTCTCTGCTGTACTCCAATACAGTAGCCTACAATACTATACCATAGTCACATTTACTTAGTACTATTAGTTGTATTACCTAACTTACTGCACCATATGCTATAAAATACTAGCTATATGATACAATACAATTACTGCACTGTATCATATCATACCATACACCCATATAAACCATATCATCTTGCAATGAACTGTATGTTAGGAGTCCACACTGATTGGTTGTGTGTTGTTCTTTGTCTCTCAGGAGTCCTGAGTGTCCATCAGCTGTCATGGCTGCCCTGTCAGTTCATTGATGAGCGAGTGACTCTGAATAACGAGGGTCACTATGAGACTCAGCTCATCCACAGAGAGGCCATGCTGCAGTTTGGTCAGAGCGGAGACTCTCCTGTTAACCCACAGGCCATCACTTTCCTGGTCACCGGTGGTAAGCCCTGCACCACGTTAACGTCACAGACTCAGAGCTCCTATCTTCTCTCTTGTATTCTATTGTTTTTCACTCCATTTTATTCTGTTTTAGGATCTAAACTCGACCTGCGGCGCTACATGGAGGGGGCAGAGGCCGAGCAGCTGGAGTGTGAGGTGCGCAGGTACAGCACTGAGGGCATCCACGTCCGCTGGCCCGTCCAGCAGCCCCAGGAGTACAACCGCTGGTTCAGCTGCACCATCAAACACAGTAAAGGCCTGTTCACAGCCACCGGCTTCCTCAGACACCCGTCAGACCAGCCCCCTCCAGGACAGCAGGACTACCGCAGCTGGCCCGCCATCCCCGACAAAGAGATCCTCACAACCACAGGTAACACCCACGGTCTTTTAATAACACCGCTCCCATAATGCTGGTTAACTAAAACCTAGGGATGCTCCAGTCAGCATTTCTTGGAGCTGATCTGATTACCGATCACAGGAATCATAAATCTGGCGATACAGATCTGTATCTGTATTTACGATCTAGCCTTGTGCACCACCTAAAGAAATAAAAACACTTTTACTGAAATAGATACAATACAATCAAGATCTTTAAGTACCACAGACAACTTTTTTATTTGAGTAACACAAAACTTGATTAGGCTACACATTACATGCTCTGTCAAGAACAAGCCAATACTATACAGCAACTCAAAATTAGTTCCATTTGATGGATCAAAACATAAATAGATGAAATAAAATTAAATTTCCTTCCCAAGTAAGGCAAACTAACACTGCTCACCTGCATCTGACGATATGTGAAGATCCATTTGAGCAACAATCAGCTCAGCCAGAGCACAATGGATGTGGCGCTATACTGCTGTAGCAGCGTGTGCGTGTTTTATAACAGCAAGAAATAAAAAATGATTGTCAATCGTCCTCTCAATCGCCAATAGAGGATTGGATTGCTGATCGTCATGTCTCCTGATACTCATCTGAGTAACTCACTAAAACAGTTACTATGTGTAGCCCTGCTAGTAAGCAAGCAGCGGTCCCCTATGTAGTCTAGGAAGTAAGAGGGCCTGGACACAAACAAAAAGCACAAGCAGGCAAACAAACATAATGTGAACATAACACAAGGCCTGTAACACTGTTTAGGGTACAAAACGGCCGATCGCTCGGAGCATCCCTACTAAAACCATCTAAAATCTGTCTCACTTGTTTCCACAGTTGCTATGGTGATTAAAACACAGTCTCCATCAGTGAAGGCCACCCTCAGCTCCCAACAGAAGCTTCACTGCCAGTTCGCTCTGGACCACAAGAGTCCAAACATCACGGTGGAGTGGCACTACCAACACCGCGGGGAGAGAAACAAACTCTTCAGACACAACAGCCGCTCGGGGAAAACGGAGGGGTCGGGGGTCAGCACGAAGAGCCTGGCAGCCGGGGACATGTCCTACGTCCTCCCCCTCACCAAGATCAACAACGAAGGGACGTACATTTGTTCAGTGACAGTGAATCCACTGTTCGTCAATCTGGATGTAAATCTGCAAATCGAAGGTGAGAGAGTGGCATAACTGCAGGGTTCCCATGTGCTCTTCAAAACCTGGAAAACCTGGAAAATTTTCCAGTCATGGAATTGAAAATGAGAAAAAAAGTCAAATTTTCTTAAGTTGTTCTGGAAAATTATTTATCACATTGTGACATCAGCTTCCAGAGCTCTTTTTGACATTTCCAACAAAGTACCTGGTGAGAAAACTAGCGAGTTATCATATCATTTCTAAGCATTTAAGCAATTATTTAATAAGTTAGAGCTATAGATTGCACATCTACAAATACAAATAAGGTACAACTGTCGAAAAGAACAATTCTCCAAAGCCTGAATGGGACAGGGATGTATTAGTGTATGGCGTGATAACATGTCAGACTGTAGCAGCTGAAAATATCCTGGAAAAGTCCTGGAAAGTGATTTCAAGAATTTTTTAATTGAATTTTGAATTTTTATTTTTGCAACATAAAATATGAATAGGTAACAATAGGACAGTGCAGGGAGAGGCAAAAAGCCACAATGGGCTTATTTTTAAGCCTCCACCTTACATTACAGTTTAATGTAAAAAAAAAAAAAAAAAGAGTGGGAACCCTGAACTGGTATACAATCATACTAATGAAATGTAATTATATTTATAACAAACCTATGTGTCCATATGGAAAGTAAGCAGCATAGATCTCAAAAGGTTATTGATTGATTGTTGGAGAAACCTCTTACCCTCCTGTCCTCAGAGCCTCCTCGAGTTTCCATCAACGTTGGACCTACTCTGGTCCTGCAGGAGGGCGAGGACCACAAAGTCATTTGCGACGCAGAGAACTACTACCCTCTGGATGTGGAGATCGTTTGGTACGAGCAGGACCCGGCGGCGGTAGGTCAGAGGGTCGGCGCTCCTCTGCCCAAACAGCTCCCGAACGTTCTGCTGTCGAGCCACAAACACAACAACGACAAGACGTACTCGGTGTCGGCGTTCTTCTACCGCCAGGCTCAGCTCAAAGACTCGGGGAGACAGTTCACCTGCAGCGTCTCTCACCGCTCCCTCAGGATGCCCATCAAGAAGAGCTTCATCCTCACTGTGGAAGGTGAGAGGGGAAACCCACCTGTAGTACCAACGAGCTACCACACGGTGGCAGCAGAGGAACACGACTGACACCTGACGTCTTCTCACCTGTCTGTTCTCTCTCCCCAGAGCCAAGCAACCTCATGTTGTGTGTCGTCGTGATTACTCTGGTGGGAGTCCTGTGCATGATGCTGATTTACCTGTACTCAGGTGAGTGTGAAGCATGACATCATCATCAGAACCAGAGTGAAAATAAAACCCACTAAGGGAGTTTGTTTCATTACATTGCTCCATTCAAAATATGCATAGTGATATAATATAATTAATTGAACAAATAAAACAATCAAATGTAAATACAAATCTTGAATAAAAAGGAGAAGAAAGAAGAATAATATTATAACCTGTATAATCTGCCCCTCTTTCACAAACTCATAAGGCAACCAGTAGACTCTATACACAGCTCTGCTACTTCTTGAACTGCAGGCTGCTCTTTTATGTCCTGTCTTACATTATTGGACAAACTGGTTAATCCAGGTGTGTCTGAGTAGTCACAATGGTCAGACACACCTGGATTAATCAGTTTAAGACAGGAAATAAAAGAGCTGCCTTAAATTCAGGAAGTAGTGGAGCTGTGCATAGAGCCCATTCAGATAAAAAACTGAATAACAATAGCTGCAGCTCCATTGCATTGACCTTAACCTATTGTATAGAATAATATAATGAACATCTTTATTAAAATCATGTGACACTGTGTTTATGCCTATATTAAATAAATACAATCTATATTTCCTCCACAGTAAAGAAGAGGTCAGGGCAGGTAAGAAAATAAATGAAAACAAATTTATTGTGTCTTGAATTAACCATCAAACCAATATTTAATTTCTGTATTTATGCTTTCATGTGTCTGAACAGAGGAAACCATACTGAGCTCAACGTGACGAGCAGCAGTGAAGGCATCAGATGGACTCTCACTCCGACACTCATTCATGGTTGCTTTTTTTCAGAATGTCTTAGACGTTTGACTTTTGTTTGTTTTGACGGGTGAGTTTGTGTTTCTGTGAAACTGGACGGGGTTTTATGATTTTTGCTTTAATTTAGTTCATGCTCTAATTGAAGTAAATCAGTGTGATCCTCAGTTTACTGGTGATAATGCAACAACAACCACAGCTTAAAAGTTTTGGACTTGTAGTAACAGTTGCACTGTGGAGTTAACAGGTGGCAGTAAAGTGTTGCGATGCAAAACAATGCCTCAACAAAACCAGTGAAGAAGAAGACTACAAGCCAGGCAACATGGATTTAAACACTGTGAAATGTTGAATACTTTAAAAAATAGGCTTTGTAAATATTTTGTGTGAAAGTGAATTCATGTTGATCAGATCTTGAGGATAAACGTTTGGTGAGAATGTAAAGCATTCAATCACAATATTTATTCTTTGACAATGTAATAATAATAAGGGTAACAACCTTAAGTCTATAATAATAATTCACCTTCCAGAAACTGTAAAAATGACTATTGATTAATATTTGAATTGTATATACCGTCCATATTAAATTCAATTTTAGCTTGGCTTTTGCAAACGCAGCACAGTGACCTCTGATTACCTTTTTATGGCTGCAGATGACAGGATGTGTCAAGTCCTTATTCTTCTAAACCTTAATGCCACCTTGGACACCATTCGTCACAACAAACAGAGGCACTGGACAGGAGAAACCACATTGGACATTGTGCCAAAATGTGTCACCTACTGTAGCAGGAAGTAGATCGTAGATCAATTTATTTGTTTATGTATCTGTGGACTGTTCAAGATGCAATCCTGAAACCTTCCAGGTGTTTGGATGAGATCGAAATGAAGGCTGTGTGTGATGATGGGTGTGGTCCGACCCATTAATGTCAAGATGGCCACTGGTTTACCTTGTGTACGCGTAGACATAGCTGTGGTGTTTTATTTGTCTCTACGCCGACGACACCCTGGTGTACCTGCCTATCAGAGGCATTGATCCATGCATGTTACACAGTTACTACATGTCTGTGATGTCAAAAAATGCTCGCCACCTTTCCTCAAACCAGTCGGACAGTCATCACTGGTTCCCAGCACAGACAGAATAAATCTAGTTCCTTGTTGAAACACGTGAATCTAGTGCAGACGATTTTGGCTTCTGGTATGAAAGTAATGGAAGCTTTGATAATCGCACCATAAAACCTGTGCAGTCTTGTATTTTTTTCATCTTTATTTTAAAAAGACTATTTTACATTTTCAAGACACTGAGGCCAGTTTACACACCTTCATCACCTCAGGCCTCAACTGTTCCTGCAGCTCCTTCACCTGCCACAACCAATAATCAATAAACCAGCTCCACTGTGCTGAGCTCAGCCTGCAGGCTCATTACAGGATCCCCGAGTCGTCACCACATCACACTTGCCTCTTTGCCCAGTTGTGTTTTGAAATTGATTGGTTTTATTGGAGCTTTTCCTGATTTGACTTGATTTTTATTGTCTGCTGTTATTAGTTTTGTTTTATTTGCTTCTTACTCTGTCAGATTTAGTTTTTATGATCTACTTGTTTTGAAGTTGCTGCGTTGTGTGAAGCACTAAAATGGTGATAAAGGTTATCATGATTTCAATTGCATTGATCTGGAAAATTACATTATTATCAAGTTTCCTTTTTTTTTTTTTTTTGGCTTCCTGCAAATGAGAAGGTAAGAAAACTGATAGCAAAATGTCCACGTGTCCAGATTTGTCTTAAATGATTTAAACTGATGTAAACAGGTGAGCACACACCTCTTAAGACATGTTGATGCAATAAGAATAAATCAGGATATGTAACTCACTGTGCAGCTGCCAAACACTTCCATTAACATGCTACTTTTTTTCCTTGCACTGTCCTCAGGCGTAAAAACAACAAAGCTACTGCTACTTTTAATCACTTTCCATAAATCTTTATAGTTCACACTTGTCACTGTGGTAATAAATTTCCTTTAAAGCTGTACAGAAAATAAAAATTAATTTGATTCCACTATGGGTCATAACATTAGTGTAATAACTCATCTATCAGACTATGTAGCCCAAACTTTGTGCATTTTTTTCGCACTGGATAATGCAGGTGCATGAATTATGCATCACGTTGCTCACGATTCATGAGCCACTGATACTGGATCCATCATCCGTCAATCAATCGATAATGACCAATCATCATGATTCCAATCATCGTTTTCCTTACTCGCGTAAACTCGTGCGGCAACTCGTGGAAACTCATAGAAGAAGGTGCGACAAAGAGGACAAACAGCCATTTCTGAACACCTTTAATATTTGTTTTCTTAAGTCTTAACTAATCTAACAGCAACAGGACCCCCCTGCTCCAGATTAGCTTTATTTCCATACATTTTGGAATTATTATTCCCATTTGTATAGATTATTAAGCATACAAAACTGCTGTAATTTCATACGTTACTTCATACAACTGGAGATATTAGAATTCGCACAAATAGAAATTGAAAAATTGTGATCATACTGTACCTTTGGAGAATAATTACAATATTTAGTGTTTTCAACTTGAAAATCATTCCTCTGTGATCACAATCTATGACTGATCATGCAATAACTTGATAAACATTATCTTATAATACATCTGATTATTCACTTTCAACAAACTTCAACCTTCTACAACTATGAAATAAATCGGCATGAGAAATTCAGGTTCAGGTGAGGTTTATATTCAAAAACTAAAGATGGGGCGATTGAAACGTTTGAGTAAATGATGTTGACCTGACATAATTTCCCGGTCAGAGTCATAGGTCGTGTGATCCAGTTGTTTTATGTCAAGTGTCCTCATAATTTTCACTTCACCATACTAAACTGAACTAAATGTTTAGTGTTCAGACTGTTTCCAATAAAGGTTTGAGTTGAGTGAGCAAATTGGGATTTACAGCACAGCTCCAGTGGTCACTCAGGTCTGAGGCCGCTCACAGGGATAAACAGAGCTTTTACTTCAACTGGTTCCAGATGTGTATTCGTGTGTGTGCTAACAGCAACCTGTGCCCTGAGGGGTGTACGTGTGTATGTGTGTGTGTGTGGCCCAGATTTGATCACAAATGTTCAGAAAAGACAAACAGAGCAGAGCAGAAAATTAATCAAAGAAACTGCCATTTGACTCTTTGATGAAACGCCACAACAGATGAAGAAGAGAACAAAATAAAAAACCTCCTTAAAACACTGATGCACGCTAACAATCAGCTCCAGGATCAACAATAAGATCAACACCAAGCTGATACCATCAGTGATTTAAGTCTCTGGAGCAATTTGAGATGCTGTGGTAAAAATCACCACAAATAAATACATGAATGGTTTAATGATGTAAAGAGAAAGTCCAAAAACAAGCCCGTATGTGGTTTGTTCAGCAGCTCATCATGACCCGGTGTCAGGGCCTTTGTATAGAGGAGAAAGGTGATGACAACTCTAGGGGCCCACAGCGCAGCAGGGCCCACGAAACCCCCCACTAGCCCTAACTTTCTATGACTAAATCGTTCTCCATATAACCACAACCAAAGCCTGATTTATGCTTCTGCGTCAAGTGGACGGCGTACCTCCGCAGAGCCCTGTACAGCGCCGCAAAACCCCTACACCCTAGCCTGATGTGCACCTCCAAATAATTATAACTACGTGTCAAAGCAATACGAACCTGTGATTGGTCTGGTATACGACTGTACCATCACTCGCTTTCCTCCTGAGTTTACATTTTCTTTGTCAACGCATGCCGGAGGGGTGCGTGGAGTTATGGTGGTGAATACAACAACGCGTTCCCTTGACGCAGAACTTCGAAAGATGTACAATGCCGTCAAGGCACCGGTGTATAGTTACAGAGTGGAGTTGTCATAGAAGCATAAACCAGGCTTAATACTCACTAATGCTTCATCAGCATCGAAACAAAGCCATTAAACATGCAATATTCATGTAGTATGTTTTATTTTCCAAGCAATAACGCCCTGCCCTTCTTTAAAAAAAAATGATTTAGCCCATGCTGGAGGAACACCAGCCTCCACACAATTAGCTAACTTATAGCACGGACAGGTTACTGGTGCTATTGCTGAAGAAACAGAGAATGGCAAAACATAAATCTGGTTACCAGGAACTTCCTCAAATATAAATCGAGTTCAAATAAAATGCAGCATATAAAAATATCTGAGCTGGTGCATCTTGATTGAATTTTGAAATTTGTGAAGTCAAAAGGGGTCACAAGCCAAAAAAGGTTGGAAACCACTGACTTGGTGTCTTGAAAACTAGAGCTAATTAAAAAAAAACAAAGCAAACAAATGTGGGCTCAACCCGTGCAAAGTGGGTGACGATTAGAACAAACAATTGTGAGACATAAATCCTGAGCTTTTGGCTTCACATTGTGGACAATTCCCTCGTACAGTGTGAGTTGAAGTTAAAGAACAAGATTTCTTTAATCACACAGTCTGTGTCCAGGTTTAGGAGGTTGTTCTGATCAGTGAAAGAATTGTAGCTTTGTTTGCGCAGTGAGTCTTAACCAGTTACGTCATTATTATAATAAGCATAACAATAGAATTGGTCAAATTTTGCCGAGGTACTTATTTTGACATCGTGATCCTTTGCCAAACCTAATGAAGTAGTTTTTGTGCCTAAACCCAATTCAGCCATGAGAGTTATTTAAGTGTTTCCTTGTGTCGTGAGTTATTACTGTAGCTATTAGCAGATGATGACGATGTTCTCTGACTTAGCTTGTGTTTTTTTCTGTTGATTTGAACCCTCAGGGCCACCATACAAGATGTTTCACCATGTAGCCTATATCTCCGCAGCTACTGGATCGATTGTCATGAACTTTTGTGAAGACCTTCCTGTTCCCCAGAAGATGAACCCAGGTCAGTTTTGTAATCTGATGACTGTTCCTCTAGCGCCACCATGAGGTCTGTTTTATCGTATTATTACAAAGAACTGATTTAACACGTAGCATCTCAATGTTCATCTGTTTTAGCAGGGATTTTGTACCAGAAGGATCCTGTTGGTCTGGTTTTTTTTTTGCTGCATCAGTCTGAAGATTTCCCATCAGATCTGTAAACCTCTGTTCAAATGTCAGGACCAAAACCAGGCCCCTCGGAGACCGGGTTGTTTATTAAAGCTGAAACCAATATAGATGCATTTTCCACTGGAGCGGCCACAGCCAAGATTTCAGCCTATTTTACTGTTTTTAATTGGTTTTCATCTCCAAATATAGTGTTCAGTTTCCCCAGCCAGGGTCAAACCAACGGACAGAGTTATATGATCTGTGTTGGGGAATTCAGGAGGCCTTCTGCTTCTCCAAGTGTTTAATTTTGAGTGTGTTGCTCAATTATCCTGTATGTGCTGAAAGGTTACGGAGAAGTGAACGAGATCACAGGACATCACAGATTCTTTCGCTCCACACAGACACAGAAATAAACATGGAAGACATTTTTCAGGAGCCACAGTCTGATGTCAACATGATGTTTCTACAGAGCCACAGATCAGGAGAGACTTAACTTTTTTGTGATCGGCCTGGTTTCAGTTTCACTGCTGCTGATTCTTTCCAAGCTCAGACGTTGATATGTGGGAACCATGAATTTAATGTTTGAACTGAGATAAAACTAAAAGGTTCTCCGCTTATTATACTGTTATTATTGTGAAACACAGAATGAGTTATTGCACTGACACGATCTTGTACTGGGTTTGTGACCAACCCCATACAAGAGTATTGAATTAGAAGATAACAGCAAGCTGATGCACATCCAAATTTTATTGACCTGATCAATCAATCATGACCATGCCCACTCGGGAAACAGGAAGTCTGAACCATTGCCTACCTTTCGTGCTGCCTGCTTGTAGTGTGCCATCTTCTTTATGGAGGATCTTTGATCATGTAAATATTATGTCAATACCAGCTCAGTTCAACAGGTAAACTGCTAAAACCAGAAGACTTAGATATAAAGTGTTTCTTTAAAGGGATAGTTCAACATTTTTGCCATAATCCCTATATTCATAGCAGTAGGTTTATTACCTTTAATTGTCGGTGCAAGCTAATTTTAGAACGGCGGAGCAGAGCCGCAAGCTGCTCAGAGCTACGCTACGGAGGCTAATGGGATTTCTTGGTTTCCCTCATAAAACTCATCAAATAGACAATCCAACAACTCCAAAACGCTCTCGTAGACAACACACTATGAGATAATAACAGAACGTTATCAGACAGAGTTGTTTTGGAGGTAAATTCACACAAAACCACTGATGCACGTTCCTGTCGGGGACAGTTTTTCCGGCAAGAAGTCTCTGTATTTACCTCGAAAACAACTCTGTCTCGTAACGTAAGATGTGGACCACACCTTTGTAACTGCATCACCTGAAGGATGTGACCGCTGTATCAGGGTAACACCCTCCCAGAGTGGCAGGTAGCTGATACGATGGTGTGTTTATATACATGGTATGTGTTTACAAGGTTCGGAGACCGACCCCTGTGACCCTGTCATATTCCCACAGATTCATGGTGACTTCAACTTCATGTGAAGAGCAAAAAAATCCCATAAATACAAAATAAAACCCTGCAACCAGACCTCCGTCCTCACACTTTACAACTGCTGCACACACAATGTAAAACTCCTTGTGGCTTCAGCTCCTCTCTCCCTCCTCCTCTTCCTCCTCTTCCTCCTCACCACAAACACTTCACTTTCACTTCCTCCTCCCTGCTGCCCACCCTCCTGTCTCTTCACCTTCTTTTGAATAATAAACAGCTGTGATGGCGTCTGGCTGCTCTCGCCTCAGCTGTTGTGACAGATCAGGAATAACACGGCACTGACGGCGCCGATCCTCCACACACACACACACACACACAAACCAAAGCAGCTAATTTCACCATCACCGTTGGTTCTCGCTGACAGACCTCGACTCGCTCGGTTTATGTTCAGACTCAGCTCTTTTCTCGCTGCCAGGTGAGGTCAGGTTGCACCAAGTCGTAAAAAATAATAATAATAAAATAAGAGAGAAAGAAAGAGAGAGAGTATAGAGAGTAGAGTACATGCAGCAGCTTGGAGGCGATGAGCTCATGCATCCAGTTTCTGGCCTGGCAGACGACGTGCTCCTGTCAGCCAGCAGCTATGGACGCTGTGGGTTTTTTCGTGTTGAAACATCGCTGTTGCATAAGAGAGAGAGAGTGAAATATGATTTATACGTTGCAGCAAAACCAACATTTAAGTTCAGGTCGTAAAACGAGCTGGTGTCATCACATAGCTATGCAGCGAGCATCGTCAAAGAGTCGGAGGAAAAAAAACCCAATCAGTTCATAGAGAGAGAGAGAGTGTGTGTGTGTGTGTGTGTGTGTGTAGTGTAATTAAACGTAGCTACGTGGTGACACACTGGAGACGGGTTGAGTAACAGAGGGTGATGTGATGGAGAAGGAAACGTCTCCAGATTGATGATATTTTTAACTTTTATTTCTCCCTGTGTTTGTGTTTACATGGAAACTAAAGGGGGGTAACTGTAATTGATAGTGGCCTTCAGAGACCTGTGTGTGTGTGTGTGTGTGTGTGTGTGTGTGTGTGTGTGTGTGTGTGTGTGTGTGTGTGTGTGTGTGTGTGTGTGTGTGTGTGTGTGTGTGTGTGTGTGTGTGTGTGTGTGTGTGTGCGCGCGCGCGCGTGTTTGTGCGTGCGTGTGTGTGTGTGACTGCTTGACTACCCCTCACTGCACTCCTCAGTTGGGTTTTAAATGTCTTCATTGTGCGCCATAGCTCCGTGACGGCTGCTTCCAGCTGCAAGGGTGAGTGGGTGTTAACCCCACACACACATGCTCTCACACACACACACACACACACACACACGCTCTCATACACACACACTTGCAGTGCACATAGTGTAAACACCGGGCTTTCACAGTGTCATCGATAGTTCAAAGATGCTGCCGTCCTCCTCTCAGGGGGAAGGGTTAAAGGTCAGATGATGAGGCGTCTCCATGGTGACCACACTGTGCTTCATTAAGTGTTTGTTTGTTTGTGTGTTTGTATGTTGATGTCAACACAGGAACATGTTGGTGTTTATAGCATCAGGAACACTTGTAAACTGAACTCTGAGCTGTTTTCTCACTGCGGCTCATCATCACATGTTTCCGACGTCAAGTGGAAAGCACACCTGCGAGTGTGTGTAAATGTGTGTGTGTGTGTGTGTGTGTGTGTGTGTGTGTGTGTGTGTGTGTGTGTGTGTGTGTGTGTGTGTGTGTGTGTGTGTGTGTTCCTCAAAGCACAAAAAAATATATTAGTCCCACTTAAGAGCTATAATATGAAACTTTTCCACATTAAAACGTCTAAAAAAGTCTAGACCTTTGTTATGTTGTTGAGTTGTGTTCTTACTTCGTCTTGAATGTTTCCAGCTCTGGGATTTTCTGTTTCATGTCAAGATTTTTTATGGGTTTTTAAAGTCTAACTGCTTTTATTTATTCAGTGTTTCTTCTAGGTTCACTCCCTGGTCAGTTTGTTACAGAGAGGAGGACGCCTCTGCCTCCAGGTAAAAAAAAAAAAATCAAACAAACTCCTGAACGCCTCTTTGGTAAGTTATGAGAGAAACTATGTAGGCTACTAAACGAAGATTAGCATCTGTCTCAGCCCCCAGAACTGATTTATTCAGTGTTTTTACTGGTGGACGACTGATAACTAACCACAAAAATGGCAGAAAGTCAAATACTGCAGGCCTACATTAAATTAAGTCTGTGCAACTTTGTTTTTTTGCAGAATTAAACTCTTTAAAGAGACTTGGTTTACGTTGTGGAAAAGATCCTGGTCTGGTTAAGAACAGAGAGAAAGTTCAAACTCTTATTCATTTATCTAAAACCACCAACTTTCCTGAACCTTCACCAACGAGCTGCTGCTGCCTCGACCTCACCACAGACAGGAATCTGGTCCCTGATGTTACAGATGTGCGTCCGCCACCAATGGTTGGAGACAGTGGAGGGTCATTCATGTGTGTGACACTTAATTCATGCTGCATGTTGGGAAATTAAGCTAAAAAGCTGCTGACTGTGATGATCTGATGGTTCCTCCAGGTCAATAAGAGAAAAGAAGGGAAGATCACGATATACAGTATGACTCAAAATAACTTTATTTAACACAACTGAAAAGAAAATTCAAAAACAACAGTGAAACCGGCCAACTGTCATCAACTTATGTAGCCCAGTCAAAATATGTATTAGGGTTAAATAAAATATAAAAATATCATATCATCATGGATAAAATGTTAAAATTGTTAGTTGTTAAAAAATATATAAAATAAAACATAGAGAAAATGAGGCTAAGCTAGTGTAACGGAGTTAAAAGGTAATTTGATTCCACTTGCCATTAAAACTCACCACACAATACAAAAACTTGTTTTTCCTATGGTAATTAAATGCAGCACCCCTGTGGATTAGGGTCGTGCACCCCGGGGGTAGCAACAGTCGGACCTCGCTGTCTCCGTGGTAGGTGCACAAGCCATTGTTTCACATTAATTACTTTAATTTCAATACTAAGGGGTGGTTTAAATTGTATTTCTTAAGCATATAGCTCCCAAACGGTCGAGCACGTCCTTTTGCATAAAAAGTTGACAGTGTTTTTCTCTTATTTTTGTTTACAAAATGGCTAGGTTTACACGTGTTAGCTAACCTGCTGCACTTTCTTTTTATTTTACATTTTTCAGCCGTGTGTGTCTGTGTGTGTGTGTGTGTGTGTGTGTGTGTGTGTGTGTGTGTGTGTGTGTGTGTGTGAGAAGAAGAACTGGACTGACTGTAATGCTGATTCCTCTCCCAGGTCAGTCCATGTGAAAAATAAACGGCAAGAACCCCACGTAGGGCAGGCTGTGAGAAACACAACGCAGAGGGCCAGACACTGAATTTTGAAGGTACAGAGATTTTTCACGCCAAGTTTCCTGCCGGTAATCTGTTTCCAGACTGTTAGGAAATTTAGCTCAACCTTGTGGCTAACGGATAAGAGGAACGAGTAGAAGGGAGGTAAAGTATACCATGAATCTAGTGCTGCATTCGAGAAAACTTGGAACTCGGATCGTTCACACCCCCTACTTGAAAAAGTGCAATCAAACGCGGAGGAAAAAAATCTACCCGGACTTCTTCGAGAATCAGTTGTCTGATATCACACAACGATCTGCATCCGTGCAGAACCAAACTGTCAATGTTTTTGGTTATTTTGGCGCGTCTTGACCTCAGAGTTTTCATTCCGAGTTGCAAGTTGTCTCGAACGCAGCATAGGACGTATTGGGATTAAAACAAATAATGAAAGGGTGAAGGTTGGTATGGTTGAAGAAGAGAAAACTGTGATGTAACGTGATGTTGGTTATGAAGACAAAAGAGATCAAAATAAGGCTTTCCTCATTTTGATTTATTACATGGTAAATACACACCACTGTTTAGTATTTGATCCAGTGTGTTCACCATATTATTAGTTTATTGCAACAAAGCGGTATACAGAGTCTCTTAACAATGACCGACTGACCTGACTTGTGTGGAAACCTCCCTGACTCCAACATTTCTTAGATTAAATGACTGAATCCGCCTCGTCAGCAGGACGACGGATGTCCACAAAAAGACGAGGATGACAGACGCTCGTCTCTCCACTGTAATTTAAAAAAACTGAGACGTCCAACTGTCGCTTCAGTGGAATCCATCTCTGATTTCATGATTATATGATGAGCTGGTCGTCAGGATGGATCCATACTGAGACGCGATCGAAATAACTTCAAGGTTCAGAGAAGAAGAAAAACATTGTGGTGTTTCTGCTTGTTCCAACCACAGCATAAGCTGCTGCTGACACCGGGATTAGGCTCAGTCTTAATTTGTAATGAGGAGGCCAGATGTGTGTGTGCGTGTGTGTGTGTGTGTGTTTCAGTGCAGTTCCCCAGCAGCGTAACACGGGAAAGGTCAGCAGGACAGATTCCCAGACTGTTAAACAGCAAAAAAAAAAAAAAAAAAAAAAAGGGGGACGTTCAGGGAAATACAATCGTTTCGTTCCCTCTCTGCACGTCTACACTACACACACACACACACACATGCACACACACACACACGTGTACAGTGCAAAGACAACACGCTCTTGATTTATTAGCTCTCCAGGGTCGTGATAAAACTCATCCTGAATGACCTCATTTGTGCTGCGTGAAGACAGAACAGATACACACGGGCTTTCTCAACACGTCTGTTGTGGTTAATTTAGAAATGACACAACTCATTGTTATAAGACTGTAAATCTGTGTTTTCTGCTACTGACATGTTGGTTTCACTCCTTCTCTTCCTCCTCCTCCTCTTCCTCTTGTCTCATCTGTTATTTACAGTTTTGTGTCCTCAAACTCTTTGGCTGCTTTATGTGGTTTTGGTTTAACTCTATCTAATCAACATAAACAATTTTTTTTCTCCCCTCTATGAGATGACGTTTATCACTGATCGTGTTTTTGCACGTAATAAAGTTGAGCTTCCCAAGAGGAGCACAACAAATTTAGGTCTGGATCTTATTATTTTCCAAATTTAAAACTTGGAAATACCCAGGTCGCATTCCTCCAAAAGTAAATTTATTTTTAGTTTAATACAACTGAACGATACAAGGTGTAAAAATGGAAAAGAAAACACAAACTTATTAACATTTTTATGCAGCATGCTTTGGCTCTGACCTGTCGTCTGTATAAATTGATGTAAATAACCGAAACTTTAAGAAAGATTAAAGTCCAGGCAATTTTATGGTTAAGTACAGAGGCTGGGAAATTGGTCATACTTCTGAATTTCATCCAGTTACCTCAAGATAAGAAAACTCATTATTCAGAGATAATGAGATATCAGCAGGAGAAAGCAGGAGCATTTTGACTGAATCTCGTAACACGACGATCTTTTGCAACTTGTTAGCAGAACAAAATTACAAGCATCTAAATGAAGATAAAAACAACAACACAAAAAACTGATAATAAATGAATCCTGTAAATATAAAT
Source organism: Trachurus trachurus (assembly GCF_905171665.1). Taxonomy (NCBI): domain Eukaryota; kingdom Metazoa; phylum Chordata; class Actinopteri; order Carangiformes; family Carangidae; genus Trachurus; species Trachurus trachurus. Next base: position 13,894,790 of record NC_139892.1, on the reverse strand, counting down.
CTGAAAAATAAAGTGCATTGAATAAATACAATTATTATTATTTTGTTGCACTCGAAATGACATGCTTAAATACTGCAATAAGTGTTATAAAATACACTAGATGTATGATGATCTATGTAGGCCTATGTATTTTTCTGCAGAAAATGATTGTTACATAATGTGACAGTAACAGTGAGTTATATTTACTGTGGCCGAAGGAAACGTCACTTCATCATGTTAATGTCTGGGTTGTCGTGGTAATAAGCAGGTGCTGGACAGTTGTTTAAAGTCCCTGGAAAGTGAAATTGGAGTTTTGTTTCAAAATTTATTAAAAGTGTTCGAAATTTATTGATAAAAACATGCAAAAAGACTCATTTCTGTGCAGTGCTTAATTTTAGAGGTTAGGGTTTCACAGTTTCACTCTGCTTCAGTGGTCTTTGTTTTTAAGGGCAGGCTTACAGAGGGGGCGCCGTGACGCACTGGCGTCCCTACTTTCATAACTCCTCCCATGTGCACAGTAATATTATAAATACTTCAAGAATGCCAACGAGCGTCTGTTGCCACTACCTCTAGAGCGACCAGCGCCGCCGGAGCTACCAGTCCACTAGCTTGGTCTCTGTCTTAATAAAATGTAATGCAGACTTATCAGGTCATTGTAAAACATTTATTTATTGATGTAAATGTGGTGTTATTTGAACATAGTCTATACAGATCCCAGAGGCAGCGCTGCTCTTATGTGAAACATAAGCTCCACTTTTAATTCAAACAAACTAATGAGACAGCCACAGTGGCTCTGCAGCGTCCGTCCCACAGCTCACAGCCACAGCAACGGCTACACCGGCAACAAAACTGAGGGCCGCCGCCGTCAGCAGATGAATCTCTGCTTGCCCTGATAGCATTAGCTCGGCGGCTAGCGCTACGCCCGTCGTCCTGTGCTGACGGTGGCGGCCCTCATTGTTGTTGTGGTGTAGCCTTCAAGGCTCCCGCTGCTGTGGCGGTGAGCCGTGGGTCCGATGCTGCAGTGGCTCGGGACCATGGAGGCTCGGGACGAACGGGACGAACGGGGCTAGCCGCCGAGCTAACGGTTAGCACCGGGCTAGTCGAGCTAACGCGTTAGCGCCGGGCTATTAGCCGCCGAGCTAACGCTATCAGGGTAGCGGAGATTCGTGTGCCCCCAGCATATTTCCCTCACTGCTCAGTGTGTATCCGAGACATTCAGATAAGAGCTGGACTCAGACTCAGGCTCAAGCCCGTAGCTGCTCGGGTACGATGTGACAGTTAGCAGTAGGCCATTTGATTGACAGTTGAAACTTGACGAAGCTCGGCAAGTGGGCGGGGCTTCTGTGCCTGCAGCAGACATCCAGAGCTGCGAGAACTGCCTCATTTAGTCATGATTTTAAAACCTAATTTCACCTACTAAACGAATTTTTCTAGCATCCAAAATTGGCAGGATGGTTAATAGGACATATGTCTGGGATGTGATTAACTCAGAAAACGAATCCAGTGTCACTTTTCAGGGACTTTAAAGATGTTTCCTAGAGACGTTTGTGTTTTACAGCTCGGGGGCCTAGCTGGTGCGAGGCGTTCAGGGGAACATGGGAATAAAATGTACAGAGAGAGAGAGCGAGGAAGAGATGAAGACCCTACGGCGGCAGACGTACAGTACCTGGCCTCCGTTGTCATGGTTACAGTAATAAACACAAAGGCTATATCAGCAGTGGTGCACTGTCTGCCTACATGTGTGATGTGTTACCAATGGTTACTGAAATACCTGCCACAGCAAAAAGCAGCTTACAACTGTATTCTTCATCGACATTACGCTGCTCTTGTTGCCATGGTTATCGTGCAATCAGTTTCACGTGGCGATTGGACCCATGTTGATCCACCCGTCTGCTCCCAATGAGGTCTGTATCTCTAAAGGGTAAAGACGTCACGTCATGGTACTCAGAAGTCGCTGCGCAAAAAGACGAGTGGCAGAGCCGCCAAAATTTAAAATCGACGAAAGTAACAAAGCAGAGATTACGGGCGGGGGGTGTTAGTAGCGCGGACTCATCTCGCGGTGCCGGTCAGTTTGAGCTGTTTGACCCTCCACTCTCTCTGTACAAGTTACAGCTGCTTTCCTGTTAGGAGTGATATCACCACCTACTGCTTTGGAATGCACATGACATTGTTTGAGATGGATTTGCCGTTTCATGTGGACAGAGTTATTTTTTATCACACCGGTGGTGTGGACGCAAACTTTTTTTTAACCGGGGTCCATAAAAGTTCGGTTTCAAAAATATCCGTGTTCGTGTGGACAAGGCTTAAGTCTGAAATGTCTAACTTAGTCAGCATGTAGGCTAGTGTGGCAAGGTGAAGAGGGCCCGGGCAGGGATTGAACCCACACCTCTCTTACCCGGGAGGTGTGGGTTCAATCCCCGCCCGGGCCCTCTTCACCTTGCCACATTCTGGCGTTGTCGGCAGGATCCATGTAGCACTAGTGGTGGGTCCGTGGATTCCTAATGTGTGGCAGCCTGCGCGGAAGCACGAGGACGTGCTTGTGAAAAGAGGGGGAGAGATGTGACAGTTGAGGTTCCTGTCACTATGCCTCCAATTGATCATGTACCCTGGCTACTTGGCCAAGGGGATGTCCCTTTGGGTGACTGGCAAGCGCACATGTCTCTTACCCGGGAGGTGTGGGTTCAATCCCCGCCCGGGCCCTCTTCACCTTGCCACACTAGCATGACCTAACAGAACTAAAAAACATCGTGAAGATATGTCTTACATTGACCAAGTTACATTCAAGAACCTGTTTTTAATGACGGAAAGTAAATTTACTCGAGCGGGAATTTTTTTTTCCGATTGATCGGCTGTGATAACCAGTCTTTCTGACCTCAATTTTCTTTTGATACTTAATGTTTTAGCCAGTTTTTGGTGTGAACGCACAGTAAGGCGATTGAGCTCATTTTTTATATGAGGGGTCAGTCAATCTCCTTTATAACGTGTTTTACAGATAACATTTTTATTTTCTCTCACACAAAGTTCACTTGGTATTTTTAATTTGATGATGAATATATTACCCATCAGGCTTTACTGTGACAAATGTAAAATTTTTCCTTCTCCTCTTTAATGTTTGTCTTTGCTGTTGTTTCCTGTTTGTTTGTTTTTTTCATTGTAAATCCTCATATCCTTCGGCTGAAAAAACAAAATTCTCCTCTCATCTCTGAGGTGATGCGTATCATTGGACAAAACTTTGAAAGACCCGGTTTGATTTTCCCAAATGTGAGCGATGGATTCTCGTGTAAGACACATGAAAACAAAAAAATTAACACGTCATTAATTTGATGTTGGTTTCTTCTTTGGTCTTTTACAAACAGCAGAAAGGAAATATGTGTTAAAGACATGCAGACGACCTGTATAGTGCTGCTTTTTTCAACACACAAGTGAAGCCATGACCACACATTTAGCACATAAAAGTAAAATTATTATAATAACAATAATATGAAAAACATTGCCCATAAAAGTATATGAGAGGGTGTTTTTATTAAAGTTGGCATGAGCGACATGTTTGAACACTTCAGTCAGAGTCTGGTGGCAAACATCCACTGACGGCGAACAAATCACGACACATCAGCTCCATCACTTCCATCTGTGGCTGCGTCGGCGCTCGCCAGCAGCTTTCTACATGTTTCTCCAGAACTCAAGGTTACTCCGTGTCAAACAGCATGTTGTTTTTTCTTTTTATCTCCAGATCTCCAGATATTTAAAAAAAAAAAAAAGAAAAAAAAAAGTACTTGCACGATTAAGTTTTATAATCATCACCATCTCAGACAGGAGGCTCCAGGTGGAATTTGATTTGCATATATTTAACACTCCCTTTATTCCCACTGGTAACGTCACGTCATCTACTTTCCCACAAAAATAATAGGTAATTTATTTTATTTTATGGATATAAACACTTTGACACTCTTTGACATGTAGAGCCCAATTTTAAATTAACACCATGAGGTGAATATAATTTAACCACAGGTGGATACGAGCTGGAGTTTCACTGAACAGGTCTAACGAGAAGCAGCTTTAATTAGGAATGATTTATTGAGGTAAATTTGTGCAATAATATGAAATGTTGAAATAACAGACAGAATGAAATACAATAAAAATTCACCACTTGTGGTTCATCGGCTCCAAAATGTTGGGGCTCCGCTAACATTTAAAGAGGCCGAAACTGAAACCATCACATTTAGTGAAAAGCCTAGTTGGGGTCACCTGACCAACACCAGAGCAGAGGCATTAAAAAGTGGAAATATGGAGGTGTGTGGACGTTAAAATGGTTGGATTCAACTCATAACACAAGCTGAAATCAGAATCAGAATTTACTTTATTGATCCCCAGAGGGAAGTTCATTGATACGAAGCCCCTGAATAGGAAATAATAACAATGAAAAATGTTATATAGCTTACATAAGAGTTTGAGGGAGCAAAGATAGATAAATGTTTTCTGAAATTTAATTAATCATTAAAATAATATAAAATAATTCACATTTATTTATGTAGTTTAAATCTAAGTTGACACAGTATACAGCGTGCAGATGGTTCTTGCAGTTTGGAGTGAGTCAAAGTGATTTATTTCCCATAATTCTGTCTTACGAAGAGCGGTTGCTGCTCGAAACGTTACACGTTATCTCCTGTGAATAAATGGACTGCATTTTGGAGCCCTATGGTGTGCGAGCCGTTCTATATTCTTTTAAATTCAAAGTGACAATATTTGTTTTAGTGACAATTACCTTTAACCTACAAAAACATACAGTATTTCATATTTTACATGTTCCTATATAAACGTGTTATATTCTCAGAAGATTCCATGTGTTTCCTTTTACAAAAAAAAAACTAAAATACAGAGATTTGGTCTCGGCCTTAAAATGACCTGCTGATAAAACCCTGGACGTGACCCCAGGTCACATGTTTCTGTCAACACATGACGTTGTTTGTCCAAACTTCAGCTTGATGGATGTTGTCTAATAACAATCCTGCTAATTAGTTTTGTTCATGTATGAGTGTGTGTGTGTGTGTGTGTGTGTGTGTGTGTGTGTGTGTGTGTGTGTGTGTGTGTGTGTGTGTGTGTGTGTGTGTGTGTGTGTGTGTGTGTGGTTGACTGTGCATATGTGTGTGTATGTGTGCGTGTGTGTTTGGCTCTAGGGCCTGGACGAGGAAAAGGTGATGTAATGCTGAATCAGGGCCTCGCTGCCACGGCGACTGGCTGATCTGGTAACACTGTGAGGTTTGATACTATGCAACAGTGTGTGTATGTGTCTGTGTCTCTCTGTGTGTGTCTGTGTGTGTGGAAAGAACAATTGATGGATACGACTGAGATGTTTTTGGCCGACTCTGTGTGAATGACATCATTGTGAACTTACGCACACACGCTGTAGCTTACCAATCAGTCATCAGCAATCAGTGTGTGTGTTCAAAGTGGCTTAGTGATTGAACAGTTTGGCTGCTGGGAAAAAATGCATTTGTCCGCTGCATGTGTGTGTGTGTGTGTGTGTGTGTGTGTGTGTGTGTGTGTGTGTGTGTTTACTGTTGCATTGGTCAACACTTCCCTTGAGCAACCCCAAGAAGAACTATCCTTCATATAAAACAACCCCATGTGTGTGTCCTCACTCTCTCTCTCGCTCTCTTTCTGTCTTTTCTTGTTTATCTATACGTAAACTTCCCAAAGTACCGTCCGTTCTTGAGGCCACATCCTCGCAGCCGTTTCCCAGCATCCTCTCTGCTGTTGACATTAGGGGCATGTCCACTTCCACACCTATCTAATCCTGACGCCGTCCCCACAGTGGACGCCTCGACTCACTGTCTCTGGTGTCACTCTCCACTGTGGAGGGAGCATCACTCGACCAGAGACAGAGAGAAAGTGCATGAGCTGGACTTTCTTCTTCTTCTTCTTTCAGAGGTGACGTCAGTAAATTGAAATCAGAAGTTGGACTTGGACAAAAAGGAGAGATAATCTGGATACAGTGACTAATCCACAGAACATGCTGTCAATGGTTTTCATAGGAACTACTGCCAATACAAACTACTCACAATCAGACTCACTGGTGCATTCACTTCTATTTAAAAAAAAAAATCTAACTTGTTGATTTAATAAGAACAGTGCACAAGACATTGGTGAAAATGAGTTGGTCAATAGGTTATTTGACATCTCTTATGTTGAGGTTATTCTAAACAATAATATAAGATTATAAGGACAAAAGCTGATGAAGTCATTTAGAGGCAGAGCAATAATAGGACTGATATAATCTACTTGTGGTTTTCTGTTTCCACCAAACTAGTTTCGGGTCCAGACTAGTTTCCATGACATACAGTCATAGAAAATTTGTTTTTATAGTCATAATTGCTGCATGATGACTTGATTATGGTTAAAAAGTGTTTAGTGAGGTCACACTGACCTTTACCTACCAAAATCTAATCAGTTTGTTGATGAGTCCAACGTTTCTATCAAATTTGAAGAAATTTCCTTAAAGCGTTGCAGAGATTTTGTTCCGAAAAGGCCAAAACCGTGTGTTGTGACCTTGACCTTTGACCTCTGACCACAAAAATCGAGTCCTTGAGTCCCTATGAATGTTTGTGCCAAATCTGAATGCGTTCCATTTAGGCGTTACCGAGATATCATTTCCACGAGAATGGGACAGACAGACGGACGGATGGGTGTTGCCAGAATAAAAAAGAAAACATTATTACACTACATTGCCATGTAATGATTAAAACAGACTCACAAGCACATAATCCAAAAAGTGTCAAGTTATGTAACTGGGAATAATTTCTGCACAAAGAAGAATAAAATCACCAAATCAGAATCAACCAGAGTAAAGCAAAGGAAACCCTTATTCATGGACTTTTACTTGGAAAAGGAGAAGATAAAGCTAAGATGACGAAGCTAAGGACGTCAACCAAACCATCACAAACCTCACACTGCGCATGCATCGCTTCCAAACAAATAAAACAGAAGCATTAACGTCTGTACCTGCACATATCTACTGTGTGACTGGAGGTCACACCCAAACACACCTGTGCACCATCAAGCGATTCACACTTCACCACAGATGAAAACCACATCCACAAGAAACACATCAGCTGCTCAACAACAAAAACATTGTCGCCTTTAACCGTGCTCTTGAATCAAGCTGATACAGGTTCACTGCTGCTGAAACTATAAAACTGTTGACAAAAGAAACAGCTGGATGGACATGAATTAATGTTTCAAACAGTAGTTTTACATCACTAGTACAAACCACAATGCTTCCTGTCTGTATGAGTCACATGACCTGAACGAGAACTAAAGACTGACATAGCTCAATAAGAGATTACTTTATTATTAAGAGGTTACTATAACTCTTAAAGATGCACGTGTAAATATTCAAACTTGTTAATATGAATGTGTTTAAATAGATAAAATATTAATCTGTACAAAAACTGTGTCACAGTGTTAGCAGTTGTGCTAATGCGAGCTTATACTTCCATACTTACTGTAAGTATTTTGAGTGTGGTAGTGCGTTCACACTGACTGTATGTGAAAACACAGTGTAGCTACTAGGGCTGGGACGATATGCTTTTCTCCCGATTCAATTCTTCTACAATTTTTTGGATGGCAATTCGATTTAAATTGCGATTCTACAATATTGCAGATTCTCTCGATTTTTAGTCTGCATTTTTAACATTTATCTGCACACAAATACTGTAGAAGCCTATAAATTAACATACTCCATTATTAAGTGAACTTAAACCCTTTTCAAAACCTGTACTCTCTCTATAGGCTAACAAATGCACATTGCACAATATTTCAAAAAAAAAACTTTTTTGAAAAAAAAAAAAAACAATTCAAAAATCGTCAAAAAGGCTATCGCGATATTTACGTGCATCGATTTTTTTCTCTCACCCCTAGTAGCTACTGCAAAAACGCGGGTGGCGCACTCATAACAGTCAAAAAGTCGAGTGTGCAACGACGGACATTTCCCACCCTTAATGATTGCCCTAAATCAACATAGTGGGAGCCCAATATTTTCCGCCAAAAAGAGGAGCCGGCTGACGTGGCGGCGTAATCTCCACTTCGCATTCAACAGGTGGCACACACAAACATACATACAAACAAACAAAAAAGTACAAGTAAGGTGTTCATTATTGCTTTTTACAGGCAAAACAAGCTGGTAGATTAACTAACTGTTGAAATTTGCGCACTACAAAGTGTACTAGTATACTACATGACAGTGTACTCATGGAAGTATTGAATTGTGACAAAGTTTACTCTCTGCACGATAAGTTTTTTGTGACAGGTGACTTTAGTGACTTTATTTGTTTATGCTGTTTGTTAGCTTGTAGCAGTGGTCAACATGGGGCCAAAAACCCATCACAATCATGATGGGTTTTTGCGTATAATTCACACCTAGTTTCAGGCTTGTAGCCTCGCCCCAACAAGTTAACAGGCTGGATTCCTATTTGTGACATAGGAAACTGTCTGTCTGTCTGGTTCACTGCAATTCAAGGTGAAACATTCATCATTATGTCTTGTATAATATAAAAACACGATACTAATGCTAACATTTATACACCTGTAGTGTCCACAGCGCGGCTCAGGGGCGACTTGCAGACGTAGCGCACTTCACTTCTGGCTTCAGTTACACTTCCTGTATGATCCACACACAGAGATATTAGGAGAGGCTTCACGGTTCATGTTCGGTAATTTCATCCACATCTCTTACGTATTATAACAATTAAGTAATGAAGCCTCTTGACTTGAGTTGAGACGGCAGGATGATTAATACGAAGCAGACTTTGGCAGACAGCTGAGGCTTCGCTGTGCTTTTGAAGGTCGAAGACGAACGATGCCGTGAAAACAAACCAAATGTTGACTCTTGAAATTTCCATGCGTGATCGTTTGATATTCCTGGAATAAACAAATCACATCCTGTTGCTCTAAAATGTATATCAGACACACCTCCTCCTCCTCCTCTGCCTGGATCGGCTCACATCTCAAATTTCTATCATCGCTGCTCCGGCGGCTCCCTTCGCCTGCGATGCCTCAACCGTCCTCCCTCCCTCCCCACCGGAGGCTCACGCAGCCAGGTGATGAGCAGTGCCTGGTGTTGGCCAGACGCTGTGTCTGTAGGACGGCCCACAGGGTTCATCAGGGTCCTTTAAAATCCTATAGACTGTGCAGGTTGTCATGCGTCTGTTACACATTATCTATCACTGCATTTGAGGTATAAAAAGATACGTGCACCGACTTTAGTCTCCTCTTCATTCAGTCCGGTGCCTTCAGTTCAAAGCACTGGGTGGCCTTATTAGCAGCACTGACGCTACTTTAATAAGATTCAGTACATCCGTGACACACAGTAACGGCTAATTCATACTAATTGCTCAGAAAAAACAATACATTTCTTTCTGTTTCTCTCTCTCGGCTCCACATGCAGATAATTAAAGTCATGCTTTGAAGTGTCAATGACATCATGACTTGGCTGCCGTCCCCGTGGCCTTGTTTAGACACCACAGGTTCCCATGGAAACTCTGATGTCATAGGGGTGAGAAGGGTGAGGCGAGTCCGAGCCGATGATGTTTTCAGGCCTGTTTTTCGGGGTGAAATGTGATTTTTGCTCTAAACGCGGACAGGCAGGAACGCCCCAGTGTTGGATCAAAGCCGGCAGGTAGCCAGTCCGTCAGCCGGACCACTGGTGCGACGTCACCGCCCGGCACGGCACCGGCGTCTCCCCCCACGTGTTACTGCCGTGTCTCAGTGTTGTTCTCCAGGCAGGAACGTCAGAGCCAAGCTGTCATGAATTTACAGAGTGTGAGTTACAGGCTGATGTAAAGTCGAGGGACGACCCCGGGAGAACAGGCCATAAATAGGAAAAATCCACCCTTTTTACAAAGTGCTCACAACGACACTGTCAAGATGTGCTTTTAAAACATGGTGTGTGGTTCTCGGCAAAACTTTCAACTCTTTTTTTTTTTTTTTTTTAAATAAAGGAACATTTAGACATTTTGGGAAATACACTGATTTCTTTTCTTACAAAAAATGAGATAAAAAACATTAAAACCTATGACATACACTTCCATTTGGAGTTGATCAGATGATGTAGCAAAGACTCAGTAAACTCGCTAGTTAACTTGATATAGCATGTTAATTTGTTTAATCCGTACATCGAGTAAAATAGAAAATCTACTGGTCTCTGTTTGTTATATAACATTAATTAGGGTTAACTGAATGTTGTGTTTTGTTACCCTTGCAGGGCCAGAACCAGCCAGCAACTTCCCTTTGTTTACAGGCATTAAGCTGAGCTAACTGTCCGCTAGCTGTTGCCTCTTACACACCACAGTCATATTGATCCTCAAGAACGCTCATAAGCACATTTATTAAAATGTCAATCTGATGCATTGATAAATCTGTAGGAATTACAATCCAAGTCTTACTGTTCCAAAACGGCAAATATTTTCAGCCGCTTTGGTCGCTCGTCACGTGACTGACGTCAAAGTTCGATCGCGCTGGTCATTGGGGAGCCAAAGGACATCTCTATTCTGACAGGTTGTCGCCAAACCGCGTCATAGCTAATTACCCTACAGTTAACCATGGCTCAACTTCTCGTCTGGTGACGCTTTGGATGCTTTGGAAACGCAGTGACACCAGTTGACGCTTTGGTCGCTCACTGTCGCCGGGCTCTGATTGAAAATGAATTGACTTCCGGCGTTTTGACGCTTTGGAAGCTTTTGGTGTGAACGCATAGTTAGTGTTTATTCAAGATTAAACATTTATTTGTCATGCAACAAGATTAAAATAACCCTCCATAAAAGTGCATTTCCATCAAGACATTAATACTAGGAAATAATAATAAAAAGATAATAATACACAAGGTAGATAAAAAAAATAAAAGCATTAAAGGACAAGTAACATTGACTGACAGGAGGCGGGGACTATTGCATGTTTGTGTTTAGCAGGGTAATGGCACAGGGAATGAAACTTGTGTGACAGTGGTGGTCCTGTCACTATGCCTCCAATTGATCATGTGCCTTGGCTACTTGGCCAAGGGGATGTCCCTTTGGGTGACTGGCAAGCGCACATGACTCTTACCCTGGAGGTGTGGGTTCAATCCCCGCCCGGGCCCTCTTCACCTTGCCACACTTGCACAAGTAGTAATGCAGATCTTAAGCGAACTGCTAATTAGCTGCTTGGTTATGAGAAATGTCATGGATTTCTTTAAAGAAACCAGTTTATCTAAATATAGGCTATAGTATCATTAATTAATGACATGATTAATCAGTTCAATAATTTTGCAGGAAAATTGAATGTGTCTAAATAATTACTCAGCAGTGACGTGTGTTAATGTTGAACGCAGCGTGCTCGTCCATCACTGTGTTTTTGATGTCTCCTGGAGATAAACAGGTCCTTTAAATGTGTAAGTGTGTTTGCGTGCATGTTGGTCGCAGATGTTGCTGACATTACCTCGGAGCGATGCTTGACTTCAAACTGTGAACGCAACAATTTGTTGAAATCACGCCTTTAACAAAAATGCATAAGGTTTGTGTTAACTCACGCTGGAATGTTGGACGGGGTTCAGGTTCAGGGATTGAGAGTTTTCCAAAAGCAGCACTCAGAACACAATCAAACAATGTCAACGTGTCAATAAAAATACAGTAACTTCTATGTATTTTCACTATAAATCAACCATTTTTAGAAGAATACGCTCACAGCTGTTTCCAGCTTGTTTGTTGGTTGCAGTACTCAAAACACGCTCAACTTCTGCTACTGTATAGCTACAAGTTTCCAATTAATTGACATGTGTGAGTAAGAGACTAACTGTATATAAGATATATTACCTACTGTATGATAATATAATAATAATGATGTAAAAAATAATTTGCAATTTCATTATTATTATTAATTGAAACCTTAATCCTAGTTTGTTTTGGCTAATTAGTTAACAGGTTAATTGTACACGAGATAAAATCTTCTACTTTTCAATAATGTTACCTCCTCTAACATAAAAAAAAACTCAGCATTTAATAAAAGATTATTTACATAAATGTTGATTATCTTTTGACAAGCTGTATAAGCGTCTGTAATATCACTATTTATTCAAATTGACCACATCACTCTTCCTTGTGTTTTTCAGTTTGTTGCATTTGCTTGTGCAGTTTTTCTTTTACGAGTTTTATCCTTAGGGGCCACTATACTTTTCTACAGTCCATACATTCACTTTTACACCCAGTTCATGCTTTAGCACCGTGACACTGTATTAAGTCTGATCCCTGAATGAATGGCTGAGTGGTGATCGGTCATGGAGTCATTTCAGACTAACTCGCCGCTCGTGGCCTGACTCATTTTTGATGTTTAGACTAAGGTCAGTTTTCTGGGATGCTGCATGTGATGGTTGCATCTGTAAGTGTGTGTGTGTTTATAGGAGTTTGAGGGAGCACAGACATATTTGCGTTCTGTTTAAAGTGGTGGTGACGTACACTGTTCCCTGTGGGTGAACTCAGAGCCCTCTTGTTAATGTTTACAGTCTGTAACCAGCAGTCAGTGTGTGTATGTGTATGTGTGTGTGTGTGAGAATTAGATGGATTTTGGTGATATGAGGATACGATTGACGCAATAATTGTATTTGTGTGTTTGACTCTGTGCATATGTGTGTGTGGTGTGTACATACTCTAACCTCATTAGACAGCGTATAGGACGATGTGGATGATGACAGAGTTGAGATTAAGGGGGTATGTGGTTAAGTTTGGCATTTTTGTTGCTATACAGTTTCACTAAGTTCTTGCAAACATAGCTATAATTAACAGCTTAATTATAAACAGCGTGTTCCCTAATGACCGTCTATCAAACATTATCCCGTTAAGTGCAGCACTCATTCCTCCTTTCATCTTGCCAGCTGCAAAAAATGTGTTGAAATTAAAACCACTGGTGACCTTTTCTGAAGAGCCGCAACAGGACAGAAACCAGTTCTTCCTTCTTCCTAGAAAAATAACAGATTTGAATAAAGATTTGCATGTGGCATTTCCATGTTTCCTGGTCTGCATTTGAACAATCTAATAATAAACCCAAAGCAGCTGTCAGTCAGTTCAATAACAGCGGAAAAAGTACAAAGTGTACACAATATATTTACATTTACAAAGAGCAAAGAAAGGAGTGTTGTTCTTTTACTACACTGAATAATCCTTTCATTCATTTAATTCATTTCAAAATAGACTGACTTTGTTTTGTCTTCACATGTTGACATTTTATGCACTGTATCTTTTCAGTCGGCCTGTTTTCCTGTGAGAATCTTCATTACATCAGAATGTGTCATCCGTTGGCACTGTGCGTCTGTCCTTGTTATGACTTTATTGTGCAACATTACGTGCACCTGAAGGCCGTTATCACAGCCAGAGATCTGTGTCTGGGCTGATCGCATCTCAGATTTTTCTTCCAGTTTTGCTTCCCTGTTATAACGTTCACCGAAACCCTCTCTCGTGATGAGTATGGGAACCTGAAAACTTGAAGTATGGAATAGCTTGGAGGTAAACATCTGTATGATTATGAACTGCCAGTATTATTAACTATATATTTTTTTGTACAGTATGTCCTACATACAGCGAATCAATAATTAATTTAGATAATCACTGTGGGATCAACCAATTACGTCATTACAGCTACAGCTATGTCACTAATAATCATAATATCTCTAAACTCTTGATACTAATTTATAATTTATCTAGAAAGGTGGGTTTTCCTAGTTGTTGTTATGTAATTATTCAGTTTCGGCATCATACTGTATGTGATGTTGTACCGAAATTACTGAATTGTATTAATGTTGTTTGGAGACTTCATGAAAACTAGAAGGCACATCTGAAGGGTTTATTCCTATCGATATAATTCATGTAAATTAATATAATGTCATAAAAGTCTTTTTTTTTTGTGACTCCAGGACAACACAATTGTTGATCACCATACTTCATAAACCTGTAGAATAATTTAAATTTTACTATATGTGAATCATTCTTTTGCTACATTGTTAATATATTATCATTAACAGCTAATTACCTACAAGTGTGAAAAAGGACTTTAACCATTAATGTGTCTTTAATACGTCTTCTGAACAGCGACTCGTTATCAGAGAGTGAAAAGACAATCGGTGAGCATGCTAACTTCAGAGGAAGTGATGGACCAAAATAGAATAAAACCAAAATAAGAAGGTTGTTTTCCGCTGCTGTAAGTGTATTAGGTTCGGTGTTGAATGTAAAACATTTATTTTACTGTATGTAAACAGCTGTTAATGCTAACATTAGCTATTACAAAAGCAAACTTTGCTCAACTTATGAAGGTTTCAACTCGCCTTAGCAGGTACCGCTTTATTTAAAACTTTATTAACTTATGTTTTCACATTTACAGTACTTTCTCCTCACAGTCTGGTCCTGTGGTGTTTAAGACCCTCAGATATGTGTTAAACATCCAAAGGTATCAGAAAGGAAAAGAATTGTCTCTTCTCTTATTGCTCTTGACTTTTTGCAGATGTTTGGCCCCTGGGAGCCGTGATATATTTCAGACCGTAAGTGCGCCATATATCGTAAACCCCACGCCTCTCCCAGCCCACCGCCGGGTGACCGAGCCCACACTTCATCATTCGAGGCGAAGCTCCCCTCTGCTCAGAGGAAGAAGCCGTGTTTGCAAATGTCTCTGTAGTATCAACAAATAGTTTTATTGGTTGGAGGAACAGATGAGAAGAGAGAAGTGTGTGACCTCTCCCTCTTCAGTAAAATCACACTGGACGTTTACAACCACCAGCTCTGCACAGAGGGAGCCGGAGTCGGAGAAGTAAAACATATGTGGTCATTGTCAAAACAATGAAAAAGCTGGACTGGGATCGTGGGAGGCTGAGCAGAGAGAGAGAGAGAGACGGGGAGAGAGAGGCAGAGATGTATTGTTGTGCTGACAGCTGAAGTATTTCATTTCATACCACTCTGATTCATGCAGGTCATACCGCATCACCTGCTGAGTCACTGTTACTGGAAAGCACTGGTTCTCAGAGTGGGGTCTATAAGGAACCAGGGTGCCGCGAGCAAAACCGAGCAATAGTTTTACTTAACTGTAAACAAGCTTATAATTCAATTTTAAAGCTATAATTTAATGAGCCACATAATTATGACGGCGGATGAATCACGATCCGGCTCGACAAACACAGCAGCTTGGATTCTCACAACACCGTGTTAATTGATTAATTTTATTAAACCACCTTGGGACAATGACACACATGGTAAACACAACATTGACATACAGTACGTGTATCACCTGATTATTCATCCAGCAGACGTGACGCAACGTTAGCATTAGTCTGGTTTCTGTCTGTCATGATACAGACGGCAGTAAATCTGAGACTTGTCAAACTGGGGCCCCATTCATACTGAAGCTGCCCACACAGAAAACCATTAAATGAGGTTTACTCACTGTTTAAATTAATGAGATTTGGCAAAGATTTCAATGCTGCCATCAAGTTGGATGAAACAGAAATTTTGACAAAACATGTTTGGATGAGGAGCTACAGCATAAAATTCATGTCAGAATTTAAAGGTCTCATACTGTAGGCTACAGTACAAATGGTAGATGTTTGTATTAAAGCTCCTTCAAAATAAAGGTAGGCCTACTGTAGATGTTTGTATTAAAGCTCCATACAGTATAAAGGTAGATGTTTGTATTAAAGCTCCATACAGTATAAAGGTAGATGTCCATGTGTAGTGTGATTATAAAGCAGCTCTAGGTTCTATATTAATACTGTGAAAGTATCAAAGCCTCAGTCCACAGAGAAATGCACACAGCCTGTATTCAGAAACTGAGTCTTAAAACCAGCCGTCGGGACTTCCTGTCACTTTGTGATGTCACAACAAAGCAGTCACCCAAAGCCCCACCCCCCACCACCATCCAACACTTTGCAGGATTTGCTTTCTCTGAGTGTTTTATTCTGAAATCTGCTCTATTTTTATGGGATAATTCAGAAAACAGTCAGCCAATCAGCAGAGAGGTAGAGCCTCCTCCTCTCTTCTGATTGGCTGACACCAACTTGTTGTTGCTAGAGCTCCAGAGAGAAGCTGAGAGAGGAGATGGAAAACTACACTGAGGGTTTTTTGTGTGTTTAAAATCACAAATAATATCTTATCATTGCACAGGAAATGTTAAATGAAAATCTTGAACAAAACATAGACATCATTTATTGGTAATTTTGTGTAATATCAGTCTGACAAACGACGACATGCAGGTGCAGAGGTGATTTGTTACCTTTGCGGACAGGTGTAGGCTGTGTCAGACAGGTTACCTCCTCATGACTCCTGCAGACACTTGGCTCGGGGCTTATTCAAACATGAGACTGACTCTCCGTGACATCTTGATTTATGTTTTGAAACTAACAATCACACATTGCAGGTATTCACTCTGACGTGTCTTCCTGTTTGTGTTGGCAGGTGTGACTGTACCATGTTAGATCGGAACCTGATTCCAAGTTATAAGCTGTTCCTGTCAGAAATTAGTCGCTAACAGGAAGTTGGCTTTTGTAATGTTGCCGCTGCTACACGGAGACGTGCCTGTGCAAGGTCGACAGCAACAGTGTCAGCGTGAGTAAGGCCAGAGGTTATTTCGACATTTTCAAAAAGCTAAACTTTCAGAAGCCCCAATAGCCCTTGAGCCCTAATAGGCTACCTGGAAAGTAGTTGATATTTCAGCACTTCCTGCTTACTCATCCTGCAATCTAGGTGGTTTTGGTTAGATGACTGAAATCATCATCTGTATTCAAGACCCAACATGCTCAAAATGCTTTCACAATATACGTTAGTACATGAAATAACTATATCTACCTCAGTTGAGATTTATATTATATTCTATGGCCCATAAAATAAGCTAACGTTGCTAACCGGTGGCCAAATGAGACTACACAGTATAACACCTTTATAGTCTTACTATTGATAGTATAGTTAGTTACATTTATTTAAACTTGTGAGTAGACTGAGGCAAGCTTCATTTACAGTGCAGATGAGCAGTGACAGAGTACAACGCAAAACGATTAAAATAAAATACAGATCATAGGACACAATTAAAGACAAAAACAGAAAAGATCAGAGAAACAAGTACAAACGGAGGACAGGAAATCAGTGATTAATGATTTGAAGTTACTGAAGGGGACAAGTGAGTTTAGCTTGAGAGGAGGCAGACCTAGCTCAGTACAGATTATGAGGTTTTCCAATTGCAACCAGTTACTTGAACGGGTGTTATAAGTGTTTGTGGACTGAACAAGTAACAAAGAGATGTACGGTAGATGGGACAGTGTTATTCAGGCCTGGTGTTACCCACAGTAAAAACCGTAAAAGCTGTCTGTTCTGATGATACAAGTCAATGGTCCTGAAATGTCTGTTTCTCTTCTCTTCTCTTCTGCTAACACACGTTCTACATCTCGGAGACAACGTCTTTCCACATATCGCTTCCTTCACTTTTCTAACGGGGCAGAGCTCTGTGTGAAACAGTAGGAGAGACCAGGTTGTGATCGTGCATGGCGTGCATCTAAATTGTAAGTAATGCGCGCAAAAGACGCTACTTCTCAATGGCCCCCATGTACACACGCATTAATCAAGGCGGCGGCCAAAATCATCCAGGCGGCCTTGGCCTGTGTGTGGGTAAGTTGTCCGTCGCCCGCAACAGTTTTTGTTTTTATGACGTCGCCATAGTTAGCTTGCTACAAACCTTCAACATCCCATAATATGCTCGCGCGCTCAGCAGTGGTACTCGCATCGCTACTAAGCAGTTCGACTCGCATTGCAGAACAGCGCTGAGGCTCCCAAATGGAAATGATTAGCCTATTGATTTCTGGATGAATGGATACGTCGCTTGGCTCATACAATTGTAGGGGAAACACTGTGGGATACTATATGTATCGGTATCATTAATGTTTGTTTCTTACAGTGGTGCAAAAAACATTGTAAAAAAAAATCCCATGAGAGCTAGCATGATGCTATAATGTACAGGTACGGTAAAATCATCTGTGACAACCGATACCTTCACAGATTTATCACGATACCTAACCAGACTTTGTTTGAAACTTGTTGTGCAGATGATTGGATGAATCAAACTCGATGTAAATGATGCTATAGCAGCGTTTATTAGCAGCCACCATCGTTGTGTGAGCGTAGCCGGCGTTAGCTACTCCCGTACCGGACTCTGATTGGTCCAAACCTCTATGGTTCGGCCACAGACCAGCAGCGTGGAGTCTGGTAAAGACGGATGAACTCCAGTTGCTTCATGAGGTTAAGATACAACAACAGTGAACATTTCTTTAAAAAAAAACAAAAAAAAAACCCCTCAGATGAGTGATGACGCTGATACCTGCGACCTCTGACCTCTACAGCGGTTTGTTGCCACATGTGTCCTGTGCTGCCCCCAGCAGACTCACATTAAACCCTGAAGGGCTGTTTAGTGTGTGACTGTATGAGAGAGACAGAGAGAGAGAGAGAGGAGGGGGCACAATCTTCCAGTAAATCACCACAGAGAGCCCCCTCCTCACACACACACTCCTCACACACACTTCTTAACACACACACACACACTCATACTGTTGACGGTAAGCAGGAGGCAGGAATGTTGAAGTATTTGCATGAGTCTGTTGTGCGTTCACATGTGCACGTGCGCGCACACACACACACACACACAATTGCTATCTAGTGAGGAATGTTTGCTCTGTTGGGGTCCTGTTACAAGGGGGAGGGTGGTGGTCTCTCTGTCTCTGCTGCCACCACACACGCACACACACGCGCGCGCACACCACAACAGAACTGAATAGAAAAATGTGGACGTATGGAAGTTAAACCAGCGTAAACTGATTATGTAAACAAAGTATATAAGTTTAATATTATTGTAAAAAAAAATGTGTAATACCTCTTTTCTATAGTTGAACTTTTGTATTTACCTGCGCTTGTTTTCCACTGTGTATATTTTTACACAACATTACATCTGAGGCTATAACAACTAACACCAAGAAAAGTTGACCCTTGACCTGTTGCAGTGTTTATCTCAACAAAATACCATTAGAACGAGGGGATGGAAAGATAAAGAGAGAGAGAGAGAGAGAGAGAGAGAGAGAGAGAGAGAGAGATAATGAATTACAGATGGAGTCCAGTGAAGGACAGATGGACAATATGTAAACAACTAAAACTTAGATATAAATTAGAAATTAGATAGAGTATGCAATGTGCCTAATTCATTTTGCTAATTTTAAGCCTCTGTTACTTAACTTAACTCTCTCCATGTTCAGGCTGCAGGATGGATCTCAACTGTTTTCTATTGATATGTGGTGGAGAAATAGATCCCACTCAATTCAATAGGATTTTTTAGTGCATAAATCATTTTAATTGGACCCGAAACTGTGTTGTTTACATGCCTTCTACAGGTACACAATTGTTTTTATCGACAAGTATGAGTTTAATTTACTTCTGACTTTCTATCATTTCATTCATTTATTTTCAATTTAACATGTTTTCTTTGGTTTCATTAATTTGTCTTGTTTTAAAGTCTCTGTACAGTGTAGTTTCTATTATATGACACAGCTTATATCTTTATAATTATAGATATATATACCACCTGTGACCGTATGAATATTACTTATACATATTACATATACTGTACATTGTCCATTGAAAACACATGACTGACTGACCGAGTTTACATCAGAAGCCAGTAACCTGCTGTTCTCGACATTAATGTTTGGACAATTAAAAGTTTAATAATAAGTTTAATATAAACTTAGAAACAGTTAAAGGCAGTAACATAAGTTTAAAGATGCGCTGATATATACGTATATTTGTCCACTTGGAGGCAGAAGAACAAACATTTAACTGTTTACTGTTGATATAAAAATGTTATTATCTGCAGCTTTAATGGGATAAATGTGCAAGTTCATTCAAATAACAGATTTAAAGACACAATATGATTGATTATTTAATCTTCTTCTTCGTGTGTTTCAGTTGAATCGGTGACAGACACTGAGTGACAGACAGAAGAGGAGGAGGAGGAAGAGGAGGAGGAGGAAGAGGAGGAGACGTCATCCAATAGTTTACACAGCGCAGGGATGTAAAAGCTCTCCGGTCCGCCTCCCTCTTTCCTCCCCTCCTCCTCCTCCCACATTTACTACTCTTTCCATGTTGTTCCTCACTCCACCACTCCTCCTCCTCCTTCCTTCCTCCCTCCCTCCCTCCCTTTCTTTCTTTCCTCCTCCCTCTCTCCCTCCCTCCTCCCGGGGAGAGGAGCGATCAACCTGAGAGTTTAAACAAACCAGAAGAGGCAGAGCTCTCACACACTCAACTCACTCTCTCCCTCTCCCTCTCTCTCACACACACACTCTCGTACAGCTGTTCGGCGCTGAGGGAACTCCACGCTGAGGTGGGTTTGTCGCAGCTGTGACTGAACATTACCTCACTGCTGCTGTGTTTTATGGCTCTTATGAAACTAAAGCTGCTTTAAGGAGAAGTGTGTTTTCTGTCTGTCAGTGGGAAACAGCAGCAGCAGCAGCAGCAGCTCGGCTCGGTGCATCGTGTTTCTGAATGAAATCATTTATTTTTTATTTTAAAAAGCTGTCTCTTCGTTTTCTGCTGCAGGACCAGAGCTGCGACTAAAGGAGGACTAAAGGTCAAGTCTTGTCTCTACCAACCAGGACCGGGACGGAGCTGAGGGAGTAGTGGATAAACCAGACCAGACCTTTGCCCCTTTGCTCCTGTAAACTTTCACCTCCCAGCCCTCGTCCATCTGCCTCCCTCCCCCGTCTGAGTGCCACAGAGGACCAGAGCACCGTCTGACCCCGTCCTCGGAGGGTCACCGATGATGGAAGCCCCGACCCTCGCGGAGCAGATGGGAGACCTGTGTCACCCCCGGTCCTCCTCCCCCGAGGGGGAGACGGTGTGCGCGGCCCTGGCCCGGTACGAGCACACGCTGCGGGACGCCATCAGGGAGATCCACATGGACGTCAGCGCCTTCAAGCTGGGCATGGAGCGGCGGCTGGAGGAGACGGCCAGCCTGAGCGGACCCCTCGGCCGCGCGGTGGCCCAGCTGCAGCAGGAGAACCGGCAGCTGAGGAGTCAGCTGGAGGCGCTGAGCCAACAGGTGGAGCTGCTGCTGCTGCTGAGCGGGAGGACGTGCGACAGCAGCAGGAGCACCGTGATGAACAACAACAACAACACTAGCAGCAGCAGCAGCAGCCACCATCACCACGGCTACCACGGCCAGAACCACAAGAACCTCCTCAGTGACATTCAGGAGAACCACCAGGAGGTGAAGGAGGTGGTGTACGGGAAGGGTCAGGCCCACACCCAGAGCCAGAGCCAGAGCCAGAGCCAGGCGCTGCTCCACATCCAGAGTCCGGCCCAGACCTGCAGCGGCCTGGGTGGACAGTCCAGTCCGTCCTCCCCCCCGGCCGCCTTCACCTCCTCCTCCTCCTCCTCCCCCCCTCCGCCCCCCAGCTCCTGCAGCCCCCCGGCCGGCTCCAAAGTCTCCTCCATGGTGTCCAGCAGCAGCCCCTCCACCGCCCGCTTCTCCAGCCGGGCTACGTTCGCTGTGTCCAGCAAGACAAACGTGAGTTTCTGAACTAAACTTAATTAATTTATTACTTTTTTCCACTGACCTTTTTTATCTGTTGTTGTTTTTTATTTATCCATGTTTTACTTATTTATTGTTTAAATTAACTGCACTGCATTTCATTTTTATGTGACACACAAGAAATCATCTCCACCTTGTGAGTCTGTGTGTGAGTCACTACAATGAATGTGTTGCTGGAGGTTTCTGCATTCATAGGAACCCTTGAGTTTGACAGGTGGTTATACGTCCATCCGTCTGTCCGTCCGTCCGTCTTCAGATTAATCACAACCTGCAACTGTCCAGGTGTGTGACTGGGATCTAAGTGAAGATGAGTGTGAATTGTGTCGTCTCTAAGCTATAGACCCTTTCAGAGAGTATAAACAAATACAGGTGTTACCAAAGATACTAATTAAGGCTCCATTCCATTTAGTGTAGCAGAGCGTTTTCTAATGAGCCACACCTGTCTTTGTTTATACTCTCTGAAAGGGTCTATAGACCTTTTCAGAGAGTATAAACAAATACAGGTGTTACCAAGGATACTAATTAAGGCTCCATTCCATTTAGTGTACCAGAGCGTTTTCTAATGAGCCACACCTGTCTTTGTTTATACTCTCTGAAAGGGTCTATAGTTGTAGGCTTTGTGACATCACCCAGATGTTGGGTTGGTTGGGGGGGGTTAAGGGACGTTGATGCATGTGTAAGTGTAGCCAATGTTATCTGGCCCTCTGTGTTGTGTTTCGGTACGGACTGCCCCAGGTGGGGTTCGAACCCTGGTCTCCCGCACGGTGGGCGACGATGCAAACCGTTGTGCCAAGAGATCAATAACTGCTTGGCAGTTGGGCTTGCATGTCCTTCATGGGTGAGTGAGTGCACCTATCTGGACCCTCCGTTACACATGCGCTGACCCACCTGTCACTCAGAGAGGCCACGCCCTCTATTATGCAGCAGTTTAAACTTTAAATGATAAAGTGTAAAACAGGTGAGGTTTATAAACAGTCGTCATGAAGGTGGAAGTTAAATATAGAAACCAAAACTGTTTGTTGTTTTTGTTGGACATGTTCAGACTCACCTAGTGGTCGGTGAAGGAACTGCAGTTTTTTCTGTAGAAAACTGGGTTGTCAACATGTCGACAGTTGGTTTGTGATCCTGAGTGTTTTTATAAAATTGAATTGTGGACATTTAAGAATCTTCTGTTGTAAAACTGTTTGGAGCAACAGTAGATATTTCAACCATTCGTCTTTTACTTAAAGGGGAACTATACAAGTCCAGTCCCTCCTCCTGTGTGTCTCTAACCCTCCTCTCCTCCATGTGCATTTGTTTTCAACGAAGCCGGTTAGAAATCAATCCATGGAGCGGTGGATAATGTTATTTATCATATACCATGTTACCATGTGTATATCTGTGTAGTCTTTTCTGTCATAAACAAGAGATTACGGGTTACGGGGCGCGTAATGTTTGTGTGGCGGTGCCGTAGAGACGAGAGCTGGGACACCGGGTCGGAGGCTCTGATCTTACAAGGTTGGTTTTCAGCCAAGAGACGCTAGGTGGAAGGCAGAGAGCCTCCATTCTCCCTGGAACTAGTTACAAGTCACTGATTTAACCAGCACTAGGACTCTGGAGCTGGTTGATTAAGGTACAAATGGAGCAGAGTTACGCTAGAAATCCTGCATTGTTCCTCTTTAACTGTATGTCAGCTAATTTAAATTACGCATCACCTTTTGCTGCCTAGTTAAGCAATACATATATTATTTCTGACTCTCTCCACCTTTATCAGCTACTTTCTGCTCCTCATCTCAACTATCTTTCTAGTAAACTAAGCTACCTGTTTGCGAACATTAACGTTATCTAGCTACTGTAGCTGTGTAGCTTGAGCATCACGTTTAAACCTTGTTCTCGCCAGTTAATTTTCATGCACTTTAATGTCCAACATATAGGCTACAAGCTTTGTGAAACATCTGGATATGTATTTTTCCCATTAATTTTTATTTTTTTACACTAAATGACCATGTACTTCCTGTCAGCTGCAGCCGTAGCTAAGCTAACAGATAGCTAGCCAGTGTAGAGGTCCCAGTTTCACATGTTACAGCCTGAATCTAAAGAATCAGATGATCTCATCCAGAAAACAGAAGCTCTGGACGTATTTGTGCTGAGCCACCACCTCTCATCCCAGAGCCGCATAACTCTGTAACATGGATGGAAACTTAATATAAAAAAGAGAGAGGAGGTAATTCAGTAATTGCTATGTAATTTCCAAGGGTTTGGGGAAACGAGGCGGAATACGAGCTCGCCTGAAGCCGTCGGCGTCGATCGCGGCTGCGTGGTGGACGACGTGTCAGACGAAGCGCTGCATGGCCTCCGTTGCACAATAACCATCCGGGGCCGTGCTGCGCTCAAAGATTTATGAACAGTACAGTAACAGGAGCGGAGCGGGGCAGAGCAGAGCGGAGCGGGGCAGAGCAGCGGCCTCCTGGGAGGTGAGGTTACTGTGGTCGTGTGGGGTTTTTTCAGACACACAAGTCAAATATGTGAAATCGTTGTTGTGAAACGGAGGCTGTGGTTCGTCGAGTTCTGGACGTTTGAGGCTTCACCTGAACGATCACAAAGAAGGAGAAGTTTTCTGTCAAAGTTTCTTTCTAAACTCCATCGTGTCAGCATCAGTACGGTGGCCCTGAGGGCTCAACACACACACATCCAGAAAACATCTTCAGCAGTTTGACAACACACACAACTTTTCTTTTTTTTTTCTTTTTTTGCATTGGCTGTGTTCTGTGTTTGTAATTTGGTTCGGTTTTGTGTGTGTGTGTGTGTGTGTGTGTGTGTGTGTGTGTGTGTGTGTGTGTGTGTGTGTGTGTGTGTGTGTGTGTGTGTGTAGCCCGTTTGTTTTGTCTTTTTGGATGTTTTGTGTGTATTTTCCGCATGTTTTGTTGTGTTTTCGGTGGTGTTGTGTTTATTTGTCGTGCGGTTGTGTATTTGATTGTTGTTGAGTTTGTTTACAGTGTGTTTTCTGTATTTGTTTGGTTTGTTAGGTTTTGTGTGTGTGCGATATCGTATCTGGTTGGGTTGTTTATCTGTGGCGTGTTTGTGTTTTCCATTGTGTTGTTTGTCGTGCCTTTGTCCTTTTAATGTGTTGTGTACATGTATTATTCATAGTGTGGTTTTGTATCTGCACAGTGATTGTGTATTTTGTTGTGTTGTGTGTATCTGTCAGCCTGTTTGTCCGTTTGTTATATATTGTGTGTATTCATAGTGTGTTTATGCGTCACAGTGTTGTGTGTATCTGCAGGGATTGTGTATTTTGTTGTGTTGTGTTTCTGCAGCACATGTGTTGTCAGATTAACACACTTTCTGAACTACTATTTACTGTGTGTGTGTGTGTGTGTGTGTGTGTGTGTGTGTGTGTGTGTGTGTGTGTGTGTGTGTGTGTGTGTGTGTGTGTGTGTGTGTGTGTGTGTGTGTGTGTGTGTGTGTGTGTGTGTGTGTTTTGCTAAGCTGCAGCTCAGTGTCTCTTCTTCACTGTCCTCTACCTCCTCTTCTTGGTCCTCATTCTTCTCCTCTTCTTCATCCTCCTTCTTCTCCTCCTCTTCATCCCCCTTCTCCTCCTCCTCCTCTTCCTCCTCCTCCTCTTCCTCCTCCTCCTCCTTCTTCTCCTTCTTCTTCTTCTCCTTCTTCTCCTCCTCTTCATCCTCCTTCTCCTCCTCCTCCTCCTCCTTCTACTCCTCCTTCTTCTCCTTCTTCTCCTTTTCCTTCTCCTC